>NC_086175.1:83014739-83331277 GCF_023053635.1 Elgaria multicarinata webbii
ACGGATTTCTCCAACACCCTAGTCTAGCAAAATATGCAGGTCCGGAGGACAGGGAGGTGAAGACCGTCTTCACCACTTCTCCCATTCTGCATTGGATGTTGGGAAGCCTCCAGGTTCAGGGGATGCCAATCATTGCAGGCGCAATTGGTGGGATTGCACCCTAAAATGCTTTTGGAGGGCAATTGCCTTGAAAAGTATCCTAGAAATGTCTAAAATAAAATCCAGTGCTGCACCACCATTAATGTAAATAATCTGCTTGCATAAACTATCTCTGGCACAACGCTAGTAGCACCTGCTAGTGCAACATGTTTTCCAGGGAAAACAGACTACAGACATTGCACTAGAGATAGTTGATACTAAGTACAACGTCACTGATGTTAATGGTAGTGCAGCGATGCATATTGTGCATAATAAAGAGTGCCTAAATCTGTGGATGGGGTGTCCAGGTATTGTAAGCACACTTGAAAATGTATGGCTTGGATCCAGCTGAATGGAAATGGGAGGGAGAATCCATTCCCACTGATTCCCCCTTGCCTGTGCAGCCTCGTGTGCTGCCTCCCACACTGATCTGGAGGGTTCACCAACTCTTCAGGAGGTTGGGGTTGGCGGTACAGGGAGAAGGAGGTGGAAGAGGGAACCCAGAGCCAAAAGCACCATTTTCCATGAGTGAAACTCTGCTGTCAGAACTCTGGGTCCAACGTTCTATCCCTATTTAATAACTTATACAATACTGTCCTGCATACAGAGTTAATGTAATATTACTTAATTGTAAGTTTCTCTGCAGTATGTAGTGGAGAGATGCACTGTAGTGGAATTCATTTTCTCGGAGAACAGCAAAAATGAAACCCTGGTTTGGTAAAACCCAAGCTCTGTGTGCCTTTTCACTGATTGGGGATTAAATGCTGATATTTAAAAGTTTCCAGTTAATAAAAATGCATGGTATTACAGGCAGTCATTAACTTGATTTCTGCCAGGGCTTGCATAACTCCTAAGTGTACTTGGTGAGGTTTTTCTCCCCCCCCCTTTCTTTTTTTAAAAAACTCATTACTTTGTCTCACCTATGCAAATTTCTTTAAATTGGTATAAAGCCTTAGCTTTACAATGTGCAAGAGCGAAATGGGAAATGCTAGGCTATATCTAGCTAGGTCAACATTAATGAAGAAAGAAATACCTTTCAACATAGTCTTTTATTAATCTGCACAGCATCTCAAGTGCTAGCTTTTTAAATGACATATGAAAGATCTGAATTAATTAATTGAGCAATGCCAATATAGTCGGAAAGGAGCTAGTTGGACATCCTATGAAACTTATTCTCTGTCTTTGCAACTTATGAACTGACTTCTGAATACTCCTTTTAGTTGGCAAAATGGTTCTAATAGAGGGATTACAGATAGATTACAAAGAATGACCTTTATAAAACACCAATATGTAGACACACAAAGGTTGGTTAAGTATAATTGGGTTCTTCTTGCCTGTAACTTTACTGCTGAATTGACATTTTCCAGTGTGTGTATGTACATGCTTGTGGATATCCATACAGGAGGATTTTGATATGCAATTTTGATATGGGAATTAATTTACATTTAATATACGATTTTCATATGGCAATTTTGGTATGGAATTCATTGACTTTTGAGGGGGAACGGAGTTACTTGCTGAGAAGTTTCCCTTTGTCTAAACTAGTGCAAAGTGTCCTATTTGAGAAGTATGTGCCGCAATTTTGTTCTGTGCACTCTCCCCCAATCCCACAACTGCTGCAGCTGCTATTGTCCTTGGAACATTTCAAGGCCAAAGTCAACATGATGCTAAGTATGTTGCCAGCAATTACGCCTGCGTTCTACGAGAAGCAAGTTTCATCAGGATTGCAGCGTGCATGGAGGGTACTTTTTCTCTCCCTTTGTGGTCCTGATTAAAATTCTCTCCCAATCTACACCTATTATTAGACCTGGCAGTGAAGCTTCCATGGGCACCAATGGGAGCTTTCCTTCCATGGTTAATAGCAAGTGGAGAGGGGCAATTTTCATTGGAACTGTAGTAAGAAAGAAAACCTCCCCACACACCCACGCCTATGCAGTGTGGTCCCCACGACCGATGATGATGATGATGATTTTAAAAAACACACAGACTTGATTGCTAATGACACCTTTAGCAACATGTCTAGTTTGGGTCTCAGGGACTAGCCAAACTGTTCCAGTCTTGTCTGGCTCCTATCAAGCTCCACAATTGTCTATGTAGGGGGATTATAAAGTGTGTTCTCAGTTCATTCACGGGGCTTGTAGGACTGAAGCCAGCTCAGCCAGGAAGACTCCCTCATTAATATTTTGAAAGTTCAGACTCTTCAATTTGTCACTTGGCTTTTACACAAATGTGTTATCATCTCATTAAATTTCTGCCACTGGACTTTATTGCTTTAATAATTTGTTGCAATATTTATGAAATGCTATGATGGATCATGTTGGATGTACCGTATTATCAATCACAAATTAGATTACATTAGAAAACAATAAATCAATCACATTATACAATGCCGAACCACTGTAACCTAAAATTTCAGATGCAGGTATGATTATTTTCAAAAAGGATTTTAGCTGGCTTGCAGTGACTTGAGTGCTTTGTTGTGGTTGCTTCTGTTCCAAATACAATTCCTTTTGTTATCTGAAATAGCAATCTCACTGTGGTAGTCTTTACAATTGTCTGTGCTTTCCCAGGACAGCATATCTTGTGAAATATAACTGCTCAAGCAGAGATTGATTGATTGACTGAGTACTTGCATTATATCCATGATGGAATGCAAGGCAGCAAACCCAGGATTTTCTCTTCTCCAAACACTACTCAAATCCAAACCTGTAGCTTAGGCAAGTTTGTTACCTTCAGACCATGTCCATCAATAAATATATCCCTTTTCTCTGTCTTTTTCTTTCATTCTGTTCATATAAATTCTTCCTCGTTTTCAGTAGGAGTCCTTTGTTATTTTGTGTAGGGATGAACAAATCTGTCCGGTTTGGCTCAGTTTCTTCCTTTTTCACCCTTAAATTTATTTTAACCCATTTTTGCATCAGTTTGTGATTATTTTTCAAACTCCACATGAAACTTTGTACTAATTTTTGTACATTTCTTGTAATATATGCATTTTTATGCAGTTTTCCAAATTCATACATTTTCTACAACAATTTCTCCTAATGTGTTCTTTCATTAGTTTTACTAATATATGCTTTTTTGTCCAGACTTTTCTCTAATGGATACATTATAAAGAAGTCCTACAACTCCCAGCATTTCCCAGCCAGTATGTAGGACTTTTTTCTGTCTAAAGGTGCATAGCATTGCCCCCTCCTCCCTCCCTCCCTCCCTCTCTCTCTCTCTAATAAAATTTCATTAGAGAACTGCATCACAACATGCAGAAAAGTGTGAATATCTTGGTATAACTGTGTTTCACTTCATGTATTTGTTCATGAAGTTCAAATTAAGTAAATTTGCATTAAAATTTGAACCAAACAAATTTCTCCCCCATCCCTACCTTTGTGGCAGTTGAAGAAAAGGTTGTGGTGAAAAGCCCTCACTGCTCTGCAAATCATGTTAGTGATTCAGAAACCTTTAGAGGGCAAGTGCTACTTTTTGCATCATGTAAATGTTTATATTTATTTTATTACCATTTTATCCTATCCTTGCTGTAAGCAGCTCAGGAATAGGTGATCTCCCCATCTTGATCTTTTACCCAACCCTGTGAGGTAGATTAGGCTGAGAGATAGTGATTGGTCCAAGAAACCCAGTGGACTTCATAGTCCAATGAGATTTAAATCTTTGTCTCCCTGGTCACACTTAGCATTACACTACACTAGCTCCAAAGCGAATGCTGCGATGTAGTGATTAGGTACCATGTGGTATATCTAAGGTGATAGGTAATCACAAATTTAAGTATGAACAAAATGATTCTAAAATTGTTGGCGTTGTCTTAGACTCAGACTAGTTTTATATAACACACACATTAAATCTATTTGCATGAAGCAAATTATCACTAGATTTTGTTGGCATAACTTTCTAACAGTTAAGGAAAACAGTTGATGTTAAACAATTAAAATAAGTAGTACTGGCAGAAGCAATAATATGAAACCGAGAACTCCAGTTTCGATTCTAATTATGCGACAAGAAGCACACTCTATAGCTGTAAGTAATAAGAGGGTTCATGGCACAAGCTGTAAAATAGGTGAAATAAAAGGTTTAAATGAATGTCAAAAGCAGTCATAGGTTAACTTTTATTACTGCAGACTATTAATTTTAGTACTGGAAACTGTGTGCTATATCTTAGGTTTTTTTCCCATTCCAAGATGAATGGAGGGATGAATAGGGTCTAAATTGTCAGTGAAACTCCTGGGGAAATGGTCTGATGCATCTGATTGGAGCACCTAACCACTAGCGAAATAGGATTTTTACTTTTACAGCAGTTTTTGTATGCCTTCATGCTACACTAGTGTACACAGTGATGTGATGGCAAAATCTGAAGTGCAGGAGCTCATCATGATAGTGTGTGTACACACACACACACACACAGAATACCTGCAGTAATACCCAATTTCTGCAGTCCTAGTAAGCTTCCTTGAACTCAGTGGTGCTTGCTTTTGACTCCATAGGTTCAACTCATAAAACACATTGGGTTGTACCCAATGTTAGTCCTACTTAGTGGAGATCCACTGGAATGACTGGGACTTAAGTTAGACTAACATTGGATACTAAACCAAAGGTCTTTAACCAAGTGAAATAAAACCTATACCTTTGAATTAGAAGTACAAACAAGTCTTATGACTTATACTCAAGTCAGAATGCCATCAAAGAAAAGGAAGACTTCTTCTAGGCCAGTCTTCCACAACCTGGTGCTAAGGATGTCAGGAAAATCTGCAAAGGAACCAAATGAGTTTGGATTTTTATGACTCCGACCCCAAAGATTCTTCAGCGGGCTGCCTCTTCCCTTTTCGGGTGGAGTTTGCACTTGTGAACCATTTTACAAACCTTTGGGATTATTATTATTATTGCAATTTTGTTGTAGAAAGATAAGCAAAACTGAACACCTGGACAAAAGTTTGCATTTCCCTCAGAGGTTAAAGCATGAAAATGTGCATTTGGGGGGAAATTGTGAATTTTGGAGAAATTTGTGCATTTGCGCATGATCAAATTTGCACAAATTTGCATTTTCACAAATTTGGAAATGAAAAAAACAACTGATTTCATCAATGGGTGGATGACAGAATGAAAGGCACTTGACAATCCATGCAACACAGATGGAACTGATTTTACACAATCCATATATTACTACCTGATGCCCTCCAGATGTTTTGGACTACAACTCCCATCAGTTACAGCCAGAATGTCCATTGGTCAGGAATGCAGAGAGTTTTAGTCAAAAACATCTGGGGGCACCAGGCTCATGTGCTCTGGCAGGTGACCTCACCACACCTGCTCTATTAAGTTCTGGAGCTGCATACCGCTGTCTTCACCCTCCACTACATCACAGCATTTACTTTTTTAGGGGGTTTCTCTGTATATGCCTTATTAAATATGCCAACTGCGCCCCTTCCTACAGTTGGAAGACCTAAAGACTGTAGTGCACATGCTGGTAAATTCGAGGCTCAACTTCTGCAATGCGCTCTACATAGGGCTACCTTTGTGCCTAGTCCGGAAACTTCACGTAGTTCAAAATATGGCAGCCAGGTTGGTCACAGGTACACCTAGGGGTGACCACATTACACCAGTTTTAAAGTCTCTTCACTGGCTGCCAATTAGTTTCTGGGCGAAATATAAAGTGTTGGTTATCACCTTAAAGCCCTACATGGTTTGGGTCCAGGCTACCTGTGGGATCACCTTCTCCCATAAATTCGCCCCGCATACTCAGGTGCTCTGAGAAGAATCTACTTCAGTCTGCCAAAATTAGGCTGACAAGTATTACCCAGAGGATATTATTATTATTATTATTATTTATTTATTTATTTATTTATTTATATAGCACCATCGATGTACATGGTGCTGTACAGATAACACAGTAAATAGCAAGACCCTGCCGCATAGGCTTACAATCTAATAAAGTTGTAGTAAACAATAAGGAGGGAAAGAGAATGCAAACAGGCACAGGGAAGTGTAAACAGGCACCGGGAAGGGTGAAGCTTGCTGCTCCCAGACTGTGGAATGGCCTGCCGGAGGAGATTCGTCAACTTGACAGTCCTTTAGCATTTGAGAAAGCTATAAAGACTGATCTATTTTGGCAGGCCTATCCAGTGTAATTCTAGGATGTTTTTTGGATGTTTTAATAATGTATACTATGTTTTTAATTCAGTTTTATGTATTTTATACTTATTGTTGTTCCCCGCCTCAATCCAAATAGAGAGGCGGGTAAGAAATAAATTTATTATTATTATTATTATTATTATTATTATTATTATTATTATTAAATTGGGTCTCTCTCACTAAATAAAGGTGCACGTTGTTTCTGATCCTGGTTAGCATCAAGGCTAGGCATAGTTGGGCCCACACCCAGCAAGGCCTCACTGGCAAGAGCCCCCTGGACTTGCTCCTCCTCTTCACCATTGCAATGAGCTAGTTCCCCTGCCCCTCGCTCGGGCCCAGACAACAGGAAGAAGGAATAGGAACAGTAGATGCCACAGTCTATTTGTCCCCTGGCTCTCTGCCTGCCAAGCAAGAAAGTGGTAGCAAGGATGAGAAAGAGGGTGAGGAGCAACAGCAGCTGGTGAGAAGGTAGACTCAGTGAAGGAGGGGACCCATGGAGGGCATCTTGCCCAAGGGCACTCAAAAACCTGCAACTGGCACTGCTGTTGATGCTTAGAAATCCCTCCTCTTTCTCTTGAGGATCCTTTCTTCAGGTTGGGTTCAGAGTATCTGCATGTTTGGGCAGGACCTGTGGCTGATACCACGGTTACAGAGCATGCCCTTCAGAGATCTTGGACTACAACTCCCAGAAAATCCTGCCAGCCAGCTATGCTGTTATAGTCCAATACCTCTGGACCACACCATTATTATTATTATTATTATTATTATTATTATTATTATTATTATTATTTATTTATTTATTTAGCACCATCAATGTACATGGTGCTGTACAGATTACACAGTAAATAGCAAGACCCTGCTGCATAGGCTTACAATTTTATAAAGCACACTGCATTCGACATAACAAGTCAACGGTACAACCCATGCATGTCTGTGCAGACATAAGCCCCATTGAGCTCAGTTAAGTGTGCATAGGTGTGCAGCCTCTTATTTTAAGCACAACCCTATGTGAATTCAGTGGGGCTTACTCCCAAGGAAACGTATGTAAGATTGTAGCCTTTTTCATGTTTCATTGAAAATGACTTTTTGTGTGTTTAAAAAATAATAGCCGGGAAGTGGGGGAGGGAAGAGATGGGGCTAGAAACAATTATGATTAGCTATGTGACAACAATCACTGTCTTTTGGTATGTAAGGAATAGAGATAGTGATTCAGCATTGTAACTTAGTTTATACCTCTACTGGATAGCAAAGTTTAAACTGTAATCAAATGGATAGGAACTACTGAAACATTACTGTCTTGCAGATTGGTTGGGCTCAGCTGCCAAGCGCTCCTACCTGGGTCTGCAGCCTACAGCTGTTCCTTGGTGCCCTGTGAAGGCTTTACATATGGTCCACATTAATCATCAAGACAGATTACTGAATTCACGTACAGATATTAGAAAAGCCAATACTTCTGTCAGGCCCAATCTGCACACCTGTTTGCTGCAATTTGTTATCTCTGTTAAGTGATGATTAATAACACATTGAAATTGCAATGATAACACGTCTAAATTCATAAATTGCATGAAACAATGGCAATGGGGAATTACTAGCAGAACTTGCTAATGATGTGGTCTCCACTGTTAACCCTTTCAAACCTGCAAGTATTTAAGAGGAAGTTGGAAGGAGAAAAAAGAGATACTTGTGGCACCTTAGAGACTAACAGGTTTTTTTTTAATTGAGCTTTTGGGGGGGCAGGGGGGCAAGTGTGTGTGTGTGAGACACAATCTTTCATGAACGAATGCTACAATAAATATATTAGTTTTTGAGGTGCCACAAGACTACCCTATGAATTTTTTCAGAAAAAAGTCAGCCACAATTTGTTGCCTTGGAACATTGAAAAAGAAAGAATTCACAGATTTACAGTACAATCCTAGGCAAGACTGCACAGAAGCAAGCTCCCACATAAATGAATGTAGGACTGCAGGAGATTTTTAAATAGTTCAGCAATGAAATAAGCTGCTTGCAAACGTTTTGGGGAATATTTCTGCTTAGAAACCCTTGTTAAAACATGCATATTGTATTTTTCACCAGTGGCCACATCCAGATGCTTCGGAGTATATAACAGGACAAAAATACTAGCATCATGTTAAGTATATGAAAAGAAATACTTGCTTAGTCATTAAAATTGTGTGTGTATGGCTATCTCAGGGTTAAACAGAGAAAGTCTATCTGTGGGCAATTACCTTGAGATAGAGGCTGTTCTGGAAACCTTGCCAAGATTCTAAGTTAGCCTCATCACAGCTGTATGTAATGTAGATAAGAATTGTGTAAGATGTGTATATAGTTTCTCACTTGTGTAAAATGGAACTGATCACTGCTTACTGATCACTGCTCTTGGATCACTGCTCTCTGTGTATGCCTCAGTGTGCTGATCTGAACTGATCTGAATTGAACTGCACAGAAGCCTGAAGGAAATAAACCAGCTCTGCTGTGTAAGACCTGCGTGATGTGTGTTTGTTTCTGAGCACAAACAGAGTTCCAGAAGGAGAAAAGTTCTGGCACAATAACCCAACACATCATGCCTTTCCTTGTCATCCATCTCCAGCTTCTAAAACAGGAAAGAACTAGAACGTCCCACTTAAAATTGTCAATATACCATATTTCTTTGATTGTAAGACACCATCGATTGTAAGACGCACACTAATTTCCGTACCACCAACAGAAAAAAAGCTTTGATTCTAAGAATAATAATTGCACCCGCGATTCTAAGACGCATCCTGTTTTTAGAGATGTTTATATCGGTAAAAAAGTGCATGTTAGAATCGACGAAATACGGTACCTCAACAACCAAGACTCACAGCACAATCCTGTGCTTGTGTTCTCCAAAGTTAGGCCCCTTGAATTCAATGGTTCTTACTCCCTGACAAGAGTGAACCTGAGCTGTAGTTACAATTTTGAATGTAATTAAACAATTGTCTATTACTTATAAATAATCCTCCTCCTCTTCCTTTTTTGTTGTATTGCATATTGATTTTATTGGTTGTCCCTTACTCTAGAATGATGTGGAAAGAGAAGCTGCTCTGTTCATTTAAATTGAAGCTTTCTGATCTGCTTCGCCTTTTCTGGCCATTTTTGCCCTTATCCATAAGTTTTGGAGATGGGAGGCAGAGCTATACCAGTGCCAACGTATGGAGTGATTTATTAAGTGTTTGTTTGTATTCACCTAATCATCCTTAAAATGTTGCTTCTCTTTTTGCTGGAAACAAGCAACCTGTTCATCCAATCTTTTTCAGGACTTTGTCTACATTTACTCTTTCTGATCCTTTTTGCTGCAATCCTGACCACAGGTTGCTGAACCAGATTGAAATAAATGGAATTTGAGTAGCTAATCATGTATAGGATTGCAGTCTTTGAGTGGTTATAGATAATTCAATATTCGTCATTGTATTTGCTTAATAATTGGAGTCATTCCTCCACCAATATCTATTATTTTTCTCTTATCAATACTGAATGTCATCTACCTTTTGTTCTCTGCTCTTCTAGCATTATGACATATGTCTGTAATTTTTCAGACTCTATTCTAGGCTGAACTGTCTTAAATAATTCCTTATCAAGTGCAAATGCATTAAAATAGTTCACCAATTTCATCTTCTATTATTTTTGGAACTATTTTAGGTGACTATTATCTGGTCTTGATGATTTTTAGGTTTCATTTCTCCCCCCCACCCAAACTCTCTTCTATAATTATTTAAATTTTGTGTCAGTTCTTGCATCTTTACACTTCTTCGTGTCCCATTGTTGTAAACTGCCCAGAGAGCTCCAGCTATGGGGCGGTATAGAAATGAAACAAACAAACAATTTTTTTTTATAACCCTCGTGTGTCCCGTTTTGTGAATTGATGTTTTTGTGTCCTTGTAGTGTCTCAGAGTGATGCAGAAGTGAACTGAGGTACCACATTTATCTCTCTGCTGAACACAATTCTATATAATGAGCTGATGAAAAACAACCCTGTAATCACCTGCTTGTCTGTTTGTGCTCTCTGTGTGTCTGAGAGCATGACTCAGGGCTAATGTAAGCCAAAAATGTGGGCCAGTTTACATAAATGCTGGGAAGCCACCAAACACTCAGGGGGTGGGGGAAAGTGGTGGGGTCAAAGGAAGGGGCCATGGACATCTGGAGAACCCCAGAGTACCAGATTGGGATGCCATGCAGGCTGGAACCCTGGACCTGTGGCTAGTGAACAGATTTAGTCAAAAAGCATTCTGTTTGAAAGTGATGTGAGTCATTATGAAAGCTTCACTTGTGAAATTTGATCTCTGATGGATTGTTTACATGTGGGCAGTCACCACTTTGCTCTTTAGATGATGCAGCTGCATATGTAACCACCAGCCTAGAGTCCACACATCTTTGTTTCATGTCCATGTCCAGAAATAAATCAAGAGTGTGAGAATGTTTGAGAACCTTCCTAGAGGTTCACAACATGCTTATCTCAGACCTGACTTTTTATGCTGATGGATTGTCATGGGGGGAGATTAACGTCACCCTGTTGTCTCCAGCACAGTGATGATGATGGTGGGTCACCTGCACCACACCAAGACCAGATCATGCAGATGCCCAATTCAAGAGTTTCTTTTTCTTAAATCCTGGCTTAAATGTACAATCTGTGTAGTAGACAGGAGATGAGATAATGCACTACTCCTTCACCATGTGTAGGCCTGAACAGTGGCACAGCTAGGTAATTGTAGATCCTGGACTTAATGATCTTATGGGGCTCCCCTTTAGAAGGCTCCCCTTTAGAAGGCCATATGAATTACTTCAATTGTGAAGCACACAATTAATGTCCTCACCCACCATTCCATACTTCACAACTGGTTGTACATTCCGGATAAGTTAGAGCAAAACAAGAACAACTCCCCAAATTAACTTACAAACTCTGATTTTTTTTAAAAAAAGATATTCTCTGAGCATGTGCTGTTTTGCATGTTAAACTCGGTTAAATCATAGCACTATCATGCACAAGAATAAAATGCTGCCCTGATCATTTACTTGGGAATAAGCACAGTTTTGTGGTAGAGAGGGATAATATATTTTTAAAGTAAAAATAATAAAATGAGCATCTGTAATTACATACATGGCCAGTTGGCCAGGAGAAGAAAAGATGCTGTGGTGAGTAGTGCCAGCCCTGGTGGGTCCAGCATGTCTTTTTCAGTCTGGGTGCTGATTCAGGGACTGTTTATCACTGGCCCCATCACCAGTGGGGGCCCTGGACTTCAGCCCCAAGGTTCAACCCTAGGTGTACCATTGTCTGAGAAAAGTATGAACTGGTGTTTGAACTTGAACCAGGTTCAAATGTTAGAAGGCATTCCTTGTAGGCTGGGCCCCTGAGCACTGACATAGAATACATATCTTTAGCCTTTTTGTGGGCATTTTTTTTAGAATGGATTAAGGAACAATAAACTCAGAGACAGCTCTAATTTGAGTGCAGTCTAGCATTTTAAAGCCCTCATGGTGTCTCATAGATTCTACTAATTAGCTTCTCCCTCCCACCCCTGGTTGTCTCCCGTTGATTTGTGGGAGTTTCTTGTGATGCGAAACATGAGCTTTCTCTGTCGGCCGCTGTTTGAAGGCACTTTGAGATGGGCGGGTCTGTCTTGCTATTTATGAATATAGATTTGATGTGGGGGTGGGGGCATTTCGGAGCTTTTTGACTTTGGGGCTGCAATCTATTCTGAAACAATTAGCCAAGGAATGGAGACTCTGGGTTTGTAGCTAAAGGCATCATTAACTGCTCCGAAGGCAGTAATGCCTGCAGTACTTGGCTGACTGTTAAATTATCCTGTGAGCAGCTATGAAGATGTCTGAGGTAGCATTTTTCCTAAACTAATTTCCTGCAGACACTCCTTTCACTGTCTCATTTCACTCCATCACTTCCCCTTTCATTATCAAATGGGTTGAACCAGGCTTGAAATACAAACTACTCGAAGACAGATAAGTGCTGTGGGAACTGCTGATGTCTACACGGGAGAAGCACATTACAGCATTGATTTTGCAGATTTCAAAGGGCATATAGAGTCAGCAGGTTTAATTTCATCCTATAAACATATTGGTGACAAGACAAAGAGTATTTAGTGTTTTGTTCTGAACACCAAGGGCTTTATTTTCTTGGCACCTTAGGAAGGAATGAGAAGCTTCTAGTCAACAGAGCCTGAGAAATCTAATTTATTTCCCCCCTTTTTACTCTCAACTATTAAAACATTGTCCTTGAGAGGCCCTATGTCACATTACAAATAGGAATGAGAGGATTTTCCTCTGTTGCATTCATTTATGGTTCTTCTGGGTTTTTCTGTCCTGTATTCACTTGTCCCAAATTCCAGTTGGTTGGGAGAATTTCTCTTTAAATTAATTCTGGAACTGGAGCTTCAGCAGTTTATCACAGCCTTCAGTTGCATTGCTTCTTCCTCCTGCTTTCCTTTACCAGAGGTGCCATTAGGTCAGGTCTTTGGGGCATACGTCAATGCCTCAGTCAACAGAATTAATAGGAGGGCCCCCAAAGACAGTGCGGCTGGCTTACCACATTTTGAAGTAAGTCAAGTAATACACATTACTATTTAAAGACACCCCCGCAATAAGTCCAGAGTGTAAAATTACTTATTATTATTATTATTATTATTATTATTATTATTATTATTATTATTATTTATATAGCACCATCAATGTAAATGGTGCTATACATAGTAAAAGAATAAAACAGCAACACTCTGCCACATAGGCTTACATTCTAATAAAATCGTAATAAAACAATTAGAGAGGGAAGAGAACACACCAAATGTGCACCACTGTCCATCAATCTGCAAAAAGGCCATCTTGATATTTTGGAATATATGATTGCAGCAAGATTTTTATTTTTATTTTGCATCAAGGATTTTACTCAGGAGAAAATGCACTCCTGCATATTGGTAAAACACTGCACAAAAAGAAGCTTGATAAAAGCTGATGCCATCAAGGGTGCTTTTTGTAGTGCTTTATGTAATGCAGACAATTTCAATGGCCATTGGGTAAAACACAGCACAAAAACAATCTGGATGCTGGCATGCTGGGAACTATAGGACCTTTTTCTCTCTAAATATGCATAGGCTTGTGCCTTAAATGTTTTATCAGTGCAGATATGTACTTTGGGGAGTAATATAGAGTGAGAAAGAGATGTGAGAATTGAAGGAAATGACAGCTGTAGCAAATTGTAGATGCACAGTGCTCTGTATAAAACTGGAGGTGGGACAGAACAATGGAGGAATCCAATATATTCATTCACTTCAAAAGCAAGACCAGAGAATTTGTAACCCTCAAATCCAGAGGGTGGGAGGGAATTTGGAATAGTGAATTTTACTAGCATCCCGTATTACTATATAACTTGCGAATGCTTGGCATGGTGATTTTTTGTTGACAATATAGGGGATTTTATCCACTTATGGTGGTTATATGGAAGAGAAAGAAGATTTGGGAAAGTGGTATTGGTACTATATAAATGGTAACATTTAGAATTAAATTAAAGCCACAGCCAAAATTCAGCTTGCTAAATACATTAAATCTTGAAGTATTCAAGCTTCAATTATACATTTGACTGGAGCAGGAATGGCAGTTTCACATCCAGGGTGGATAACCTGCAGCCTGTGGATCACATGTTGCTCCCTCCAGACCTGATTATTATTATTATTATTATTATTATTATTATTATTATTATTATTATTTATTTATTTATATAGCACCATCAATGTACATGGTGCTGTACAGAGTAAAACAGTAAATAGCAAGACCCTGCCGCATAGGCTTACAATCTAATAAAATCATAGTAAAACAATAAGGAGGGGAAGAGAATGCAAACAGGCACAGGGTAGGGTAAGCAGGCACAGGGTAGGGTAAAACTAACAGTATAAAGTCTGCACAACATCAAGTTTTAAAAGCTTTAGGAAAAAGAAAAGTTTTTAGTTGAGCTTTAAAAGCTGCTATTGAACTTGTAGTTCTCAAATGTTCTGGAATGATGTGGGCCCTGCTGATGTACCACCAAAATTTATGGCAGTAAACACCCATTTACTGCTATGGAGTGATAAATAGGTAAAAATTAGCTTGTAGAGGCTACTTACCCCTCCATTGCAGTTTGCTGGTGAATTTTAGTGGGAAAGCACTGATTTTAGGGGGAAGCACAGGAGGGTCCGGGGGCCCACAGGAAGCTCCCCCCAACATTGCCCATCCCTGTTCAGCTGTCCAACTGTTTGGGGAGTTTCTCTTGCCAAAGACCCCTCTCTTCATCTCTAGAAAAACTAAAATAAATAAATAAAAAGGAAAGCATTGGAAACTGCCTTATTATGAGTCAGATCATTGGTCCATCTGGACCAGTATTGTCAACACTGACTGGCAGTGGCTCTCAAAGGATTCAGGCAGGATTCTTTCCTTGACCTACCTGGATAAGAAGGAGATCAAACCTGGACCTTCTGCATGCAAAGCATGTGCTCTATCACACTGAGCTATGGCCTATCCAAATGATTTGGATTAAGTCACTTTATTTTCCCCAAAACCAGAGAATACTGAATCTTACAAACTATTTTTTGAACACAAAGGGTAGCTTAACAACCATGCAGCCCTGGCACATGGGGAAGAGTTTTGTGAAATTTATTGTGGTGGTGGTAAGTAGAAAAAGGAAGAAAAGGACAAGGAAGGCAGCAAATCACACACAGAGACTTGAAATGTTATAAAAACAAACAAAACAAAAAAGCACACAGTCTAACTTGGCTAGATGTATTTTATCTGCTTGTATGAGGGCTTGCATTTCAGAGCATGTGCAGAATTCCTTGCCAAGTGGATGGTTTGAGAGAAAGCATATTTGGCCCTCAAGTAGAATAGTCCCAAGATAAAAGTACTGAGATGATGCTTCACCTATTTATGGGAAATTTAAGAGATCAGGAAAAGCTGGCATCCTTCCTAGGATAGAGTTTATCCAATAGTGAAGATAAGTATAGCATTAATGTGCCAAAAGAGGTGTGTGTTATTTACATGGGTGTTTTAAAATTATATCTCTCAAAGAAAAACACTATGAAATGGAAAGATCTTAAAATGATTTAAACATCACTTGTGAAAACTGTAGCCTCCTTTCAGCTAGCTTATTTCTATAGGGGGAGCCTGTACTCCATCTGATAAAACAAGCCATGTTGTGCACTGAATTTAGAAGAAATATGTGTACTTCTACTGGCATGACAACCTGAACCCCCTGGGTGACATCCAAACTTATGTAATTGCAAGACCTCGATGACATTAATCATTCAACCACAAATTGAGTTTCAAACTTAAGAAGTATTTGTCTTCCTTTCAACAAATATAGCATCTTGAATACATAATGATCCCAGATGTTTGCTGGACTTTGTCAGAAGGGGGAGCTGCATGGAAATGGAACTCACTGAAAATACTGCTTGGTTGCACAATAAACATATAGCTTTTATAGTGTAAAAATGCAGTTTTTATATTAATGTTATGTTTCAGTGAGAGAACTGAGTTAGTATTATCATGTTGGTTTTATATATTTACTGATAAAGTAGTATCAAGCTTGCATATTGGGTAAAAGAAAAAAGTGGGGAAAGAGGATTTTTGAAAACATTTTTTTTCAAGTAATGTCTGAAGTGAATCAATTAGCAATACAAAACATGTATGTACATCAAGAGGTTACATATGAGTCATGAATGAGTTCTCTTCCCTGAGAGCCATATGGTGGTTGATCGACTTCTGATAAATTGTCCCATTTTGTAAGAAAGATATGGTTGCAATTCAAAATGAGTTTTGGAAACAGATGTGGTTCTTTGAATTAAAGCTATTACTGTATCATGAGAGACCATCAGGATGTATGCAGGAGTGTCTTCCAAAATGTTAACAGCCTCCTAGAGGAAATATCAGGTGTAATGAACAGTATTCATCAATCGAAATTAGGCACAAAGAAATAGTAGCTCATAACCTGGTAGTATCCTGTGTTGTACTCTAGTTGCTTATGCACTAACTATTTAAATCAGTATCAATACAATCTGCTCATTCAGCTATTCCTGAGAATCCAGTCTAGATAATGTCCATTCCATTTTTTCTTCCTTTGCTGCCCTATATTAGTTTATCCTAGGGCTAGATCCCAGCTTAGTCCTGCTTAGAGTAGACCCATTGGAATCAATGGGGCAAAATAATCATAACTAGTGTAAATCCCATTGATTTCAGTGGGTCTATAATTGCAATTATGTCTGGATACACATTTTAACTTTAATTGTAGCACAGTTCTTTTGTGTGTGAATTGACTGTGGCAGGATTTACACTACTGCTTTATAATGGTTTATAATGATATTGACAACTGTTGGGGCCCAGGACACACTCCATGGACAATTTTCAAACTGCTTTCAATGTGTTGTATTTTGCTTGGTGTAGATCTGTTGTCTCACATGGGGTGGTGAAATGGTATATGACAATAACAGTGACTATGGTATCCATTCCTTTTTAGTCCCAGTAGCAGCCACCCTTCTTTGTTTCCAACATCATCATCATCATCATTATTATTATTATTATTATTATTATTATTATTATTATTATTTTTTTAAAGCAGTGGTTAAACATGTGAATGAGATAGAACTGAAATGTTGATGTATCTTTAAGAGTCATGTTCCTGTTTGTTTCAGGTCTAGAGAATGCGAGCTGTGTAGGCTGCTAGCAGAGATCAGTAGGCCATTTTATTGTGTTGGTTATGTCTCCTGTTCTTCTTAAACAGTTATTGTTTTGGTCTCCAGAAAAGGCGGGGGGGGGGGGAGGTAGTCTGAGATCTTATGATGTGTTTAGTGTTCAGCCTATGCTCTACCAAGCTCATGATTTTTTCAATTCCCTCAAGAGCATGTATTGGGAATCCCTGTGGATTGACAATTTTTGACTGTTTCTCTGTGCTTCTCAGGAGACACTGAAAAGGAAGGGGAAATGCCTTGTCAGTTTCATTGTGCCTTTGCATCAGCTTTGAAGCACTAAGTTGTTGTTTTGTTTTAAAAGAAAGTATTTGTGAAATTGACACAGTTTTCCATACAACTTTGTATTGAGTTTGGTGAAACCCAGGTAATCTGACAAAAACTTGTTAGTTTCACCACATAATCACTTCTCTAGACTCACTGTTGTGGTGGTGGAAAACTATGGATGATATCCAAGTAGTGTCCCTCTGCTAACAAAAGACATCTGTTAGTGGAAAGAGGAGGGATGAGATTTTCAATGATCCTCCCCCATTAGCCCCATGCAACTTATGCTCTGGAGCAGATTTTCTTTTGGGGGGGCACACAGACTGCATGAAGGGGAGGGATTTGCCAAGGACCACCCCCTCCACTTTCCACTGACAAATGTCCTCATCAGTTTAGGGACACTAGAATCATAGAATCATAGAATCATAGAATAGCAGAGTTGGAAGGGGCCTACAAGGCCATCGAGTCCAACCCCCTGCTCAATGCAGGAATCCACCCTAAAGCATCCCTGACAGATGGTTGTCCAGCTGCCTCTTGAATGCCTCTAGTGTGGGAGAGCCCACAACCTCCCTAGGTAACTGATTCCACCGTCGCACTGCTCTAACAGTTAGGAAGTTTTTCCTGATGTCCAGCCGGAATCTGGCTTCCTTTAACTTGAGCCCGTTATTCCGTGTCCTGCACTCTGGGAGGATCGAGAAGAGATCCTGGCCCTCCTCTGTGTGACAACCTTTTAAGTAATTGAAGAGTGCTATCATGTCTCCCCTCAATCTTGTCTTCTCCAGGCTAAACATGCCCATTTCTTTCAGTCTTTCTTCATAGGGCTTTGTTTCTAGACCTCTGATCATCCTGGTTGCCCTCTTCTGAACACGCTCCAGCTTGTCTGCGTCCTTCTTGAATTGTGGAGTCCAGAAATGGACACAATACTCTAGATGAGGCCTAACCAGGGCCTAATAGAGAGGAACCAGTACCTCACGTGATTTGGAAGCTATACTTCTATTAATGCAGCCCAAAATAGCATTTGCCTTTCTTGCAGCCATATCGCACTGTTGGCTCATATTCAGCTTGTGATCTACAACAATTCCAAGATCTTTCTCGTTTGTAGTATTGCTGAGCCAAGTGTCCCCCATCTTGTAACTGTGCATTTGGTTTCTATTCCCTAAATGTGGAACTTGGCATTTATCCCTATTAAATTTCATTCTGTTGTTTTCAGCCCAGCACTCCAGCCTATCAAGATCACTTTGAAGTTTGTTTCTGTCTTCCAGGGTATTAGCTATCCCACCCAATTTTGTGTCATCTGCAAATTTGATCAGCGTTCCCTGCACCTCCTCGTCCAAATCTATATAAATAAAAATGAAAAAGACCGTTCGTTACTGTCGTTATATCTCCGAAAGTTCTTCACCGATTGCTTTGAAATTTTGACACAGCGTTGCGTTCGAATACGCGAGCGTTGTTATGTAACTATGCTCTCTATGGGGTCAAAGGTTTGTCTTAAAATCGAAGAAATAGGCCTCCTCAAAACCAGTCCTGCTGATCATTGTGACATCACCAACCAGTAGGCCAATCCGCTGCCTCTGCCTCCTCTCCTATTTGCATGTACTCTCGCAATTGGCTGAGTGAATATAGATGTCACACCTGTGACAGTTACACGTTCAGAAGAAAGGTAACTGTCAGGAGTTTCCAGTAACCTCCTCACCGTAAAAACATGCTTTTATATCTCCGAAAGTTCTTCACCGATTGCTTTGAAATTTTGACACAGCATTGCGTTCGAATACGCGAGCGTTGTTATGTAACTATGTTCTCTATGGGGTCAAAAGTTTGTCTTAAAATTGAAGAAATAGGCCTCCTCAAAACCAGTCCTGCTGATCATTGTGACATCGCCAACCAGTAGGCCAATCCACTGCCTCTGCCTCCTCTCCTATTTGCATATTCTCTCGCAATTGGCTGAGTGAATATAGATGTCACACCTGTGACAGTTACACGTTCAGAAGAAAGGTAACTGCCATGAGTTTCCAGTAACCTCCTCACCATAAAAACATGCTTTTATATCTCCGAAAGTTCTTCACCGATTGCTTTGAAATTTTGACACAGCGTTGCGTTCGAATACGCGAGCGTTGTTATGTAACTATGTTCTCTATGAGGTCAAAGGTTTGTCTTAAAATCGAAGAAATAGGCCTCCTCAAAACCAGTCCTGCTGATCATTGTGACATCACCAACCAGTAGGCCAATTCACTGCCTCTGCCTCCTCTCCTATTTGCATGTTCTCTCCTATTTGCTCTTATAGGTCATTGTGACATCACCAACCAGTAGACCAATCCACTGCCTCTGCCTTCTCTCCTATTTGCATGTTCTCTCCTATTTGCTCTTATAAGTCATTGTGATATCGCCAACCAGTAGGCCAATCCACTGCCTCTGCCTTCTCTCCTATTTGCATGTTCTCTCCTATTTGCTCTTATAAGTCATTGTGATATCGCCAACCAGTAGGCCAATCCACTGCCTCTGCCTCCTCTCCTATTTGCATATTCTCTCACAATTGGCTGAGTGAATATAGATGTCACACCTGTGACAGTTACACGTTCTGAAGAAAGGTAACTGCCAGGAGTTTCCACTAACCTCCTCACCGTAAAAACATCCTTTTTTAAAAACCAATCTGCTTTACTTCATCCAAATAATGCCTCGCAGAAAATCACACTTAGGTTGTCGTACTCGCAGAGCGGAAGCACTGCGACGAGAAATTGCAAATCAGACTGAGGAAGAACGGGCATCAGCAAATGAGAAAAAAAGAAAAAGAATGCCTCAAATACGTGCCAAGGAACCAGCCAAGCAACGTTCAGCCAGACTTGAGGATGCACGATTGCGAGCACGGCAATCGCGTTCTACAGCTTCAGATCTGCTTTGTTCTCAACAGAATGAACGCGACAGGCTGAGAGTGGCTGAAAGACGTCACGAGAAACAGCACATCAGCGTCAAACACGACTCCGTGGTAAACAATCACACGATTACAATCGCCTTGCATTCCGGTACAACCCAGCTGATGATTATAGTTTGAGGCGGCATGTTCTCATCGGCACTATGACTGAAGTGTGTCCTTATTGCAAGGCTCTTAAATTTAATGGAGAAACAAAAGGAATGTGTTGCGCTGCTGGAAAAATTAAACTGCCTCAACTTGGAGAACCACCAAAGCCATTACAAACTTTGCTTGCCGGATATACCGCAGAATCAAAGCATTTCCTATCTAACATCAGGAAATACAACTCATGCTTCCAAATGATGTCGTTCGGCGCAGAAATCATCACAGCTCCATTTATGCCAACTTTCAAAGTCAAAGGACAAATTTATCATAAAGCCGGCTCCTTCCTTCCATTTCAAGATAGTCAACATAAATTCCTACAAATGTATTTCATTGGTGATGGCAATGATGAATTGAATGCACGCTGCGGAATTTATACCGGCATAAAAAGGTCCATCGTTTCAAAACTGCAACAGCTACTTCACGAAAAAAACAATTTAGTACATTTGTTCAAAACAGCAATTGACATGATGCCATCTGATACACACAAGATTGTTATTCATGCTGACAAAACGCCTGCTGGAGAACATGTGCGAAGATTCAATGCTCCAACTATAGATGAAGTGGCAATTGTTATAGTCGGAGATCAATCTTGACAGGACCTTTCAAAGGTGAAGATGTCTTCATTCCTCGCATTCCTATGATTCCAACAGATATGCCATTTCAATTTAAGAGATTGCAATTCCCAATTCGATTGGCGTTTGCAATCACCATCAACAAAGCTCAGGGCCAATCTTTAGAATTGTGCGGTTTAGATCTAGACACAGATTGCTTCTCACATGGACAATTATATGTTGCGTGTTCTAGAGTCGGCAAACCAGACAATCTCTATATCTACACAGACAATGGAACAACTAAAAATATTGTATATCCACAAGCATTGTGAAATTAAACATATTAGAAACATCCGCTTTGTCTTTTCTTTCTTTTCAATTTAACCAGACTGAGCCACAGCAACGCGTGGCAGGGTACAGCTAGTCATTAATAAAAATGTTGAAGAGCACTGGGCCCAGGACTGAGCCCTGCGGCACCCCACTCGTTGTCTCTCCAACTAGTTGGATATCATCCTTTATCCATTTCAGAACTGCTTTAAAAACCGGTGGTAGCAGGAGATGGGTAGGTGCCTTCAGTAGAAGATGGTTTTTTCCCCCCTCTTTGCATGGGGACCAGATAATCTGCAATCATCACTGAAGAGAACTAGCACCAGTATAGCATTAGTTTAACAGAATTGCTCATTGTTGCTGACATTGAATTCAGTGGAATGGAATGAAATGAAATCGCACCATTTCTTTGATAGCTGAAACAGTCTGCTTTTTCTTGAGATGAGAGGATAATACCAACACAAACAACAAAAACACAGGAAAATGTACAATAAAAATATTTAAACTTCACAAAAAAATCCAAGTAATAAAACCATACAAAAACATTTACGAACAGCATTCAAATTAAAGAGTAGTAAAAGCATTAAACGTTGAAAGCCGAATAGAACAGGACAGTCTTTACTGCCCGTCTAAAGCAAACCAACAAGAGAGCCAATCTCACCACAATTGGGAGGAAATCCTACAATCAGGGTGCTGATAATGAAAAGGCCTTTTTCAAGTACCCACTGAACTAGCCTCCCTAACTGGTGGGACATATAATAGGACCTCCGGTGATGACTGTATATTATGGGCAGGCCACAGTAGCACAAGCCAGAGCTGATAATTAAGCAACCCATTAGGTCCAACCAGCCAGGCTTCTTCTATGGTTCGTTAGAACATGCTTTCCTACCCTACACACCAGCTGAAGTGAAACAGTTAGCAATCCACATTTCTCTAAATGGTCTTATCCTCAAATGACAAATGGATACTAGCTTGGAGAGCCAGTGTGATGCAGTTCATGGTGTGGGGAGATGTGGATTCAAATCCCTATCAGTGGAAGAGCTTCTTCATGGGGTGTTTTGAGGGGGGGGGAATAGGAAAGGCACATAAATATCACCCTGAACTCCTTTTTAAAAAGGCTGGATAAAAATATGATATCTAGGGCAGTATCCAACACTGCTGCAGCTCTAGCAGAAACAAACACTAGAACAGTGGGGAGCTAGGTGCTTGCTAGCAGAATGATAAACAAGCCCAAATTAGTGTGCCAGAGTGGATCAGCAGAGCTCCCAGAAGTTCTGCTGACTTGTCCCATTCTAGAGGCATTCATTTGGGCTGGTTTCCAGGGTTTTGCTAGATCCCCATTTTGTTAGCATTGTTTCCGCTAGAGTAATATCTTTAGCAGTGTCAGACTGCCAGCATTGGATACTGCCCATAGGATGCTGCTGAATAGTTTGATTAATGGTGGAGAATAACCATGCTGGGAGGCAATAACTGTGCAAATGCTTGGCCCACTTTCAGAGTCTGGGCAAATATACATTCTAGTGTAGGAAAGGAAAACACACAATTTCCCAATGTTCTGAGTTGTGAGAAATACAGGTTAGTCTCCTCTATTACCTATGCTCTTTTACCTGTGCATTCCCACCATCCAGTACCTATACCTTTCTACTTGCTAGTGGGTGTATCTAGATGAAATGGTGTGATTTTACAGGATCCATAATCACTGAGGATTAACAACTGTTTGTGAGAGATGTTTTATTCTTTTTCTTTCGTAAAATAAGCTTCATAATTTTGGATTTAATGGCTACAGATTGCTGCTTGAAATGCCAGTGCTGTAACTTCATTATTTTTTTGCACATTAAATAATGATTTTAATAAAAGTGTAGAGATCATGTTCTCTTCTGAAAGCTATTACCTTTCAACTGTTGGCATATACCTCTTTATCTTCAAGGGAAAGTGAACAACATCTCATATTTTTCTTAGGAGTTATATGAAAACATTAATTTCCTTCTGCTGCCTTGACAGGATTCGGGAGCTGTAGGGCAAGTTAATGCAAAATGATCACATTTTCACTCATAATCAATATAGCAGTGTGACCGGGGGGGGGGGAGAATCTATTTTTCAATCCAGCACCCAGTAAAGGCAGAGACAGCAGTGGATTTTCCTCAAAAGGTTTTGTTACAAAAGCAGAAATGTAAATGGCAAGAGACTGAATAACCCAATGATTACTGAAATCCTGTGGTGGCACTGACAGATCAGAGGGAACATACTGGAAATTTGGTTATTTCTTAAAAGTCCCAATGGGATAATTTGGCATCCTGTCATTTTACTTAAGAAAGTAACTATGTAACCTGCACAGCAAGTTGGCTCTGGTTATTCTGTTCTTGTAATCTCTCTCCCATGACTTCACCTTCCAAAGACCCATTGCATATATTTTATAAGGACAAAAAGCTATAAGAGCACACACACACCTATCTACCTATCTACCTATCTATCTATCTATCTATCTATCTATCTATCTATCTATCTATCTCTATACATTTCTGGACTCTAGGGGTGATTCCAGATGAAGCTTATATCATGCAGTTGCCCTGACTCATTTACATAATTTTATGGGATATCAGACTCCTTTGTTTTCCTGCTGCTTATTCTGTCTTTTTTTCTTTCCACAAAAAATGCTAAAGGGGAAAAGATGGAATAGCTGTCTATCAGTAGTGCTAAGAGCCCTCTGTCTGGAAGTTCTGCTGCTGGAAGCTAACTGGGAATATTAATTTAGTTACCATTGAGAATACAGTTCCATTTCCTGATAGAAGAGGGTAAGAGAGCATTTATATATGCTAATGACATGGAAAATATGTACACTTAAAAGTGACTTAATATTCAGATGATATAAAAGTAGAAATAAATGGCATGTGAATGCATCTAGATGAAGGAAATGAACTTAATATTTTGCCTCCTTTAAGGTGCATCTGATTATTTTCAAATCAGGATCTGTAGAGGACATATAAGCTCTGGAGGATAAAAAGGTTATCTGTTGATGACAATGGCAAAAACAGTCTAAAACAAGGGCAAAAACTGGAAAGGTGAGAAGGGGAAGAAAGAGAGGTACATTGGTTTCATTGGCATCAATGGAAGCTTCCACTGAAATGCAAATGGCTTCAGAGAGATGATTTTGATGGGACTATGGCAGGCAGAAAAACAGTTACATTTCCTTTCCCTATCTCCCAAGGTTCTGAAGCTTCGCAATAGCTATTATTAAAAACACACACTCACATTCATGCATTTGGATTGCATTCATGCAATTAACATTGGCCAAAAGGAGAGAGACTCTTAAGATGTTGGTGTTTTAATTAATACTGAATGAGAAAAGGCACTGTGAATATACTTAAAGGAACCTTCCCTTTATGCAAGAGCAGAGTATTGTCCAGCTTGGTGGAAATTAAGCCCTGATCAGCAGTCACACCATATTAATTCCTTGAAACGTGAACTATTTTGACTTGGCAAGGTAAAGAATATTAGGCAATATAATGAAATTGATAATTCAGTAATTATCTTTATAATAATCCAATCATCACAGTGTGATTTAAGAAAGTTCTCTATGTGATTTAAGTGCTGGGGCCATCATTGCTTCCTCTTTATCCCTCAACAATTCTATGAATAAAGGTCAGAGAACTTGTTCCAAAGATGTGAATTCTGTTAACACGACTGTTGCTTATTGAGTAGTAAAATTTGTGGATTTTGGTTCCATATAAAATTAAATTCATGTCCCATTGAAAGCTTCAGTTAGTTGTGAATAACTTATTTAATCGACTGTGGGACTCACAATCAACTTCAGCTGGACTTGGACCGTTAACTCTTACAAATTCATTACAAAAATGCTTTTGATCTACGTTAAGAAATATACAATTCAGCATGGAATGTGTCAATAGTAGGAACGGGGAAGAATTTTGTTTAGGTCAAATGTGTAAGCAATCTGACTGAATTTGCACTTTCTGGTCTGCCCCTCCTTTGGGAGTTGTGAGGGGGGAGCAGGGCCTCCCCACCAGCTCTGCTGAATAGTCTCCATTTCTTTTCCTCCTCTTCCCTCCCCAACCCCATTTCTTTGTGTGTCATGTCTTTTTTTAGAATGTAGGCCTGAGGGGAGGGACTGTCTTCTTTACTGTTATTATTATTATTATTATTATTATTATTATTATTATTATTATTATTTATTTATATAGCACCATCAATGTACATGGTGCTGTACAGAGTAAAACAGTAAATAGCAAGACCCTGCCGCATAGGCTTACAATCTAATAAAGTTGTAGTAAACAATAAGGAGGGAAAGAGAATGCAAACAGGCACAGGGAAGTGTAAACAGGCACTGGGTAGGGTGAAGCTAAACAGTATAGAGTCAGAACAAACTCAATATTTAAAAGCTATAGGGAACAGAAAAGTTTTTAGCTGAGTTTTAAAAGCTGTGATTGAGTTTGTAGTTCTCAACTGTTCTGGAAGAGCGTTCCAGGCGTAAGGGGCAGCAGAAGAAAAAGGACGAAGCTGAGTAAGGGAAGTGGAGGTCCTTGGGCAGGCGAGAAGCATGGCATCAGATTGATTGATTGTAAGCTTCTCCTGAGAGCCTTTTTTGGCTGAGGTGCAGGATAAAAATACTATAAATAAATAAATATTATATTATATTATATTATATGGATTGGAACAAAGTTATCTTTTGGTTTGCACCCTTCTCCAAATTTTGTGATGCAATTCGCAGCTCAAATATTGCATATCAAATTGCATATATTAGGAAACATTAGGGAACATTTCATACAAAAATGAGTATCTTATGGGAAATTGCATTAAATATGTATATTAGGGGGCATTGTGCATAGAAATAAATGTGAATGTATATGTGTGTATGTTTTAAAAAATTGCAGACTGATGCAGAAATAGATGTATTTGTTCCTAAAATATAGAAAGAATGTCTTCAGTCTTAATGACTTTCTATTTGCTTTGTCAAAAAAAGAAAGGAAATTATTATTATTATTATTATTATTATTATTATTATTATTATTATTTGTATACTGCCCCATAGCCGAGGCTCTCTGGGCAGTTTACATAGGATAAAACACTTAAAAACAATATACAAAAAATTAAAATCACAAAAACATGCAATTTAAAACCACAGAAACATACAAAAACAAACCCAGGCTAATTACATATTGCTAAATGCCTGGGAGAAGAGAAAACAGACTTATCTTCCGTAAAGCAGTATGATCTTTCATGGTATCTAGGTGAATTGCTAACCGGTGCAGCCTGAGTCTTCTAACTTTGGATAAGCAAGTTAAAAAAGGAGATAAAACAAATAAATTACAAGCGTAAACTCATGTAACTATTTGTTTTGCCTCCATCATCTAGATATTTGCAATTGAGTAACCAATAGTCTGTACATGGTACAAATGTTTGATAAGGTTACAGTACTTTGGCTACATTTATATCCAGCAAAACCTGATGGAGAAATTTTATTTTGCAGTTCTGTTTTCCAGTATTCTGCAGAAAATCTGGCACAGTTATCAAAAGAATGCAAATGATCTGGCTCAAAAAGATTGAAATATCGCACGGGTGCAGACAGAGGCCTGTTTGTGTGTGTTGACTTATGAACAGACTTGTCAAAAGCACAGCAGTTTCAGGAGTGGCTGCCAACATGTTTGCGTCAGGATTCAGAAGTGACAAAGCTGCAATATTAATAGCTGGTCCAATTTCTTTTTTTATGTTATTATTAGAGGAGTCAGATCTAGTCCTGCAGTTGTCAGATCCGGTAATTCAGTCTTTTCCTTTTCATATAGGAATGTCACTAGATGATAGTTGTATTAGTAAATACATCTAGTGACTATCTTGAGTGCAAGAGATATTAAACACGGAAATTAGTGGGATGTGCAACAAAACCTTGTGGAGTGAAATGCTCCTGTTCAGGATACTCCATTCCTTCCTCCACCCACCAGTTTGTCTTTTTTGCCCCAACCGTTGGTGTCTGTTTCCTCCCATTGAGCACACACAGGCACCACAAGGGTTTATCTCCCACCCACCTCAAAGAATGTTTGTACTTCAGGAAACCTCGGGATTCCTACAAGTCTGTTGATACCCCTCTTGAGTGTGGATAATGCAGTTTGGACTACATGAGGTTCTACATGCAGAGAACTGAGATTGCTATTAGTAAATATTATTATGCACACACCTAATTCTCCAAGCAGCCAGACGTTCCAGGGTTCAGTGCTGACCTGGGTTTGGTGCTTTTGGGAAGGAGGTCACAGGACACTTACGGCATTTTGTACCTAGAGGTGTCAGAGAAATCTGCAATGGAATCAAATGGCTTTAGATTTCCATCAATCTGACCTGTACATTCTGGAATTTCTGGGAATTTTATACAAATGTAGTTGTAGAAAAATATGTAAAATAAAAAACACCAGCCAAAAATGCCCAGCTCGTCATCCTGACACAAAGAGAATGTTGCCACAAAGAACCTTGATGTCGGGCCTTCTCTGTAGTGGCACCCACCCTCTGGAAAAATCTCCCTCATGCAGTTCGGGAGGCAGAAAATGTAATAACTTTTAAACGCCTCCTAAAAACCTAACTTTTTAAACAAGCCTTCCCTGGACTATAATTTATTTTGGTTTTATGTGATTTTAAAGTTTTACACTGGATTTTATGTTTTAGTTGTAAACTGCCCAGAAAGCTGAGGTTGTTGGGCAGTATAAATATTAAATAAATATCACCCATAGGCTGAAACATGAAAATGAGCATTTTGGAGAGTTTTATGCATTTTGCAGGGGGATTTGTGCATTTTTGCAAGTTTGAATTTAAACAAATTTGGAAAATGGGGAAAAGTCCAATTCTGCCAATAAGTGGGCAATAGAATGAAAGGCACCTGATAATCTGCAAAATGCAGGTGGACCAGATTTTATGAAATCTGTGCATCCCTATTTGTAATATTTCTGTTCATATACAAATATCCCTAGAGGGTTTAGGATTGTTGTGTCTGACTCTGAAACAGCAGGCTTAGGGATTCCACTTAGATGTTTGTAAGTCAACAGGAAAGATTAATATTCTCTATTAAATCAACTAGCTTTTCATAATGTAGAATGTTAGACAGTGGTGAAACCCCATGGAAGGTAGTATATGTGCCATTTTATCTGCATTCACTTCTATGTAGGATCAAATTAACTATTTGGGGGGCACAGAAATTGTTGTATTGGAAATGTCTTGTACCAGTAAATGTTCATTTCCTGCTGGCTAGAATGAACTGGCTAGAGTAAATTTTTCACATCTCAGAACATGGGAATTATTCTTTCATCTAAGATAGGAAGAAAGAGAAAGCTGATTGAATGTATCAACTGTACATCTGCGTAATATTAACCGGAGTAGAACGACCTCTTCTGAACAAGTGTATTATGTGATTGTATTATTATTATTATTACTATTACTACTACTACTACTACTACTACTACTACTACTATACATTTATATACCACCCCACAGCCGAAGCTCTCTGAGCAGTTTACAAAGATTAAAAACAGTGAACATTAAAAACAAATACACAACATTTAAAAGCATAAAAAGCATAAAAACAGAGAATAACCATTTAAAATATATTTTTATATTTTTATATTTTTATATATTTATATATTATTATATTTATATCCCACCTGTCTTCTACCATGGAACCCAAGGTCATGTACAAAGGTTTCCAAGTGCTCTCCCCTCTAAGCACTGACTAGAACCAGATTTGTCCAGCTTCAGTGAGGCTGCTGCATCATGCAGCTTTAGACCATGCCCTGGGATTAGCTGTGGGAAGGCAGCTATCACTATGGCCCCGTTCAGACAACACACTAAACCATGCTGCATACCCACAAAATGGTTAATGGAATGCATTAAGTTTAATGCATTCCGTTAACCATTTTGTAGATAAGCAGCGTGGTTTAGTGTGTTGTCTGAACGGGGCCATTGTGTTGTTATGAGTGAAGACGTTTGCCTGCAAGTATGAAGGGCTAAAGTACCAGCGGTACCCAGATTTAGGGTGCAGTCCAATAGGAGATATAGCCGCTAGATGGAAGGTTCCCAACTCAGAGCCTTCCACCTATCATAAGACATCTTAGCAAGAGCCAGGCAGATGCGAGGGATGACAGAGGCATTTTTGTTCCTTCTTTGTGACTTTTTTTGGTGCCAGACCAGCCTCTGAGCTGTCTGGTTTGCTCACTTCTTACAAAAATTAGAGGCTTGTAGATCCAGTGGATCCACTTCCTCTCCTCTCCCTTCTCCTCTCCACCCATTGCCACGCCCACTTTCCCTCCTCCCCATCCTCTTCTAAGATCATGACAGAGGACTCAGGAGAGGAAGCTCTGCAGCAATTGAGTAGAGATTTCTCCCTCTGAGGCTGTGGTGCTGTCTAAGCCTCAGAAGGGTCCTCTCCTCAACTGAGTATTCTATGACCAATTGGATTGTCCAATTTTCCTCAAAACTCTCTTCTTCAAATTTTGCTCTTGGATATTGAGCTTAGATATTTGATTTCAATATTTGGTATTTGATGCTATTGACAGTTGCCATGTAGCTTTGGCTATTGGGCATCATGGAAATGAAATAAATAAATTAAATAAATAACAAGGATTTGACAATCTGATAACTGCTGTCAATTTTATGTTGTACCAGACAGAATTTTAAAGTTGCCTGGAGGGAGTATTTAATATTTCCTGCTCCACTGCAGTGCCTACCCCTGCTTCCCAAACTTGATCCTGAGTGGTGGGGAGTTGCCGACAGGTGGGAGGTGTCATGGAAAATTGCAGACCCCCTCTTGCATGAGCAGAAGTGTCTTTGGGTCCAACACAATGTTTTAAGTATTTACTACTAAAACAGTTAAAACCCAATACAAATTAAAAAGAAAACTAACAATACCACTGACTTGTCCTTTTTCTTCTTCTGTTGAGCGGGGGGAGTCCATTTTTTTGTGAAAGTTTGATACAGTATTTACAGCTGTGGATCAGCACAATTCAGCACATTGCAGAAGTTGCTTGGATGAAGAAATTTTCAATTTTTGAGTGTCCTGCATCTTCTAGAAGTTGTTTTGTGTAACATCTAAAATTGCCTTGTGTCATCAACTTAGGCTGAAGATAGAGAGTTTATTGATTTCCCTTGTTCAGTTCCATTTACTCCCCCTTCAAACAGTACAGATCAAATACTGTGTTTTCTTTCTTTCCTTAAAACTTCTGTGAACAACAAGGTTTTCTATCTACAAAAAGACATCTTTAACTTCTTGGTATTTTCAAAGGTGTAAATCACATAATTTTATTCACTACTACCCCCAAAATCTGTCTCCTACTCAGTGAATTGCTTTGTATGATTACTAAATCTATACATAAGGACATAAATCACTGTTTTTGACTTACAAAGCATATGTCATGGCACATGAAAATATATCAGCTTCTAATCCTATTTTGAAGGTGACCTAGAAGCATATGATTGCAATATACGTAAAACAGAAGTAATGATATAATGTCACCACTGATGAAAGATTATATTTTAAGAGAATCTAGAAGATTTACTGTTTTGCATATATGGTATTGACAATATGGTCCCAGGATGTTTTTAATTGAAAAAGTGTTGTAAATATTTCCCATGGATATTGCTGCCACCTCCTGGATGCAACATAGAGTTGCAAGCATTCGCCAAATAAGGATGCCTCTCTTCCTTTTGTTGTTCACAGGGACAACAAAGGCAATATTTCCAATGTTAGTCATCCACAAGTATGGGCCAAACTATTTTAACTCAAAAATCATTCCACTGAGTCCAGTGGGACATATTCTCACAAAAGTGAGATATGGATTGCAGTCCCATGAAGGCATTTTGATTTTGGAATTTGAGTGTAAAATGTCACGACAACTATGCATCTATAAATGCTGCCATCTTTTGTATCTTTGCCTATAACTTATATTTCTTTGGATAAGCACAGGTTTTACTAAAGGTCAATTAATCATGTATATTTGATTTTAAAAATTCAGCAGCTCCATTTCAACTGGGTTATTTTATTCCACTCTGTTCAAAATACTAATATGATACAATCATCCTGTTGTTATCATCTAGCATTCATATTTATGTTGAATACTAATTCACCAAGAGATAGAAATAGACTGAAGTAATGGGGGAATATTTCATACACATTAACACAAAGCTATGACAACCTGTAGGATAATGTTCAGTCCTCTTTCATTCTTGGTTTTCATCACTGATTTCATTTTTGCTCATCACAATGATTTCATTGCTGCAGGAGGAGAGTGCCCAGAGTGGTGGGCCAATACCTTGGTTCTATATAACCTTTCTCATCCAGAAAACCTTGGAGCTGAGATGCCACCACATGGTCCAGCACATTGCTCAGCCTAAATATTGGAAACTGGCCAGAAGTTATCCAATAATGTGGGATTCAGGATGGGTTTTTAAAACAAAAGTCACACCATTGCCTCTTTGCTATATGATAGAACCTGCCTTGTTGTAAAGAGGTGTTTCCAGAACCATTACCCAATAAGCAAGAAAGGACAAGTGTCTAGCATACACATGGCAAGTCTCACTTCTTCGAGTATCCAGTCCAGATCCTTGGGCAATACAATTTGCAAAGTGGACAATTACATCTACCAGACCTGTATCAAATATGCTATCCAAGTCAGCATGGGTATGTGTGGTTTTATCTGAAACTGTTATGCAAATTGGTTACAAATGGCTATTAAATGGCCTACATTGTCTGCACATGGCCCCAAATTTAATAGGCCTTTCACCACTCAAAAAGAATTCCTTTGGGCAACTCTGTGCAGAAGACAAATGTCTTAGCTGCCTTTGCAACTTTTATTTTCTTTTAATGCCTTTGTATCACTCAGTTCTATTGACTAAATACCTTTACGTGTAATTTGGTTGTTTTACTATTCTAGGAAACTGTTATGTTAAACCTAAAATGTCTGGAGTATCATTCATCCCATGTCTACAGCCTAATTCCCACATTACTGGAAAGGTAAAGGAAGGAAGGTAGGACTCTTAAGGAGGCAAAAATATTCTTAAGGAGTTGCTCGGGGATGCAGTTCATACAAGGAACCCTGAAACCCACTAATTTCAGTAGTGGTAGAATTCACCCCAAAAGCTGTAAGAGTAAAAACACTGAAAAACATTCACTAAGAGTCAATTAACAAATTAACCTAATCAAGGCCAGGTCTACTCTAAGAAGGATATGACACTTTGAAAACATTTTGAAAGCTGTATATGGCATGTGTCCTGGGCCCCAACAGTTGTCACTACTGATATAAACCATTTTAAAGCAGTAGTGTAGATCTTGCCCATGTAACATGTAGCCAAGGGTTAGCTTTTTATTTACTCCTGTGTATTCATAGTCACAATTCAGTCTGGGACAACCACACACTGGGAACAGAGTATTAAACCTGCCCCACCATTTGCTTCCTGAAAAGCCGCCCTCCCCTCTCCAAAGGTCTCCATTGATGTCCGAATTAAGTCAGGGGAGCCCTGAAACACCACAGGGCAATTCACATACCATTGTGGCTCAGGACTTTCTGGATGTCTGTGTGGGAGACTAACCTAAAAGTTTTATGAATCTTTTTTGGTGCTGTCAGGGTGCATTTGGCTCCACCTGTTAACAGAGGATTAATATCAGAACAGTACATATAAACATGAAAAATGGAGGTTTGAAAAAACAACCGTACAAATTTTGGAATTGGACAGTCTTACAACCAGAACAGGACTGACTGATGTTTAGTTTTTGATATGCAAAGATAGATTTAGGCTGCAATCTTATATACACTTGCCTGGGAGAAAAATCTCATGCTTACTTCTGAGTAAACATGTATAGGATTGCCCTGATAATGGAATAAGATGTATTGGTCATGGAAGAAAAACAAGACCTGATTAGATGAAAGTTTGTTTCCCCCTGCATAATACCACTGAGGCCATATGTCTTGACGTGTTGGTGGGAACATAAATAGACAAGAACCCATCATGGATCAGAATATATCACAGCACACCTCTGCATAATGAGGTCCCTTCTGGAAAACAGCTGCTTAGCTGTGGCCTCATTTATCAAGAGGATAATGACATATAACATTGCTCTAGCTTCCTTGGAGACTATTTAAACAAAAATGTGGAGTCAGAGGAACTAATTAGGAGGGAGTGGTCCCTTTTGGCCCTTGGACCTCTAGCCTCTTGAACAAACAAGGGGTTTTCTAATTCTGAGAGAGGGGGAAAAAACTGAACAAAGAAATAATGGTTGTGCTATGTAAGATGATTCTCTGGCACAGAATGAAATTACTGGAATAGCCAAGGAATGTAAAATGGTTCCTATTAATAAGATTTAAAAAGCCTAAAATAGCCATTAAGTATTTAAATAATCATCAATTGCCATTAAAATTTCTGAATGCAAAGTAGAATCTTGAATAACCTGTGGAGTCTTCGTTCAGTTGAAAAAGTATGATTTTAGGCCAACCAACTATGGCAATAAAGTTTCCATACAATTTGTTTGAGTAATCATTGCATTTTCTTATTTTATTTATTTAATATATATCTTAGGGCACATTCCTATGCATGCTTAGACAGAAAAAAAGTCCTTCAAAATAAAAGTTGTAAGGCTTTTTTTTAATCTAAACACACATAAGATGGTGTCCTTAGCCACATTTCATGACTGCAGTCTTCTCAAGTGGTTTGCAGTATAAAACATTTCAATATAACAAATTCATAAAATTAAAAATGTAGAAGAACCCGGTTACAGTAAAATATATTTTAAGGGCTAAGCTATACTAAATTGTATGTTAGCATGTGGCTGATCCTAACACATTTTACTTTAGTGAAAGCGCTGGGAGGGCCCAGCCTGGATCAAGACCACCATGCAAAGGTTGTAAGTGGTTCTCCCCAAAAATTCATCCCCTCTGTGGGAGGGAGAGAGAAAGAAAGAAAGAAAGTCCATTGGTTCCAATAGTCACATGAGTATGACAGGTTCCCTTATATATAAAGCATGACATGAGGTTGTAGTCCCACAAATTTACTTTACACATTGGACTGGATCCAGATAAAAGCTCATTTAATGGGGCTGCTGGAAGCTGACTTCCTGAACATCTTCTGCCCTGCGGCCCTACCACCACCCACCTGAAAAGGCTCCCTGAAAATCGGATGGAGACAATCTTCATGAGTTGGAGCTCTATTCATAAAGGTTGAAAATGTTAGCTATAATGAGACAGGCTTAAACCTCACTTTTACTGAATATGCTTTCCCTGAATTGAATTCTATATCACACGCTGAGACTCCGGTGTAACTTTATGGGACCTACTACTTAACCACATACCGCTTTTCAATAACAATAGCAGACACCCTGTCTGACTGAGTTCTTGCAGTCGCTATTTCATTTACCCTGTGGTGTGTGTAATTGACTAATAATGCCTGTAATCTGCCACTGTGATTAACTCATTTGAAGCGATAAAATATTCCAGATCAAATTATGCTAAAGGGAGAGAGGAAGCGCTTTTTGTCTCTGCATGCTGATTTCTTGATTTCAGAGGTAACTGGGTGCATCTTTCTGTCTGAAACCAAAAATATTCTTGTATCAAAAATAAATGAGCTCTCGAAACAATACGGCATAATTAACAAAACAAAAAAGCACCTAGATTAGCTTGGTTCTTCTCATTTCTGCTGTTCAAAAAAACAGAACTACATTGGACGGGGCGGGGGTGGTGGGAATAGGTAATCAAGTCACATAATGATGTCCAGGATAAAAAGGCAGGTGGAATGGCTCTGTCTTATATTTCTTCTAGCTTTTCTACATTTCTTTTTAATTAAAAAAAGTGAAATGGCTTCTAAGTAGGGATGGGTTGGCAGGCATTTAATTTCACTTTGGTTTTGATAAAAAAAATCACCAAATTCCACAAATTCTCCATATTCCAGACAATGAGATTTTTAAAAATGTCAAACGTGGGAGAAAATGTAACTGGCCATCTTTCTAAGTCCAAGGCTTTCAGTGGGCAGATTCCAAGGGGCCCTTATGCCCCTGCTAATTCTGTTGCATCCCACCCATTTATAAGTGGCACCCACTGCTTGTGGGATGGAGATTTAGCACTTCTGGGGAAAACCAGAAATGAGCATAAATATTATTCCCAAGATAGGAGCAAAGTGAAATCCTGTCGGGCTAATGCTAGTTAGAGTATCCAAAGGGTAGAGAAAGCCTTTTGAGAAAAGTTATTTGAGATGTAAAAAGTATCCATGACATCTCTTTTTAGATAGTCCTGTGGCTTTATGTTGATGTACTGTTGCAGGGGTGTTGAACCTCAGGCCAATGTGCCAAATCTGCCCTGCCTGGGATCTGAATCTGGCCCTCTGGGGTTTTCCAGATAGCCTGCCCCCAGCTGTCACCTGTTTCATGGTTTCTTGGCTTTTGCATGTGTCCCCCCCCCCGCCGTTCTAAAAGGTTCAGATGCCTCTCCTAAGGTTTAGTTATTAGCCGTAATAGTTTTAAACTACAATATGCTGGTATTGGGGTACTATGACCCTAGGTCATTTGCCTTTGGCCCCAGCTGCTTTGGATGCAGGCCTTATGAGCACCTCTGAAATTGAATTCAGCCCAACGCCCTAGCCTATTGGGTGGCAGACACAGGCTTGGGTTGCAGGCACAGGCTTGATGTGGGGGACCACGCTTTCAATCTGTTGTGAGTGTCCAGATTGAGGGAGTGCATCAATCTGTCCTACATGACAGAACTAGGAGAAGGGCAAATGGAGAAGATGCTTGTTCAATTTGTAGCTAAGCAAGTGGCTTAGAGAAAGACTAGCAGAATCAGCTTGCTGTCATGTACTCCAAACTTGTTAAGTCTGAGGCCTTCACTGGTTCAGTTTTGAACAAGTCGAGAATTTATGCTGCGTGCTATAAATTGTCTACAGGCTAATGATGATTGCCATGAAACTTTCAGGCTGAGATACAAAGTTCTACCCAACCCATTAACTGTATGACACCATTATGATGGAAACACAATGTTACGACACAAGAATTACCACCCTAATTGGCACTGCATTTACAGAGCTTAGTACTGACTCTATGAATTCATTGTTCCTTTAGACGTTATATGACAAGACTTATGATGAATAGATTTGTTATTCAGAATTGTCAGATACAACTCTGTTCAATTTAATGGCTGTTTAACATGCTAGCTTAACTGAAGCACAAAAAGGGTTAGTTCAACAATATCCTCTGGAAAAACAAAGCTGTGTCTGAAAAAGTCTTGGAAGGAGAAAAGGACTGATAAATATTCATACTTCTGTACATTTACTGATAAGAAAAACATGCACGTTGTATTTTCACCCACATGCATCTTATCCATTGGCAACAAATATTGCCTGTTAAAAATTTAGCAGTTATTGTCCCACAATAAATATATTTATACAGCAAAGTATTAACTGCTTGTATGATTCTTAGGTCCTCTTAGGAGATGGCTCTGAGAAGTAAGCTCTTTTACAAATATTTCTTTCGCATGGTAGGACAAGTAAATACTTTAATAGATTATCTAAATTTCCCAAACTGCCTGACACTGAGAAATTGTTAATGCATATGGAAGGGTTCAAAGTCCATGTGAGGCTCTTATTTTGTTAAGTTCTCAGGTTTGACATTCAGAAATTCTATATTCTCTAAAAAGAAATAATAGAAGACGACAAAACATCCAAACCCAGAAATGCCCGGGTTTACTTGATGAAGCATTTACTTGTCCAGTGTTTATTTATCCTCAGTTGTAAAACCTTTGTTCACAAGAAATACTGATGTGATATTTGCTCATTTCACAAACCTCCTCACTTCTCTTTTGTGGGCTGCAGCCCAAAGAAAATAGATGAAGAATAAGTACTTAACTGAATAACGTCACTCACCACCTCCACCTTCTCCCAGTTTAACAGTCAGAACCGCCTTTGTCTCTGCCAACCTTGCAAGCATGTCAGGGCAGAAACAGTGGTCTATTCCCTTATCTGATTCTCAGAAGATTCAAGGTGAGCCAAGGTGTCAGGACAATGTCAGCTAAATCTGTAGTGCACAGTACACCTGCCTGGAGCTCCTCTGTAACAGTGGGCGCTCTCATTTCCTTCACGTCGGATGCAGAAAGTAAAACCCAGAACAGCTCCACTCCTTCCTATCATGTTGTGGGCTTTGGACTGGCTTCTATGCCAGGTTTAGAGAGAGGAAGAGAAGAGGGGTTCTCTTAGCACCCCATCTCTACTCTGCCAGCTCAACAGCTAGGTACTGGAATTAATGGTCTTTCAGCCCCAGCCTTTAGGTGATAACATGACAGACTGGCTCCAGGTACCCTATTCAGTATTCACCCAACTGGGAGTCTCTCTCTCCCTTGAAGGTGTCCTCTATTTGAAGAGCTGTCTAGTCCAAGTCCAGCTTAAAAATAAAGAACCATAAGTACTGTTTCTTTCCACCAGATAGTTTCTGGGCAGCATATTAAACAGGTTCACCTGTCTCCCACACTATAGTGAGACATATTTTATTTCTATTTAGATAATAACAATAATAATTTCTGAATTTGCATATATACATATAAACTAGCATATGCAAATTTTATGCAAATATACATCCCTTTTGTCCTCTCTTTGGTGATGTATTTCTCCTTTTTGGTGATTGATAAGTGGCCATCTTCTCTCTCTTGTCTGTCTCTTATGCACACACACTTTCTCTGTCACAATCGCTCCCCTCTGCCGTCGGCCACAGCACACAGCAGAGCAATAAAACAACTGGTAGATTTATCTGCCTGTTTTGCTGCTGAAACAAATGGGAGCAAAAGTGTTCAAGCAGCAACAAATGCAGAGAGTCCCTGTAGGTAGTGAGCAGGATCCAGGTTTCCACAAGACTCTGTTTGTGGGATCCCAGATTTTGTTCCCAGATGGTCCAAATACAGTCCTAGAAGGCTGGAATTTGATGTGATTGACATAATACTTTTAAGGCTGATAGGAGAACCCATCCAGTCCTTCCACTCACATGCACACTTCCTCATCTTACTATTATCTTCTTACTTCCAAAACAGACAATACTTTAAACCTTTATCTAAAAGGTACGTATTCATCTTCTTTTTTTTCATGTTTACTATAGAGTAGGCAATCTCAATCTTAAAACCACTCCTATCCTCAACACTAGGGTCCTGATCTGGATTACGGCCCCTGTGCCTATCAAGACAAAGAAAGAAAAAAGCTGCTAGATATGGATTTAAAGGAATATCTGTTTTGGCCCTTAGATAGGGTGACCATATGAAAAGGAGGACAGGGCTCCTGTATCTTTAACAGTTGTATAGACAAGGCAATTTCAGCTGGTGTCATTTGTATATATGGAGAACCTGGTGAAATTTCCTCTTAGTCACAACAGTTAAAGCTGCAGGTGTCCTGCCCTCTTTTAAATCTGGTCACTCTAGTATAGCTTCTGCAGCTTTAACTGTTGTGATGAAGAGGGAATTTCACCAGGTTCTCCATATATACAAATGACATCTGCTGAAATTCCCTTGTCTATACAACTGTTAAAGATACAGCAGCCCTGTCCTCCTTTTCATATGGTCAGCCTACCTTAGACAAGCAGGCAGATACAGAGGCCCTGCTCTTTCCTTTCTCTTCTTCTTCTTTTATCTTCTTCCTTCCTGTTACTGCACTAGGAAGTAACAGATGGGAAAGCAGGGACCAGCTTCCAACTGGGACCAGCTTCAGGGGGGCCTTACCCCAGGCACACTGTAGTGTCCCCTCCCAGTTGCATCCCCCTTTATTCCTCTTTTAATCCCATCCCCTTTTAGTACTTAGCTGCTGGATACATGAAACCTGCCCTTACAGCAGCTGGAAAGCTCTCTTACTGGAGAGACCTGCCCACTCACCTGTCTGCACAAAACCCAGACTCAGCATGGCCCCCTCAAGCCATTTTTGCCCCTTCCTCCACTCCAAGCTAATAGGAGGAGGGGGGAGTATTGCACTTGATCAGTTTGAAAGGAAGAAGGGGAGGGGAGAGATGGCAGACAAGCTAGAGAATGGGAAGTTGAGAAGCTCATTGAAAGGCCAGCTCCTTGGTGCCCTTTCCCACTTCTCTGCAAGGCAGTGGGATGGGTGGGCTAGGACATGATGAAGTCCATGAGACCCCACAATTCCTCACAATGTTGCTTTATAATGCCTGGCATTTGGGATAAAAACTGCCCCTGCTCCTCAACCAGAGCGGATCTACACAGATATATGAAACATCATTTTTGAGTCATTAAATGTATTATTTTATTACGATTTTATACGTCCCTGGGCACATGTATTTATTAATACGTTTCTTATCGTTGTGTTGTCCGTAGATATCTGCTGATCTGGGCCACACAATGTATTTTTTATCATTGTTTTCTCAAGTCCCCGTCTGCTTATTGTGTGGTGGAAAGATTTCCCCTCTTTCCACACCTGGGAGCTTTTCCTAAGTTGGAGGGAGGGAGCCTGCAAGCAGGGTTAGGGGATTTACTTTACTCAAAAGTAAATCCCATTGATTTCAACTGCTAATGTGACCTGCTCCCCCTTGGTCTATGCTTGGAGGGGAGAGAAACGGAGTGAAGGGGGGCTGGAAAGATTCCCCCTCTTTCTGCACCCTTTTCTTAAGCACAGACCAAGGGCCAGCATGTCATGTTAGCAGTTGAAATCAATGGGATTTACTTTTGAGTAAAGGGAATCCACTAACCCTGCCTGGAGGCTTCCTCCCTCCCTGCTTGCATTTTCAAGTTCATGAACTACAGGTGTGCTGGCTCTCTTACTCAAAAGTAAATCCCATTGATTTCCACTGCTAACATCGCATGCTGGCTTACCTTTGAGGAAAGCCCATTGAACAGAGAGAGTCTTACTTCTGAGTAAACACATATAGAACAATGCCCATACATGGAAGGGGGGAGGGAGGTTGTGGCTGCAAAGAGGAACACTAGGCAAGAAAGAGGAAAAACGGCTGCTACTTTGGGCATGGAAAGAAAAGGAACATGCACCTAGGAAGCTGATTGGCTTAAAAAAAAAAGACTGCTTAGGAACGATACAATCGGGCACATAACAGATCATACTACGACTTATAAGAATAACATCACAAAATAATACGACAGGAAGGGTAAGCGATAAAACAATAAAAGCCAAGCATCATGTGGTGGAATAAGACGGAAAATGCCATTAAAAATGCTTATAAGTGGTTTATCCACTTATGTGTAGATCCACTCCCAGTTAAAGGGACCAGAAGCTTCTGACTTCCTCTGGCCCAGCCTATATAGGGCCCTGCCCCAAACAGGATGCTTAGAGGTGCCTTGTTAAAATGTGGCTATTTAAGAGGGGCTTTGGCTGAATAACCTCTTCATTTATCGGTTTGTTAACACTGCGCCCTTCCTCTCCCCCCCCCCCACTTCATTTGGGGTTATATGTAAGCCACTGTGAGTGCTTTTTTGGCTAAAAATAAAGTAAACAAATAAATCATAAACCAACAACCAATAATAGTAACAACTAGTTTCACATAGATCTGCATGTATTGTGGGGCAAACTAGACATGTTTACTGTTGCATTGTTGGTATTCCTTGAACAAATAGCTAATATGTGGGGTTGTTTCTCAACTGGATCAGGACCATGGCATGCAGCGGGAAGGAGGGGTTAACCATTTGCCCCTCCTGTGGTCCCAGTCAGAATCACCTCCGCTGCTCCCATTCCTGTTATCCACAATGGGAAAACGTGTTAATATGCAAAGGCAAACTATGTGACCAATGTTATGGCCTTAGGGACAGTATCCAATGTTAGTTCTACTTAGAGTATACCCATTGAAATGAATAGGACTGAAGTTAGGGACTGTCATGGCTAACTCAGTCCTATTCATTTCAATGGGTCTACTCTATGTAGGTCTAACGTTGGACAGTATCCTAGATCTTCAAAATATTCATTTATAACAAGTAGTAGTTTACTTCCGTTCCTTTTGCTCCTACAATTCAGAATGTCTAGCCACCTTCACAGTTGCTGTAATGAGCTGATGCTCAGAGATAGATTTGCATGATCTCTCCCCCACTTTTGCCTAAGCACTGATTACAAACCCAGTGTAGCATCTGCTGTGAAAGAAAATGTTGTTGGGATTGGAGCTAATGAAGAAGAAATAACCTGGAGTTAAAAGAATAATATGAAATGTGAGAGGGTTTTAAAACCACAAATCACTCAATAAACCAGCATTCATGTCTCAACTAAAATAACACCCTTTAGTAGAATATTTATTGATATTCTTCTCAAATAATTCATTTAGAACTGTATCATGGTCAGCATTTGACGTAACTAGGCATGAAAAGGTATAAGTGAATGTTTAAATGCAAACTCCAACACATTTCAGCATTAACTCTATCCCTGCAAGTCTTTTTGTGAAATAAGAGTAGCAGGTGTTTTTGTTTTGTTTTGTTTTGCTTTTCCTTTATATCTCCCAGGCTTATCTGGGATTGCAAGATTGTTCTACATATTGATTTTCAATAATATTATCAAAAATGTTCTCCTAGATTAGAGGTAGACAACACATAACCACCCCAATGTGTTTCTTTGTGGCTCTCACTGCCACTGTGCCACTGAATTCCCAGCATTTTGCTAGGGAACAAGGCATAGGGTTTTAAGGCGCTTTCACATACCAACAATAACAGCCCAGCATTAACAGCCCATGCATTTTTGCAGGAGCAGGGTTGGGAGGAGGGTAAAGCCCCCCAAATGCCATGTATGTAAGGAGTGCATCTTCCCTTGTGATTCTGGGATTGGCAGGGACCATCCTTACAAGCAACACCCACTTCCCAGATGGGTGATGTTCTCTGCCCACCCACCTTACCTCACCTGTGGCCTGGAAAACAACTCTTGGTTTCACTTTAAATTAAAGTGAACTCAGCCAGGGAACCATGCCACTCGGAACAGGATGGGAAGGCAGTCATGTGCATAGTCACAGCCAGCGAGGGATGGCGTCTTACTACTGCCTGTTTGTTTTACGAGGAAGACACTTCCAAACCAAGGCCTAACAGGCCACATGGCTGCCTGACTGGGCCTGCCAGAAAGCCGGTCTCACCACCACCCATTCCAGGTCCACATTCTACTATTTGCAATCTAGCCACTCTCAAATGAGCTGGAAAGAATCCCACCACAAGGTTTAATTTACTGACCTCCCATGGCTGGGCCTCCTCTCCCCTACTGGAGAGTAGATAGGAGCAGCAGATAGATGGGGCAGGTGTGCACAGCGCAAGGTGCTGTTGCCGCTCTCAGAATGGAGCTACTTTGGCATGGTCTTCTTCCTGCTACTACCTCTTTACCTTATGGGGAGATTCTCCTGCAGTGCCATTTAAACTTGAGGGCATCCCCCTGTCCTCTGTTTAATTTTTTGACCTCCTGTTCTGTCCTGAGCCTTGCACATCTGGCTGAAAATTAAAAGTAGAGATGGACTGGGCAGGCACAGCACACCAGCCATTGTTGCTAATCTCAGAATGTCATTGTAACTGAAACTGGGAGGGGGGAGGCAGTTGCACGCCTTTCTCCCCATAAGTGGATGTTCATGCTGCCATCCCCAAGCCTGCCCCCTTACCAGGCAGCAGCAATGGGTATTGTCCCTCCCTCCCTGAACCCCAATGGCTAGGAATGCTTTAAAGCAAAGTGCTAGTAGTAGTCATTGTCATTGTAGTTTAGTTTATTAATGTAACCACAGCTCATAACACAGTTAATCAAAACATGCACTTAAAATAATAGAGGGTATATATCTCATACATAAAGCAATCACAATTAGTTACTAAAAATAAATTAAATTAAACCCTGCAAATAAAAACCCTGAATGTCTAACTGTGGTTACAGCTATAATAAGAACTAATCCCATACTAATTTAGCACGTTGTTTTACAGGATTAGTTGATACAATTCTCTTTTTAATTTTAAGACTCAGCAAAGTAAAATGGCCACTTGGTGGGTAACACAGAGAAGTGCATCCACCAGCAGATAGTAAACACATTCCACTTAAGAAACCTTGGATTTGGTGACAATCTGGCCTAGCATTTTACCTCTTATTACGCCATAAAACAGGCAGTGTAGGACATAATGGTTGCGTTCGGACAACACAACAGTCAATGGTGGGTTAATAGTCAACTTGACAGTTATCTATGGGGTACTCCCCACACCACATGTTCCTACACAATCGTTGAGTGGTTGGGGCTGGCACTGAGTGGATTAATAGTCAACCTGGCATTTGACTGACACAGCCCCCGCCCCTCTCCTTGTCCACTCTCTCTCCCTCAATTCTCCTGATGCTATTCCAGCAGCCTCTGCAAGTTGTGCCAGCTCTAGCAGAGCAGCCAGTGTGGTTTTGGCCACTCTTGCCTGGAAACTCTGTAGCCAGCTCAGATAGTCAACTCAACCCTGCAAAATAGTCCACTGAGCCCGACAGACAACACACTAACAGTTGTACAGATAGCTTTACAGAGCGTAGGTTATCTCTGTTGGTTATTTTGGTTTGTTATAGTCAACTGTGGGATGGTTTTTGCCAAATAGACAACACAATAATCAACTGTTGACTATTTAACCAATGGTTGACTACTTCAGCCACCATTGACTATTGTGTTGTCCAAACGCAGCCAATATTTAATGTCCCCCACTTGCTCTTAGGCCACGGGGCAAAGGCACTGCTCCACAGGGAAACTGCGGAATCTGCCCTCAAGATATGCTGAGTGTTAGCCTCCAGCCAGCTGCCATCTTTACTTCTCAAGCTGTCTCTAGATCTACATGGGGCCTCAGTTCCTGAAGATGTCCAGTCAGGCACAGGTATCTAGCTTACATCTTCTGCAATAGAAACAGACACTTGGGACACAATCCTGTGCATGTTTAGACAGAAAAATGCCCAACTCCCAACATTTCCCCAGCCAGCCATGCTTTTTTTCTGTTTAAACATGCATAATATTGCACCGTTAGATGTTTTCTAAGTTGAGGCAACTTCTGTCCAATGATCCTTGGGTGTTCTGTTACTGCATGCATGACTGAAAACTGTTATAAAACTGTTAAAATCGGGATATCTTTAAAAGTAACATTATTTAATCATTTGCAAACCTGTGAAAGAAATAGCAGGGTGATTTTCTTGTTATGTGGGTATTTAATTAGTTAATTACTACGCTGTTTTGAAAATTCGGTCTGTATGGGAGGATGTAGGTTTTGTAAATGAGATTCCATCTCCACCCACCCACTTAATTTCCAGAGGGGAACTGATATAAACTGAATCATGTGAAACAAATAAAGAACTATGCCAGGTTATATCCATTGGAGAGAACAGATAAATCTTTGCCTTCAGCCCCTTGACATTATCTCAATTCTATATAAACACATTTTCAATTTCAGAAATTTCCCCAGGGAAACCTTTAGCAAACTCAGTCTCCTGGCTTCAGAGGGTCAAAACCAGCAAGATCTTTTGTCTAATGAATGAAGATTTGGAGACCTATTCATTCACATGTTTAAAGTTGGCAGATATTTGAGATGAAACCACCTAATTCCTTTCTGAAGCATTCTTGATGTTTCATGGCAGAGAATTGGACTCACTAACGATCATTAAGTCTGTAAGAGTCTACATGCTTTCCTGGGAGTAAGTTCCATTGAACTCATTAGGACTTACTTCTGAGTAGTCATGCAGAGAATCGCACTGTTAGAGTATAAGGATTACTTAATATGATACTTAGTGGCAAGAAGCAAGCATATTGCCAATAGTTTCACATGTGACACACCCTCCTTCAACCATTACTAGTTCCTTGGCATCCATACTTCCATGATAGATGTGATACTGATATGATAAATTTCCAGGCTACCAAATGTGATTGTTTGTATTCTAATTAAGCAAAATTCTAAATTTGAAATTTAGGGATAAAACTTTTTTTTATCTTTTTCATTGGGCTATAACTGTTGATGGACACCTTCAAAGCCATTGCTCTTTTTCTTTGGGAATTATTCGATACTGGTCCTTTCTGCAAGTGCCAAATTTCAGCTCATTTCCATTTGCTTCAGGATCCACTAGCTTTCCATTGTACTAGCAGCAAGTCCTGGTGGTGTGTGGGAAGCACTGGATGCTGCCCATTACTTTACACTGGAATCCTTCCAACAGAGGATCCCTTTAAACAGGGGACTTTCCTCTTTTATTCCCCCCCTCTCTCTTTGGTGATGGATCTCCTCTTTTTAGGTGATGCATAAGTGGCTGTCCTACCTGGGGTACCCAAAAGTGTCACCTCACTTCAGTGGCCCATTTGCTAGATGCAAAGGTTAGGTAGCAATTTCACAGATTTTACAAAGAGCAGGATAAATTATCAGTTGTGTGTGTTGGGGGGGCTTACAAGCTTCAGCTTGCATTTCTACTCCCCACCTCCATTCCGCCTTTTCCCCTTTAGTTTGTTTTGGAGGTTCTCTTCTCAGCAAGCTGCTGGGCTTCCATGTTTCTCCATAATGCCTCTAATTGTTTGCAATTGCATCTAATTTCTTCAATAATGATGAACTTCCATTGAATTACTTATTTCCATTTATTACTTATTTTATTAACAAAGGGAACAAAATCAAAGAGGTTATATAATCTAAAAATGCAATATATTATATGCATATTGAAATATTTACTATATTACGTGTCATCAATCTGGGGTGGAATACAGTTCCCTGTTATACTAAAATGTAGACACCAAGGCAAGACCTTTATAAGAAGGATTGAAAATAGGACTATAGCACTTTTTGCCATGAGAAAATGACTGGTTTGGTTGTTCCATTATTTCAACATGCACTGAAAATAATAAATCATTTCCTGATGCCAATAAGTCAGAGTTTCCTTCCAACAATATATTGGCTAGGGAATCTGAAAAACTGAGTCTCATCCCCACCTCTGACTTTTCTTTGTATAATTTAAGAACTGGCCTGAAACCATGTTTCAGAAGGTTTATATTATTTTCAAGCTTAGTTCATATATCATCAGTGAATATTTTGAACCTCACAATCTTCCAATCACATTTGTATGGTTTGAGCTGCCTCCTGCCAGGAGCGCATACTGATAAATGTAAAACATATAGGGCTTTTCTAATTAGGATGTTCTAAAATGCATTCTTTTTCATATTATTTCAATTTCAGTGCTTGGCTATTCAAGATAATGGATTTGTAACTTTAATAGACAATAATGCCTTGAGACCTTCCTCAAATCAAAAGCTGGGAATTCAAGCTTTTGGCCAGAAATACAATCAGACTACACATCTTAGAAGAGTTTGTACAGAAATCTAGTGAGATAAGCTATACTGAAGGGATTCTTTAATTGACAAATTGTACTTCCCTTATTTCACCTGGGTAAAGAGCTTTACCTATTCAGCTGGAATTAGCACCAAGTATAAACCACAAGAGGATGTTTTGGCAAGCAATGAGGCTTGTCGTCTGATTTCCAGTAAAGATTCGAGATGAAACAGTGTGTGATCGCTTAATCTTGTTAAATGTAGCACAAAACACTAAGTGTATTAGAGCGTGCATTTAAATGATAACAAACCCTGCTGTTCAGGCTAATAGAAAACAGCTCTTTCCCCAATTCACCTGCCACCCTTTGAAAGGGCTCCTTTCTACACTTGAGCTATTTACTTTGACTTCTTGCAGTTGACTAACAGGATACCTTAAGACGTGTTCTTTTATTATTTGAGGGTCCCCTACCATGGTTAGGCAACAGCCTCCACTTTTTTAAAATCATAAGAACTGAAAGTATATATTGCTGTGCAGCACAATAACACAATCGTATCAAATGGGGCATATCTGTATTGGTATATTGATTTAAATCCCACAGAGATTTACTGCAAATCTGAAGACAAATGTCATAATTTTTAATGTAGATAAGTTCTAGCACAACTTCTGGAAATGATTTGCCAGGTAGGAGCAGAACCACTTCAAAGCAATGCTTCTAAACCAGAACCAGCCCAGGAACTCCTGAAGAATACCGCCATCACTGACAAAGGTGATAGAATCAACAGGAACATACTTCCCTTGTCACTCTTCCTGGATAGGTAAACTGCCAAGGTGACAAAAAGCCATTTCAGTTCCCAAAATGGGACAGTTGGAAATAGGTCTGGAAATCGGTGTCATCTAAGGATGCCTGGAACAGAATGGCCACCACCTGCTTGAGCACCTTACCTTTAGAAAAGAAGATTTGTGACTGAATGATACTTAGCTAAATTGTTTAGGTCCAGGGAGGACTTCTTCAGAAGAGGCTTCATAATCACTTCTTTCAATGCAATCAGTAAGTGATTGTGAGGCCTTCAAGGAAGAATTAATTATTCTTCCCACCTTCAAGAAAGAATTAAATATCTTTCTGACTCAGCCAGTCACTTCCCCTCTGCTTTTGTCAGCCACAAAGGGCAGGGGTTGAACAGAGAGAAGGTAAGCCATACCAGCACCCTGTCTATATTCTTAGGCTGTAATAACTGAAATTCATCGAAATTACACAGACAGACTACACCCTAGATGCATCCTGCAATTGCTCTGTATCCAATTTAGCATGTCTACAAGCCAATTTACCGGCAAAAATGCAACCAGGAGCTCAGAGGAATCCACTTGACAAGCAAGATGGAGAAGACCAACTTGGAAGAGCTCCACTGGATGGCGTTGCATAGACACAATGGGGGCAGAGAGTAGACTTCAAATACAATCTAGCCAGTGTTTGGTAGGATTCACTAAGAGGCTTCCTCCATCTGTGTTTTAGTCAGCATCCCAACTGTTTTATAACCCCAAATTCCCTGGAATATCAAGAAGACCATTTGGCTCTGTCCTGTGGGAAAGGAGGGGACCCCTAGGAGGGAATATATTGATTGTCTGGGTTGTTTCCAAATTCAGAAGTCAGCCAAAGCATCAGCAGACTAAGGTTTGTCCATGGCGAGGGAGTTGCAGACATCTCCCTAACATTGCAATCATCCACTTCCAGCCCAAACAACTAAATTAAGAGGTTCATCAGCCAAGCATTTTATCACACGCTTGCTACTGCCCACTTATGGATGTGCAAGCATCCTTTAGCTGACAACGTCCGCCTCCCATGAACCTCCTGCTCCCTCCACTCATTTTTCTGTGGCAAAATAGACTCTTTTTAATCTAACTTTTTTTTAAAAAAAAATGGAATGTGCTGTGATCTCCTGCTGTGTGGATGAAAAGCAGTAGGATTAAAATGGCCCCTGGCCCCTGAATGGGCCACATGGTCGTTGTTTACTTTCTCTTTCCCCTCCAGGAGGAATGAGGAAGTGCAGAGAAGCAATGGTAAGGAAACATGATCCCCCCCCCCCCCATGAAGATGCTCTAAGTGTATATGCCCTGCTAGAGATGCCTTTGGGAAAACATTGGGCATCATCAATTCATACCTTCAACATTTTGATGGATTTTGCCTTAGATTCACAAACTAATGCAATAGGGCAACCTTACTGTGAAATGTTTTGCACTTATGTTAGGCAAGTAGTTAGTTGCACTTTAGTTCATTACTTCATAGGTGATAAATTACTTCATGGAAAAGAGCTTTAATATATTTGGCACCTTCAATTAATTTATTCGTTTTTTGACTCTTACAGATATTTGGGAAAGAAAGTGCTTTAATTGTTTCAAGGGCAGTTAAAGTACAAGTGGAATGGTGCAATATTTTCAATTAAGGAAGTATAATTCTTAAGTACCGGACTCCTTCAATTATTTCATTTTCTAGTTCTGGAAAAGATCTGTTGGTGTCATGGAAGCTGCTCTGGTTAAGTGGTTTGTGGATTGAAAGAATAGAGAATCATGTAGCTTGCCTAAAACTATAATCTGGACCACTCTAATGGAATAATTAATAAAACCAAACTGCTTTCCCCAAATCCATTTTAGTTAGATAATTCAGATCAAGCATCTTTAATTGGGTTATCTTACAATGAATCTGGATGTATTGAGTTGGATCCAGGATCTGCCTTCTGTGAAAGGAAGAGCGCCACTAGTAGAAGGTTCCTCTGCCTAATTTTGGGGGGTCCTGTTCTCCCCCCCTCCACATAGCACAGCTCTCCCCATTCAGCAAACTCTCTATGTAGCATTTTCAGGGGGGTGGAGAGGCAAAACTCTAGATCCAACCCTTTATGAATGAGCAATTGGAGCCAACCTAAAAACTATGGGTGTGAATTATTAGAGTGTATTGGACTTCAAAAATATTAGACAAAATTTCAGTTGTTGTTCCCTTAGATTTGTAAATTGTACTAAATTGTTTAGGAGAAGAAAAAAGAAACATGGAGAAGATGATTAGTGAGATTCAGTAATGATGTGTGTTATGTGCATTGTATTCAGCAGCCGGTCTCAACCTGGTGCCCTCCAGAGGACTTGGATTAGAACTCCCATCATCCCTAGCCAGCATGATGAGAGTTCCAATCCAAAACATATGGAGGGTACCAGATTGGGGAAGGGTGATATACAGCATTTTTCTTTAACCCAATGTATTCAGTGCTGGGGAAAAAATGGAAGTCTATGCTGAGTTATATTAAAATGTAAGGCAGAAAAATCTCTGATAATCTGTAGCAGAGATAGGGAAACCCCAGTCCTCTCAATCTGAACCTCTGGACTCTCCTTTCACTACATCCTTTCTCCCTATGGCAGGCCTCCTAATCGGGTGGGCTCCAGGTCTTGTTATTACTCTTTCCTGCTCTATCCTCCAAACATAAAGCTGATAGAGGAAATCTTACACAAGTTGGGAAAGGAGAATCTGGATGAAAATCTCTCCCCCTATAGTTTACTGGCAACAACAACAACAACAACAAAAAAGATTAAAAAGCTTTCCTACACCAGGCTTTTAATTGCTGTATCTACTTTTGGTTTTGTTGCTGGGGTACATGAGTGAGAGGGTGCTGTTTCACCACGTCCTGCTTGTGATTTCCTGTCAACAGCTGGTTGGCCACTGTGTGAAAGAATGCTGGACTAGATGGATCCTTGGTCTGATCCAACAGGGCTCTCATGTTTTCTTAGGCAGAACTGAGATCTACACAAAGAGCTTTCCCTTTCCTGCTTTTCTGCTACATAACCTCTAGGTGGAGTTTTGATATAGTGCAATACTACAAATGCACAAATACAAACAGTGCTTTCAGAAATAATATCTATTTTCCCCATCCTAACCCAACCCCCCCAACAGGAAAGTGCTCTGAAAAAACAGAAGCGATCCTGGAGGATCAGAATGTTGTCTAGAACTGTGAGTAAGAAATCATGAGCGCACAATAAATGCCTCATGTAAAAAAGCTCCTTGAGTCACATCCACAACTCTGCCCACTTTGGGCTTTATTCCCACCCTCCTTTTGCAATGTCCATGTCAACTCTGGAATGCAGACCCCAGACCAGGAAAGGTTCCCCATTCCTGACCTACTCTATGCTTAGCATAGCTTTTGGACCCTAAGGAATAGGGTGATGAGATACAAAGCAGATGCAAAAAAGTCTCAAAATAAACCTCCAAAAATTAAGTATGTATCCATGACTACAGATATTTTTTTTCTAATCATTACATATTTAAAGTGAAAGCACACAAGTATGCAGTACATTTTCAATATAGATTTTCTGTGGCAGCAGCAGAGTGCATAGTCTTAGTTTTGGGCAAAATTAGACACTTTATTTTCATTAGTGCCATCAGTCCCCTTTACGTTTTGGTTGTACAGGTAGTCTTACCTTCAGAGCTGCAAAGCAATTAATTTTATATGCTTAGCATTGCATAAGATTAATTAATTGGTTCAATTAGTCCACGTGTACTACTACATAAGCTTTATTAATGACACTTTTTTTTTGCAGCTCTCTGCTATCCTCTGAACCCAGAAGGCCTTTGGAAATCGTTTTAACTAGAAATAGAGCCTAAAGTAGCATGATAGTTTTAAATCCAATTTGCATTAAATAGGAGTTGTTCAACCTTGAACTTTGGAATTTGTAGTTCGATTACCTATCAACTTGTTGAAATGTCCACTTTTAGTATAAAACAATCCCAGTATGTTCTTAGAACTCTTTGTTAGAGAGAGATGTTTGGAAGTTCTATTACAACTACCAGGGATCTGAAAATACTTCAAATGGCCAAAGATCACATACATTTTAACATAGTATATGTATATATAAAACACACACACATGCACACGCGCTAGAAAATTACTACAGTTACCTCTTCTGCACCAAACCATTTCTGCAAGAGAAATCCTAGCATGTTTGGGGATGGACCTTAAAATATTAGTGATTATTCTTTTTCTTATACTATTGCTTCTGAGAATTTAATACTGTTGCTGCTAAAAATTAAAACATTTGGGGGTGGGGGGAAGTGTAGCATTTTAACATTTTATAATAGAACAAGCACAACTTGACATACGTGTAAAAGGCACCTGATTTCCTATGTTGGAACTGAAAAACCCTGTTGAATCCATAGATGCTCTGTCAAAAACTATGAGTGACACATGTTTGCCCAATCAGGGGTAAGTTTGTCTGCTTGCAGTAGCACAAAAGATGAATACATGCATTCTGTGCATTAGACACTGACCCTGTTCAGACGACATGCTAAATCATGATGGTTAAGCATTTTGAACTAAACATTGTGGCTTAGTGTGTTGTATGAACCATTCCTAATACTGGTGGCTACATAAATATGGTTTAAACATGCTCACTCACCATTTGCTGCAAAAAGCTTAGCAGCCTAGTCATGGCTTAGAGTGTTGTCTGAACAGGCCCATTGCAACAACAGACTGTGATACACTGTGTGATGAACTTTAGCTACACAAATCCTTTGCTTTTCTATTATTCCTGGCTCAAAAAAAGAGAGCTTTATAGGCTATACATAGTGAATTGATGCAAATGGTCAGGAATGTGTCTGGGGTTTTTTTTAACATAGAAAGAGGCTACCTAAACCTTACATTTCCCTCTTCCTGACAGAGAGTCCACTTGTCCTCACATAGTCCACATGTACAAACACAGATGGACTTTTAGTTGATGAGCACTTGAAGGAGCCAACAATCACATAAAATGCAATCAGCTATTTGAATGACATCAGAAATAGGACAAGCTTGGTCTCACTTGCCAAAATCTCAGTGGTGGCAATCTTGTTTTCATTGAAGTCAAAAGCAAAACTCCCATTGATTTTAATAAAGCATAATTGCAGCCCAAGGATTATGAAGGGAGAGGTGGGGGGAGGGAAGAAAAATGCAGTGCACTAGCCATTTTTGGCAGGTGGAACAAACCAATGAAAATCAATTCCATCTTTGTAGGAAGAGGTATCATTTTCTGGAAAGTCACACACACACACACACACACACACACACACACACTATATATATATATATATTCAGATTTAAGTCTGGGTTTTGTTTGTTTTAAGCAAACTCTTAAACACACATTGTGATCAAATTTAATATCGATCATATTAGGAGCTGGAGAACTAGACACTTGACTGTGCTTTAGGCCACAGTAACAGGATAAAAACCCCTTTGAAAATTCTTGTTTTCAAAAGTCGGTGGGGGGAACTACTTCTAAAAGCACCTGGGGACTGCTTCTAAAACCAAGAAAGAGTTTCAGCCATCATTGTCCTTCTGTCAAATGATCAACAAGGGTACAGACTGGGACTATTCTCTGGTCTCTTCAGAGACAAGCAACTCATTGTATGTAGTCCACTGAACAGTCACCAGAAGGTAAACAGCACTCAGTTGCTACTAATTTGGCATCATTCAGGCTGTCTGCCTGCTGGTGAAAAGTGCTGTACTTTACTACTAATCACCCCAGCTGCCATGTGGCATACTCTAAGCTTCTGTATTGCACTTTATATTGCAATTAGCTACCAAGTCAGGAACTATTTATTTATCTACTGTGCTTTGGCCAATTAGAATATTCCTTTGCTTTGGCCAATTATGTACCAAATATCAGTAGATTAAACACCAACTAGATCATTGATGTCTACGTTGTGCAGAAATGCCGAGGCAAGCCAAAAATGCTGCAATGATGGTGTTTAAGGGCTATGCACATTTAAGGGCTATGCAGTCATTTGCCTTTAAAATGGTTACATTGAAACAGGACTGGATGTATATGAGCATGCCCCCCACCTGCCCCCACAAGCATCCTTGTATGCCCAGCTACCTCAGAGAGCTTTGTGCATTGAGTGCTAAGGTCTGCATAGGGGCTTGTAAGCACATTTGGATGGACACACTTACACAGTTCTCGATCGCAAGCCTTGACTGACCAGAGACTGTCCAATTAGGTCTCTGAGCTAGTGGGGCAAGCAAAGATGCTTGGGGATAGGTGTGCATGGTCCCACAAATCCTATTTCCACTTTAGCCCTAGAAACATGTTGGCAATTTATCTATACAGTCCACATACATGTGCAAACTGTATGTACATAGGCATTGTATGCCTGAAAAAAACTCACAGTCCCTGGCCATATACAGCTTGTATGTGTGAAAGGATCATATAGTCAGCCTAGTGCATGTGCATACATTGGAGGGACAGAGTTTGCCCAATAAACCAGCAAACCAACTCCATTACCGCCCCAGTGTTTTCACTATATCTGCAGTGAACAGTGTGAATGGTGTTTCTGTACCTTTTGTTTGCCTTGAATACGTGGGGCTATTGCACTCATATCCTGCTTGTGGGGTTCCCATGGGAAGCTGGTTGGCCACTGTGTGAACAGAATGCTGGATTTGATGGACCCTTGGTCTGATCCAGGATGGCATCTATGTTCTTATAAAGACCTGGAACAAATAAGGATATTCCAGATTCAAGGGCATTTGATGTGTTGTCAGTATTATCTCGAGTGTAGGGATTCAGTGAACCCATTAGAGTGCGGGTAAGGAACACATGGCTTGCTTAAGCTAGATATGAGAAGTCGTCTTTCAGGGAGAAATGCTATTCCTTCTTGTTCAGTTGCTGAGTATTCCTTGGCATCATTTCAAGTACAATATGCAATAGCCCAGATAACAGCCAGAAAGCGTATGGCATATATGGACACTTTTAATAACTAAGATGCAGTATTTAACCTACTCATGACTCCTTGTCTTCCTTTCCAAGCCCTAAGTCAAAACACCCTGCACATCTAGGTACAAACACCCTTTTCAAAGGTTGCTGCTACTGCCCTATTGTAACATTCACTCCAAAAATGTAAGATCTGTTTTTTGAACTGCACTTTTAGCAGTTTTATGGAGTTAGAACATTGTTCAGTGTTTAAGATTAATAATCCCAATATTTTTTACTAGCTTTCCCCAGAAATATTCCAAGAAGTTACTAGAAATGCTCAGATAGAGTTATATGGTTGTGTCATACTTTGCAGTAAATGATATCACTGCTTTTCATATTTTCACTTTGGCAAAGATGAGAGGTTTCAAGTCTTATGAACAGGGCAAGGATTTTTTTTTTCATCCTGAAGTCAGCAGGTCACGAAGATTAAAAGCTACCCAGACTGAAAGAGAATGCTAATAAAAGTCAGAATCAGCCTTTAACCTTTTCTAAATGCAGCAGTCTAATCTTAACTAATTTTCTGAAAGAGCTCTCTTTGAAATGCATACTATCAAAGGACAAAAATCATCTAAACTACAGTTGGGAAGGGTAGTTTTTTTTAAAAACAACAACACCCCAAACTAAAAAATAACAATCCATCCTCAAATCCTAAACAGAGAACAATATGGAAATCTAATTCACACCTAATGCTAACCCATGGTTTGTTCAATCCCTTGTTAACCCATGGTTGATTGCTGTAGCAGATAGGGATGGGTGAACTCACCTATATGTTTCGTCAGATGCTCGCCTTACCACTGCTGCCATCGTGTAGCTCGTGAACATCCAGTGGGTGCCCAGCTGCTGTCTGCCCTCATCTGGAGCCTCCATTCTGTTAACAACATATGACCTTGCACAGTAGTGATTGTCTTAATCATATCTGTCAAGGCTGGACTGCAACAATAAGAGCATATTACAGGTAGTTGACCAGGTGCCTTACCAGATATCATTCTTGCTATCTAGCGCATTCATGCTTTGCTCAAATTTTACCCCAACCTTTGCTTTTGGTGAATGGATTTTAGGAAGTTCATTAGAAACCAAATTGCTTCATCTAGTCCTACGTGATTGCTCTCAACCCCATTCTTTTTCTGTTCTCAAATGCTTAGATGCAGTTCTCACGTAAACCTTCATCAAAATATACTTTAAAATACACTTTAAAAAGGACTGTATTCTTAAAGACAGCTGAAAACTCACTTTTAAATATAATAAGTAAGCATTTGAAAGAAAATACATTCAGAAACATGTATTTTAAGAAACAAAATGTGCCTCTTTATATTTTAGATTATAAATGGAACTATTTTTTTAAAAAAATGTCTTGCTGTTTTAATAATGTCTTGACCATTTTTAAAAATATTTTATTTGTAAAACTAATAATAATAATAATAATTTTTTCACATACAATTTTCAAAAAGCAAATATAACAGCATAAATACAGGCGATGACCAAATAAAATAATGAAAGCCTATATATAAAATAAGCAGGAAGTAAATAAAACATATAACAAAGCAATTGGTATCATCCATGTAAATAAAGCAACTGATAGTTCAGTGAGAATGAACAGTACAATCCTATATATACTCAGAAGTAAGCCCCACTGAGTTCAATTGGATTTATTCCCAGATTAGGAGATTGCAGCCTAATACATTGCTCTGAGTGTGTGTGTTTTTAGAAAGAAGTAACTCACATTTGTTTACAAATAAATAAAATAATACTTTAAAAAGTTGTACCTTGTTTCTCCCTTACAGCTTTTCCTTATTCTTGTGTTGCTGGATTTGTTTTCATCTTTTAATATTGGCCAATTACATGTCTTATTGCTGCAAGAAGATTTTATATCATAAAGTCTAAATAGTAGTTTTCCCGGTTTAAGTTGAATATGCAATACTATATGCCTTTGGGGGGGGGTAACAAAAAAAAAGTGTTTCAAAAGTTGTTTTCTTGTATGTTTTATTGCATTTTATTAATTATTATTCAGCTGACACATATTCTTAAGTGAGATGCATAACATTTTGCCTATGCCTTGTAAGTATCTAGCTTTTTAAAGCATAGGTATTTTAGCCTATATATGTATGTCACTCTTTGCTTTTAGCTGAGGAGAAAGATCTGCTCCTCCTCCTCCTCCTCCTCCTGTAGAAAAACTTGTAAATTATGGCCATCAAATTACTTTGCCTCCCCCCTCCATTGTTCTTGACATGTCTTATTAGACAAGGAGTTTTATATTCTTCTGTGCCTGAGCATAAGTCTTCAAAGTTCTGCTTCTGTTTGGATAGATCTGGCACAACAGGGAATGATCAAAACTCAAAGTCATTCTATAAGAAACAGCACAACAAAGTAGAAATGTGCCAAATTGCCCAGAAACAATTTGGATAGCTGGCAAGCAGGGCTGCCTGCTGGTTTGTGAACAGTGTAGGTAATTTGCCACTCAACTCTCTCCTATTTGCTTCAATAAATTGTAGGGTACTTAGTAGCCTACTATCTGTTATCCATCTGTCTGTATTTCTCCGCACTGTCAGTGTCTGTCATCTTATCTGTGTCTGGGTTTCACACCATTGAGGCCAGGAGCCATTCAAAATGGGGTTTTGCTATTTGGAGGCTGGAAGTGCGCATTCTCAACTATGTGTTGATGCAGCCTAATAAAAATAATAAGAAGAAGCTGTAAATACTCATGGAAATGGCATTGTAAATGCATTGCTTCTAAGTGTGCACTTCAGTGGCATTGCATGAGGATAAATTGTGATAATCTTTCACACTATGCCTACCGCAAGTTCTCAAGACATAAAACTTCCAAACAAGAGCATGTTATAACATGGCATTCAAAAGTCCCAGTGGTGCCTGAACTGTACTATTCATTAGGCCTGAATTGTGACTTCAGTTTAAGCAGGATTAAAATCTTCTTTGATGAGGAGGATGACAAAGTGTGAAGCAGTGTGACCAAAAAAGGATAGTTAGATTACTCTACATTTGTAAAATGTGTCTCATGAAACTAGACAGAGACTCAAATAGGACACAGGAAGCTGCCTTATACTGAGTCAGACCATTGGATCCTGTAACTCATTGTTGTCTGCATGAAGGGTGGGCAAAAGCTAGATCTGGAACTATTTGCAGTAGATCAGCAAGGATTTCTGGCTTCCACATGTCTATCCTTAGCAGCAACAAAATGACTCCCTCCTTCCCCTGGAGCCCTGCCACTCAAACTTAAACTGCTGAAATGGAGAATGCTTGGGATAACCAGGAGTGTATTTTTATGTGGAAAGATTGTGAACTCTATTTGGCTTTGGTACTCCAAACAAATTTCTGGGCTCAGAATTCTTTAGTTCCAGGTGTATGCCTTTTGCCCCAGACCCCAGTTGGTAGATCTCAGGGTTCTAGTAAAAAAATAAAAGTAGATCCTGCAACCACAACTGGTCAACTCTAATTGACACTGGTCACACAGAGGTCTTTCCAATCTTATCTAGAAATGCTAGTTGTACAACAAAGCATATGCTGTACCACCAGCCTATGCTCTTCTCCTCAAAACAACATGAAAGGAAGCAGTGCACACATACAAACAGACACACACTGGCCCTCTTTGGGTGCCATACCAGGCCTCTCCTGATAGTTCCCTCCTAATTTTAGTTGATGTACCAAATTGGTAATTTCAGAGATAGATACGGGTGCCCAATCCATCATACCTTCTAGACTCCCCTGAGGTCCCTGGAGATTTCCATTATTCGCTGCATAGATACTCATGAAATGTGACTCCCATACAGTGGGAAGAATACAAGAGTCAAGTTTGTCTGTGTTGCTATGCATGCCGCCAGCAATTATTCTCCAGAAAGCAACTGAATCATTCTTTTTAGATGCCATTATTAAACTCTGCCACATATCTTTCTGTGCCTGGTACTTTTTCTTTTTAATTAGAGCTTTATATTTCCTTTTCATCCCAAACCATTCATCAGGGATCCTTGTCAAATTCTGATCTCTGTATGATCTATATTTAGCCACTAGACTATTTTTCGCCTCTCTGCATTCCCTGTCGAACCAAGATTTCGAAGCAAAGGTTGGATTTCTCCTTACATGTTTATATGTCAGAGAAATCTGTAAGGAGTGAATTAACTCCTCATAAGTCTTTAGAATGGTTTCAATGGAATCAGCTGTTCTGATAGAAGAGCCAAGGTGTAAATAGGGCTCAGTCTTAAGTAGTTGTCTCAAGGAGTTATCATATTTGCCAGACCACTTAATACGGGAGGCTCTGAAATCAACATCATTTAGTGGTGTTGATTCTGTATCTGCATACCTTTTTAGATCTCTAATTTCCAAGTTTAGGGCCAAGGGCAAATGGTCACTCTCTGAACGACAGTCAACCTTAAAGCCAGCCACGGCTGATAACAGATTGTAAGATATCAAAACATAATCAATTGTGGATGCTCCAAAGTTGGATAAAAAAGTAAATTCTCCCGGTCTGTCGCCCTCCGTATTCCCATTAACAAGGATCAGATCTAAATTATTAATCATGTTCAAAAAGCAAAAGCCAGCATAATTACAGCCATGATCCTTGGAGTATCTGTTTAAAAATAGGTGACCAGGATCAGGTTCAGGGGGCATCATATGAAAACGTGAAAAAAGAGCTTCATCATTTTCACCTGTCCTGGCATTAAAATCACCAGCAACAATAATCGAGGCTTCAGGATAAAGCAGTATCAAACTATTAATATAATCCTCCAATTTATGCCACATCATTCTAATTTGTGATTGTAATCGATAAGGGGGTAGGTAGACATTAATAATCAGAAGAACATTTAAACCAAATTTAATTATCAAAGCAGTGGCAAATTGAGAAAGAGGCTTTACATTAGTAATAGAGGCGTATAACTTGGTTGAAACAAAGATACCCAGTCCACCTTTGTAACGACCGCCTCGTTCACTCGGGGTTGATTTAAGAATAAAGGATCTAAAACCATCCAAAGACAACTCCTCCTGAGACCATGTCTCTTGGAATAAGAGTATATCAAATTTAGTAACATACTCTACAAATGTCAAATCTCTAACTTTGGTAGCCCAGCCTGCTATGTTCCAAGATAGCAACTGGATAACGTTGACAGATCCAGTAGTAAAATTATCAGCCCTGTCATCTTTCATAATAGCCACTTCTAAATAAGTTTGGGAATATTCCTTGGTCCCAAGTCAGTATTTATTTTGCCTAACTGATCTACCACACCAAGATTCACCCCACTGATCATAATTAGCTTCCTTAGCATATGCCTGGGTGGGGTCACCATTAAACCATGCACTTGTAAGGTCCAGCCTCCTCTTTTGTCTATCGTTCACAGTGTCCACCCCATTTCTATACCCTCTTCGCTTCCTCCCATTAAACCTATGTGACCTGTTTCTATCTCTAATCAACACTGGAATTTGATTACCTTGATCATTTCTCATGCTTTCTGAGTCAAATTTAATATTGGATACAACAGGTATTCTGCCTTCCAGAGAACCTGTTCCTTGTGCTGCAGAGTATAACTCCTGTCTGTTGAAGTCTGGTCCCTCTAAGTTTGGCTTACTTGTTACATTTGAAGGGGCAGTCACTTGTGTCATCCCTATCACTGTTTTGCTATATGATTTATCTTTCTCTAATATCAAATCCCTAGTTATTCCTTCTCTTGATTTTGGTTTATTTTGGTCACCTTTTTCTCTTTTATTAGCATCCTCTATATCTAGCAACTTAAAAAGGGGCTTAAAATTCAAGCTGCTTCCTTTTTTCCCCATTTTATTTGTGCCACCCTTATTCCCAGTTTTACTATTATTAGTTTGTTTATTCAATGTGATATTAATAGGATTAGGTTTCTTATTATACGCTTTGCCTTTTTTGCTAACTTTGGATTTTGCCTTATCTACTCTGACAGTCTCTTGAGGTGATTTGGCTTCAACTTCATCAATGGGAGGGTACTGGTCACTGGCCAAATCTTGTTTATCTTGATTGGTTGAAATTAATTTTAAAGGATCCCAGGTGTTTTGTCCTAGACATAGCAATAATTCCTCATGTGATAAACTAGCAATTCTTTTAGCTGTATTAGGTGATAAATTATAATAATCGTCTTTATCTGAGCAAAATAAGGGATTTTCTTTCGTTCTTTGGATCTGTCGTTCCACTTGTTGAAGATGGTCTCTCTCCTTCAGTAGTCCCATCGTTACAGTCAATAATTCTTTTATTTCCTTCACTAAATCCCTAATTTCCAATAGAACATCAGAGGGTGAGAGTTTGGTCTCATCCATTGTAGGCACAGCTATATCGGGGAAGGGATACATTTCAGGCTGTGAACTCTTAATGGTATTTGTGTCCCTGGGTTGGTGTTCGTTCTGAGTCTTCCAAAACCCTTTACTTATATTAATCCCTTCAGATATCTCAAATGGGATAGCAGGAGATAGCAAAAAATCCTCCTTTCTTAATTTACCAAAATCCACATTCAAGGAACTATTTAGTTGGCTACTGTCCAAAATCTGTTCCTCACTCAATAATGTATCTGATAGGTCAATAAGGAAGTTTGGTTGCATCTCTATAGAAACCTCCTGCTTGTACTTCGACTTAAGGGAGAGAATTTTTTGCTTCTTAGTAAAATCAGTTATCTTTGTTTGCTTTGTTCCTATACTGGCTTTTCCATATCTTCTGAGCATATCGTCTCCACAATTACAATTTCTGCTGACATCCATAGGAAGTGATAGAGACGACAGAGCACTAATATTCATTTCTAAAGGTAGACGTTCCTCCAGTAGCCCTGGGCACCGATTGTTCCTTTTAAATTCAGTCATAGGAGTTATAGACAACGGTGTGGTCCTCTGAATCTGCTGTAAAACCGGCGGAGATAATGTTATGTCCAGAATTTCCCCGTCATTAGAGAAAGGCAATTCCATTATGCTCCTAATTTAAATTAGCTCTGCCCGCTCTTCCTGCTGTATCAGGGCTGCAGCTTCTCCTTACCGCCGTGTGTCTTCACAGTCAGCAGCTTCGATAGATAGCACCATCAGATCAAGCACTGTTTGTAGAATGTTTCCCAACAGTGGGGGAGAGGAATGCAGAGGAGTCTGACAACTCCGAGCTGAGCAATTAAACAAATTCCAGAGGCTAGCTTTCCTCATGTAAAAAGCACTAATAATAATGCCAAGATAAAATCGAACTTCAAACAATAGGGTAAAAGAATAAATAAATGAATTAAGATAAAAAGAGTAAAATTAGGCGGGCTAACAGGCTGCGTGTGTGCTGCCTCGCCCAACCGGAACCGGAAAACCCGATAGTTCCCTCTGTTCCCAAAACTTACACAGGAAAGGATGAAGGGACATCTCTCAAGATGGGTTGGCGTGGAGCATTCTGATGAGAAACTACCACCATCTATGTCCTAAACATGAGGCCAGCATAGATGCTGGCATTTCCCCCCAGCATTCTACACATCAAGATTACTGCCAGGGAGCCTGAGAAGTAGTGTTCTCAGCACCTTTTTGATGATACGAAGAACAGATGATTTTTCTGTGAATCCTCAGGGTGAGTTTTGGCAGGGAGGGCTGCAGTGCCCATTGGGTCCAGCTCATAATACCACACTTAATGCATTTGGCACTGCTACTTGAGGACAAAATCAGTATCTTGAAATTCTGTCCCAAATGGTATTAGGTAGCCCACACACTATTGTAACAAGGTCCAGTAACCACTTGTGGTACCAAGGTGAAGTATACTATTTGGGACCAGTTCAGACTTCCTGACAGTCATCTGGCCAGCCTCACCTACAGTGCATAGCAGTAATCAAGGCTTGTGATGACACATCTTGAGGTGATAAAGACTGCTAGGTGATGGAGAAGAAAGTCCAATGACTCTGTTCAGATGCCACACTAAGGAACAGTGGTTAAGCATTTTGAGCTAAACATTATGGCTGAGCATGAACCATTCCTAGCCATGGTGGCTGGCTACATAACCACAGTTTAAACATGCACGCTAACCATTTGCTGCAAAGGGGTTAGCATGTTGACTGAACAGGCCCAATGGCTACAGACCTTCACCTTGAACTCTTCTTCAGGATGAGCACTAAGATAATGGCTTTTTGGAGGTGAAGGGCTAATTGTTCAAGAATGCTCTTGACAACCATGAACCTCTGTTAAATAAACACTGACATGCCAATTCAAACAGTAATAAAATCTGCTACCTTTCTAGAGTATGTGACCATAAAAATGAAGTGTGTATTTTTCAGTAATACTTTAAAAGCTGGAATTGAAGCTAAAACAGTAGAATGTTAGATTTTACAAGCATTTTAAATTATATTACTCAGCAATTATTGGCAATACAGAGTTCCTTCCTGCAATTATCTAGTGCTTTAAAATATCTGAAATCAATATCGAGATAACTTTACACCCTACAACACACAGCATCATTTAAGTGGAATCCTCCAAATTTCCTTCGGATGACACCACATAATTAATTGTCTGGTAAATGCAACTATATCGGAGACATTTATAAGTGTTGCAATGATCTCAGATGCCTGACTCTATTGGTGAGAATATTATAGTGTTTCATTGTTTTAGTTGTACTATGTTACTTGTTCAAATATGACGTTGGGAAACTATTTCAGATGATACCTTTTTCAGTGGGAAGATTTGTTGATTAAAAAAAATAAGGAAAATATCAAGGGTTGGATCCAGAGACTTAATTCATACGTAGAATACATCTCTGAAATCAGTGGGACTTAAATTAGACACAGCGAATTTGTTTCTTTCAAAAATGTACTTTTAATGTGTTTTTATTCTGTTTTAGTTCTTATTTATTTGTCTACCGTTCCAAAATTCTGAACGGGGAGTGTTTTATAAATATTGTAAATAAATAAATAAACTAAGTCTGTGTCTTGATGACAACACCTTTGACGCTTGTTCCCTCAAAACCCTGTGGCATCGCAGCTACAGGGTGGGAACGCTAAATCTTGACTGCAGTAGGGAGACTGGGTTTCCAGCCAAAAAGGCTGCAGGGCCGGCAGCCATTTGCCTCATCATGCCTGCTCCCTCCCCTCTGCCATGCCTTCCTGGCTTACCGCAACCTACCCTTGGCCTAGATCCACCCCAGGAAAGCCCCCAGCTTGAACCCAAAGTGAAGTTACCACTGACAGATGGCGGAAAGAAAGTGGTGACTTTGCAGCAAAGGAAAAAAGCTACAACTTTTAAAGTGTGCAGTTTCAGGGGGAAAGCCCATGGTGGCTGTGAGTTGACAGCTACATCATATAAATGACACATTGCCACTACCCAGTCACCATGGGTATACAGGACATATAGACAGCCCCTAAGTCATTAGGGGTGCAAACCTATGCATGTTTAGACAGAAAAAGCCCTACAACTCCTAGCATCCCTTAGCCAGCATGTCTGGCTGAGGAATGCTGGGATTTTAGAACTTTTTTCTAAACATGCATAGGATTGCATCCTAAGTTAACTAACTTAGGGCTCATCTACACCAAGCAAGATATTCCACTATGAAAGTGATATGAAAGCGGCATATAAAAGGCAGGAGCCACACCTACTGCTTTATAGTGGTATTGAAGTGCACTGCAGGATTTACACTACTGCTTTATAGTGGTACTAAAGTGCACTGACAACTGTTGAGGCCCATGACACATTTACACCAAACAGGATATAACACTATGGAAGCGGTATATGGTATATGTCATGGGCCCCAACAATTGTCAGTGTACTTCAATACCACTGTAAAGCAGTATAAAAGCTCCTGCGTTTTATATACCACTTTTATACCACTTTCATAGTGGAATATACTGCCTTGTGTAGATGAGCCCTTAGAAAGCAATCCTATGGTCCCAGGGAGAGTGGCCCAGGGATTCCAGATTTACTCATACTTTGAGTAGACTCAGTGACTGGATTCATACAATATATAACCCACACTTAAGGATAGAGTATGGGTTGAGTGTGGGTTGTCATTGAACCATAGGTTGTTGTTGAAATGTGGGTTATCATGTCTGAACCTAGCTTTCCACAAACAACCCACAGTTTATAAGCCAATAATAAACCATGGGTTTTCTTCATAGGTTGTTCATGGTTAACAAACCATGATTTCTTAGCATGGCTGGATTCAGACAACACAATAACCCACATTTCAACAACAACCCACATTTCAACAGCAACCCACAGTTCAACGACAACCCACAGTTCAATGACAACCCACACTCAACCCATATTCAATTATTGAGTGTGGGTTATCATGTTGTGTGAACCAGTCATTAATTAGTAACTTTGATTTGTTTTAATTGGTCTAATCTAAGTATAGGTAAATCTGGATCCAATCCACAATATTTTTTATCATCTATCACAAGAGATTATCCTCATTCAGTAAGCAAATTCAAGAATTTGATAGAAAGGTTTTGCAGGAACAAAATGCATTGTTTATTGAGAAATAAAAATTTGATGTATACTCTCCACCTAGGACAGACCTGGGGATTGGACAAATTTGTGTAGTCAACAACAGTAGTGATCACTGAACGTCCTGCTCATGTTTATACCAGAGAAAGGCACAATGTTTAAAATGGGGGGAAGGGGGGAAAGTTTGAGATATTTTCAGATGAAGTATTTGGAGTAGTCTACTTTCAAACGAAACAATATCTTTCATTTTCCACCAATCCTTTGATTTCTACAGGATTATATATTGTAGCATACTTTTAATAAAAAATTCAAAATTAAATGGAAAACTATTGGCCCTGCCTTTTAAAACTGCATCCATCCCAAGTACTGTGTTAACCTAAGTCTCCTCTGAGCTTGCATTAAATAATGATCTGGCTGGAAGTAACTGCTTTTAAAGTAATTTTTCTGCTGTTGCAATCTCTGACTCCAGTTAGCTATCCATTTAGTATGGCCAAGAGAGTAAGAAATAATCATTTGCCTTTATTTGAGTGAAATCCCAGAGGAAGATCCCATTGCTGATGGCCCATCAGCATGGGATGGATGACACTAAATAGCGGAAAATGTGAATGGATCAGTAAAATTTCAATTTTTATGGTCACTCTGAAGATACAGTGATCCTATTTGGGTTATTACACCCTCCATCTGTTAATTTTATGTTGTTAAGATTTGGATTCCTGGATTAAGCAGATGGCTTTAAACTGCAGCAGGTGTTTGCAGTTTAAGTTTGTGATTTTAAATGCTAAATCAGTAGAGGCTAAAGTTTGCACTGATGCAGCCTAGGAAGATCTAGATAATTAAACTTTTTTTTATTGAAAACATTCAATAAAATTAAACTTTTTTATTGAAAATGTTCTCAAACTTAACAGAAGTTCCATATAGGACTAAAATAGACATTACTTTAAATCTGTGTTTAGCAGTGACGTCTTTCTTTTTTACTCTAGAGTAGGTGTTGGGCCCCCAATTTGGATTGGGGCTCTAGTGTGGAGGTAAAAGGAGCTTTGAAAGATCTGATTGGGCCCCTTTCACCTTGTACAAGGGATCAAAAGACATACAGTAGCTGCTAAACACAGATTTAAAGTAGTGCTTTTTTGGCCCACAGACTGCTACATCAGATAACATAATTGTCCTGGAGTTGGCTTCCACCCTCCATTTCCCAGTGTTCCACTTTTCTCCTCTTAAAAGGAGTAACTTAGTCCGTAGCTAGACCAAAGGTTTATCCCAGGATTGTCCTGGGGTCAAACCTGTTCATCTAAGTGCCACACAGGGCATCCAGCGCTCAGGCAGGGACGAACCCGGGATGATCCTGGGATAAACCTTAGGTCTAGCTACGGCCTTAGTTAGCATCAATAAAGACAAAGCTTACGGCTGACTCTTGTAACTTTTCACACAAAGGAACTAAGGCCTTAGCTAGACCTAAGGTCATCCTAGGTTGCCCCTGCCTGCTCTTGGGATAACATGAAAAGGGATGACCCCAGGATGATCCCGGGATAAACCTTAAGTAAACCTTAAGGCCATAGTACATTGTAAAATGTATGGGCATACAATATGTCTATATTTTCAGAAATTCATGAATATTGAGGTACATATTTGTCCACAGGCTTTTCTTTTTTTTCTTTTTTTTTAATCTTTGGCATATATATATTGCCAGGTTGGACTTAGAAAACAAGAGGTAAAAACAGGTAACATAATGCTGTTTAATGAACCAGCTATGGTTGACTTCTTATATTGAGTGGGGCTCCCCAAGACTTTGCTTTCAGTTCCGGGCTCCAACCATGTTAAATAACAATGGACTAGTCATGAAAATGTGTTAAATGTCTTCTATTTATACTGAATAACCACACTGTGGTGCAGAGTGGACCAGTTAGATTTCTAAAATGTAAGATTGTGCTAGGATTTTTTTTCTTTTTTTAATGGTTGGAATGAGGAATGGATAGAACTGGAGAAGCAGGAAAAGAAATGGATCAAGGAGTGGCTATAGTTACCTGACCCAGAGGAAGTGGAACCCAAAGAATTTCACTTCCTGACTGGCTGCAAACTGTAATTAATATGCTGTGGCACAGACTATGCTCAACTGTCTCAGTTCCAGTTCCAGTTCCAGTTAAAATTTGGGGTGTTAGACTCAAGCCAGGTTATAGATAATGGTTGCACTGAGTTATCCATAAACATCCAAGAGAAAGACTCTTAGATGGGGATGATGGGGAGACCAAATAGAGATTAAGGGCTCATCTACACCAAGCAGGATATTCCACTATGAAAGTGGTATGAAAGTGGTATATAAAAGCCAGGAGCCACACTATTGCTTTATCTTTTTTTGTCCACAGGCTGACAACTGTTGGAGCCCATTGACACATACCACTTTCATAGTGGAATATCTTGCTTGGTGTAGATGAGCCCTACCTTGTTATTAGGGACCCTGGACCACAACAGTTTTGGTGAAAAACAAATATGGGTGGGGGAGAGGCCTTGTCAATGGGGTTTCTTATTAGAATTTTCAATAGAATTAAAAAGTTGGTGTGTTTACAATCCCAATGCCACTTCCCAGTGCCTCAGACCAGGGCCAGATCTACACCAAGCAGGATAAGATACTTTGAAAACTGTACATGGAGTGTGTCCTGGGCCCCAACATTTGTTATAAACCCCGTTAAACCAGTAGTGTAGATCCTGCCCAAGTGTGCAGAATCTCAGCACAGGGGCTAAATCCCGCTCTTCCTGGGCCAAATCCAGCCCTCCACATTTTCCTTGATGGCCATGCCCCCTTCCTCTAACCAATCATGTGGTGATTTACCAGCTTTTGTGAAATTCCTCCCTTCCCACACCATTCTAAAAGGTTGAAACACCCCTTCCTAGGATTCATTATTGGCAGTGAGAGCTTTAATAAGCCAATATGTTGGTACTGAGGCCCTGCCCCTTTGGCATTCTGCCCCCATCCCTTTGCCTTCAGCCCCTCCCATTGCTGGAATGTGGCCCCTAAAAGCTTCTCTGAAATGGACTTCAGCCCTCAAGGCTGCCAGAACTTCAGCTGCTAGAACTCCAAGGCAAGGTACAAGCTTTCACACCAACGTTGCACCTACATGGAGACCCTTTACAATGTGATTCTGTTTAAAACTGTATTTTCATGGATTTCCTCCTCCCATGGCCCACAAAGCCAATTAAAGTAGATATCCACAATAAAAAATAACTGCTTTTGCATGGCAGACTTTGGGTGGAGTTTCACAGCATCAACAAGCATCCTTTAAAAAAGCCAAAAAGTACCATAGGCTCTCCCCACTTCTATTGGACGGTTTCCTACCAGCATCTATCACCTTTCGCAATGGAGAAGGATGCTGCTCTGTAACTGCTGCTGTATCCTCCATGCTGTTAATCACAACCTTTGTAGGTCCGGGTGCTGAACTCGCCTGGTCTGCTGAGTTAGCAGAGCTGGAAACAGTGGTAATTTGATGTATCTCCCCTCTGACATCCCCAGAAGCTGACTCTCTTAGCCCTGCTGCTAAGTGCTGTGGAAGTCAATGCCCAAACCGAGGGAAAGGAGTGTGTGTGTGTCTGCACTTCCCTCTGTCCAGGAGGCCCCTAGCAGAGTGATCAGCAGGAGCAACTGAGGCCATGAGGCTGAGCAGGCAGTGCAACAGTGTCTCCTAGCAGCGTTGCCCCTAAGCCCAGGTGAAGTTGTGTGAACATGTGCTGCTATGCACTTTGGGAAAAGCGATATTTCACACCATAGGCTCCACCCTTTCTCAGCCCCACTCTTACATGCATTGCAAGTCAATGCCCCGTGTCTGTGAGCCCCTTCCTCTTTCCAATGTTTCAAAAGCATTGCCATCATTGGCCTCCATTGCCCAGCCTAAGCCTCTCAGAGAGAGCAGCCTCACACAAGGGCACTGCTGCCAATGCAGCAGCATCCCCCACCAAAATTCTCAGGGTGGGGTGTCTGTGTGTGTATGTGTGTGTGGGAGGAATTAGGAGACTGCAGGAAAAGGCAAGGAGTTCTTCTCTCACCCTCCTCCTCAACCGCCACCCCTTTGATGGCAAAGTAACCAAGATCAGCACAGAGAGCTGTTTACAGGGACATTATCAGCACCCCAAAAAGGCATCCCAAAAGCAACATGCTGACTTTCTCAGGTGCCTTACTGAGGAGAATATGAGTTACTTCTGAGCAGTTATCCCTGCCAGCAATATGTTTCTTGGGGCAAAGAAAAAAAGAGAAAGGAGAGGACGTGTCTCATTCATTAATCTTATTCGAAGGGGCGGTCATGCGGAGCTATGCATTAACAAACACACCAAAAAATAGCCCCCAAACCCGATGGTCAGAGGAGGGTGAAGCCCACAGAAAAGATTAACACCTTTTATTCTAGTCAGCTCCACCCTTAGCTGATGTCCTCACAGCACTGCAGTGACTCCTACTTCCCCCAGAGTTGCACCACATGGTTATGAGACACTGTGTCCCCAAAGGCAGGAAGGTCACAGTAAGTGGAAAATCCATCACAAAAGGACTTTGCAAAAATGTGGTTTTTATGGCAAGATATCATGCCCTAGATGTGAAGTGGAGGGAGCATGACGTGCTACTAACACCCCAGAGGCACAGCAGAGTTGGAGTAAATCCCCCATGTAGAGTTGGACTAAATCCCCAAGAATATGAAGGGTTTGATTGCTCAGAGGCTGGACCTAGCTATTCGTGCAGCTGTTCAGGTGGTGCCTTCTGGAACAAACTGGGTTCCTAAGCCAAGTTGCCAGGGTAATGTCCACTAAATCCATAGCAGATATAACAGAGATCCAGAACATCTGAAGCTCACCTGTACAAGTGACAAACATTTGTTATAGAACATAAAATATCTCTGCTGATAGATCTGTTAGATTACACTCTTACCTTTCTGAATGAAAGCCACACATGTAACTGACAGAATAACTATTTAAATATTTAAATCACTGCCCACAAAAATAAAATAAAATGTGAAGAGGTCACAGATATAATGACATGGTTAAAATGATTAGAATTTAATAAGGAGCATTGCTAAGCCCACAAGGAATTGATTAGCTGGACTTTCAAAAATCAGATGAAACAATAATTGTGGAGCTGAGCTCTGATTTAGAAATTACTGAATGTTGAAAGATAATACAGATGATTATAATAATTATATATCATTTATAGGGAGCCATCAGAATGCACGGTACTTTACTATGAGACAGGTCTACACAATGAAGGAGGCTAAATTCTAAAGTTTGACTAGGGAGGCAAACTTTTGGGAAAAGTGAAGCTAGCTGGGTAAGATTACATATCAAAACAAGTAGGGGAACAACTCCATGGAGCAGGCCCTGTGAACACAATGGGCTTCATGTGACACATTGAAGCTCATCCATTGATTTAGGGAATGCTTGTTTATTAATCCTTCAAGGACTGCATAATAAAACTTTTGCTAGGTCCACATAGCTTAATAAAAGCTGTTGTAGGGTTCTCATAGGGCCACTAATGAAACTGGCTCAACTGATTTCTATGCAAAGATCAGCAAATGGCCCCCAAGATTGTCAGAGATTGTGAATGGTGGTGATATTTACAGGTACCAAAACATTTGATGAGCCAGGGGTAGGGACGACTGAAGGATGGAGTGGGAAGTGGAGGTAAGCAAGCAAAGGTTGGGAGGAAGAGGAGGTGGGAGAGAGAAGAGGGATAAAGGGTCTCTCCCTTCCTTTGCCTCTCATCCCTTCTGCAGATATTTGTAGGTCTGCAAGTGCTGAGCTATTCTGTTAAAGCTGTCCTTTCACTTTCTCTTATCCCTCCAAAAGTATCATTTTAGTCACATAGCCAAAAGGAGGAGGTGTAACTCTCAACTTCTTTAATTTCTCTGTCACAGATTTTAATGGAGCACTCTGGGCAGTACTCATTACGTATCCATTTCATTTTCAAAATACTCATTCCTGCTCCTGTTTTGCATGATTTTTGCTAGTTGCAGCTAGTTGCATTTTCTTCTCTAATTAAACTGTATCATTAGCAAATATTATGCACTCATCAGCAAAAAGTAAATGTGTTCGCTGTTCACCATCAATGTTTATTCCATACTCCCAGAGGATTATATTGAATAGCAATCCCAGAATTGTAGAAAATAGTTTCACGGGGGAAAGTGTCACATTCTATCCTTTCTGAAGGATTCCACATGGATCACTGACATTACTAAAACCTACATTTTAGAAGTTGAATGCAGCAAAAGTCAATATGCACTGTCATGTATACGGATCTGCCCTTGAACATGTTACAGAGGCTTCAGTTAGTATGAAATGTGGCGTCTAGAATGACTGGTTTAGTTAGGTGGAGCCATATTACACTATTCCTCTGAAAAAATTACATTGGTTACCTATTCACCTGAGAGCCCAATTCAAGGTGGTGTTGCTTACCTTTTAAACCCCTAAACTGCTTGGGATACAAATACCTGAACAAGGGCATAATACCATATGAATGTTCCTGTGTATTAAGATATTCAGTTATTCTTGTCTTCAGTAAAAAAAAAGTACATTGTGTACATACAGTGGTGAGGACCTTTTATGTGGTGGTATGCCAACTTTGGAATGTTCAACAGGCACTGATGTTACAATCTTTTTGGCATCTGGGCAAGACATTCTCATTTGCCAGGGATTTTAATGGATTCTATTGTTGCTAATTGCGTCATGGTTTTATTGTTTGTTTCTATATTTTATAATCTGTATGATGGTTATTTTTATCCTTATTATAGTATAATATTTGAATTTTTTAATGTTCTTTATACTGTTCTGAAATCCATTTGGATGAAAGGTGGTTTGAAAATGTTTAAATAAATAAATAAGAGCCAAAATAACTGTGCAATCCTATGGATATTTACTCAGAAGTAAAGTCCAGTGTTCAGTTGGAATTTTTTTTAGTAAGTGAATGAATAAATTTATTATGGTCATTGACCAATAAAAACATTAATAACAGACAGACAATCCCAAACACATACATACATTACTATATTACATACATCCAGCAGTTGCTGAGAAATTGTATCACACAATGTGGGTTAAGGATTGCTGCCTAAAAGAACCTGACAGGTCAACTGTACCTGCTTTGATCTACTCTTTGCACAATATCCAACTGATCAGAAAAATAAGTCTGCAATAAGCTACATGTTATTCTTTTTTCTCTAACTTAATTGCAGGGACCCCAATCTAGATTGGGATCCTAGCATGAAGGGTAGAGGGGCTTTAACTAAGAGGACCTTATGAAAAGGAGGGCAGGGCTCCTGTATCTTTAACAGTTGTATAGAAAGAGGAATTTCAGCAGGTATCATTTGATTGCATGCAGCAACTGGTGAAATTTCCTCTTCAGCACAACAGTTAAAGCTGCAGGAGCTATGATAGAATGATCCAATACAAAAGAGGGCAGGGCTCCTCCAGTTTTAACTGTTGTGATTAAGAGGGAAATTCACCAGGTGCTGCATGCATACAAATGACACCTGCTGAAACTCCCTTTTCTATAAAACTGTTAAAAATACAGGAGCCCTGTCCTCCTTTCCATAGGGTCACCCTACTTTAACAATTGCTCTTCATTTTGTTCCTGATCCAGATTGGGAACCACAACCACAATTTTAATTTACAAAAAGTGTTCCATTATAGAACACTTCCCCCACTACCACCCCCATGGGTCCCCATCCAGATTGGGGCCCCAGTGGAGAGGGATAATCCCCTTACACACCATACTACTGCCCCGATCTAAATCAGGCTCCTTGTGTTTACTTTAGAGTAAAAAAGAAAGACTTATCTACTAGCTACATCTTCAAAGTAACATGCAGTTTGCATCTAAAATGTACTCATGCTTGGATCTGTTGTGCACTGCAGCTTGTTGGTCAGAATCCTTTATCCAAGATTTCTGCTATCAATAAACTGGGTGTTTGGACCATGGATATTTTCAAAGAGTCTAGGGCTCCACTCTGATGTCTCAGCAAGCCAGGTTTTGCTAGTATATTGAAGTTTAGTAAGCTCATCCAGACTTAACATCATTGGGGAAAATATTTCATTCATTTTTTAATTAATTAATTTAATTTCAAGAATATATATCCCACTTTTCTCACAAATGGATCAAAGTGGTTAAAAATCAAACCCATAAAGTCAAACAAATTAAAGCAATCCCAACAGATTATTCAGCACTTTGCCTAATAATGAAATGATAGGAACCGGATAGCAACCAGTTCTCCAGACATAGCTTTTCCAGCAAACAGTGCACTACTGCTTCAGTCACATGGATTTCTCTCTCAGCCAGGCATTCATCCAGATAGACAATCCCAATTTGGCCACTTAAATCAAGAACATCAAGGCTCAAACATGCCCTTAGTCAGCCACACTGTACCAAGAATCCCGTCCACAACTTTAGACCAAACAAACTGAACAATATTGACAGAAAAGCAATAAGGAGCACTAAACATTTCCGGTACAGCCTCTGTAGAATGTAGTCCACACTGGAGCAGATGCAAGTGATTTTATCCGCAAGGTTTCTTACAAATTGGTCACAGTGGGATTCCGATTAAGTGTGTAACATAGATTATAAACTTGCTGGGCAGAAGGCCATGTAACATGTATGCATTTTGTAGCACAAAACGGTATTGTTCTAGATAGTATGTACTTGCAAATGAATTATTAATATTATTGCTTGACTCCATCTGTTTGGAAACGCAAGAAACTTACATGGGCCCATAAAAAATTTTTTTTGAACTTATAAGAAGGGGGAGGGAGAGAAATTTAAACGTAAGAGAGATGCTCATTAATTCTTGCCATTTAGTGTTTATAAAGTAACTGAGCCTACAATGGTGTTATTTGGGTTTTATTGTTGTTTAGGGGGAGGGGGAGAGAAGTGTCTAACATTCCCCCCCTCAAAGGAAAAGACAAAATCAAGCATTAACAAAATAGACACAGTTGCTACTATTCCTATTTGGATATTATTCTGGGAGCCAACTTGTGTGTTTGTGTGGGTGGGTTACTCTTAAAAGTGACTCAAAATGTTTAAAATAAATAAGGGTGCAATCCAACAGGATAGATACCTGATGGATGGAGGACTCCTGTGAAGGCATGAGACTTACAGAGGCAAAGTTAAAAGATCAGGCCTTAGAGTCCTGGGGTTTTCTGCTAGGAGGGGTTATCCCCAAGAGGAGTAGTTTCATTTCTCCTGTTAAGACTCATTTCTCTGGTTAAATTTCATTTCTCTAGTTAAGTTTCATTTCTTCATCATTGAAAAAGTCATTTCTGTTTTGAGGAAAGAGGGTATAAAAAGAGAGGACAGAGCCAGCCAGCCAGAGAGAGCCAGAAAAGGCCAGAGCATGAGGAAAGAGCAGGAAGAATCAGACTGAAGAAGTAGATGCAGCTAGGATAAAAGAACTTGCATTTTGCAACATTTATTTTCTTTTAATTTACTAGTAAGTGGTTGTATTATGCCACAAGTGTCTTGAGAGTCACTCACCCCACAGCTACAGCCTAAACATCACATCATCTGGAGGAGGAAGATAAAAAGAAGGAAGGTGAGAAGGTGGGACTCTTAAGGAGACAGAGAGCCTTAGGGAGTTGCTCAAGGGGTTGAGGACATGGAAGGAACCTTGATAGCTAAAATCTCAGAGCACGTCATCCACACAAAACCATCCATACTTTGCAGGGCAGGAGAACAACACAAGCTTTTTAGCCTCTCTGTCTTCTGTTTGTGGATTTTGAGCTAAATAGGCCTCTAGGCTTGTCTACCTCCCTCACCTTGCTGTGGGCAGGGCCAGGAACTAAGAGGCTTGTTGATCTGGTGGAACTGATGTCAACGGGATGGTGAATCTGCTCATGGTTTCAATCTGAACCAGTCAGAAAAGGAGCTATCCAAGGTGCTCTTGGATAGCTCCTTTCAGCCTCCACTGATTCACATTTTCTCCCATCCCCACTCATTGGCATGCCTGTGTTCTCCATCCCTCTCCGCTTCTGAGGTCGTAAACCTGACCTTGGAAGAGGAGCCACTGCATAACTTTCCAGGTGGCTGGGAGGGAAATCTCAACTCGAATCCCCCCAAGGTGATAGTGACCTCAGATAGTAACACTGACCCCAGCATCCTATGGCCCTTCAGATGCCATCTAGCGGTCATAGGGTTGCTCTCTAGATAAATAAATTGCTATTGATGAATGGTGCACTTTACAATATAATGCAGATTAAACCTCATAGATGCCTATAATCAGATGTTGAGCTTGTTATTGTGAATCTCTCATACATTCTAAAAAAAATAGTTGAGAAGATATAACCAAGAATCTAAGGCCTTAGCTAGACCTAAGGTTTATCCCGGGATCGTCCCGGGTCATCCCTGCCTACTCCTGGGATATCCTGTGTGTCATTTATATGAACAGGGATGACCCTGGGACAATCCTGGGATAAACCTTAGGTCTAGCTAAGGCCTAAATTTAATCTCATGTGGGCCAATTTTTCACCATAGCATCTCTTATCTTATTCCAAAAGTCATTTGCAAATGAAAATGTCCACCTTGTATGATAAAAAGGATCCTTCCTCTATATAATATATCCAGCAATCACCCTCTGTGGTAGAAAATATTTTCTGCAATCTCATCTGTTTATCATTTTAACACAGTTTTTTTAAAAAAACACTGGTTATACAAAGGAAGAAATATTTCATCAAATGTTAAACATTTCCCCAAACTTTGTCCCACTTCAGTATATGATCCTTTACTTCCACTTCTTCACAATGAAAACAGAAGAAGCTCATATGCTTTAGACAATAAGCATTTTCTATTCTCTGTCTAACAGCATATGCCAATCCCCACCCCCTATAAAACTCTTGGATTTGCCAGTATTTGTTTGGTTGGCTGCTACTAGTGCAGCTGCTGAAGAGCAAACCCAAAAAATCTATTTCTCCTCTAGTCAAGTGAACAATAGGATTATGTACACAGGAGTAAATGCTCTTCAGAAATACAGTTCATGTCACCTACAGGAATAAAAAAAGATTTAGAGCAAGGGGTCAGATAATTCCTTTATAGATTAAATAACATTTCTTCAGCAGAATCAAATCTGTTTCCAGGCACTACACGAACACCTTATGGCACATGTTCTGTTTTGTATATGTGTATTTATTTTCCAATATATGTATACCATTTTTCTACTATAATGGCTCTCAGTGGTTCCAAATATCTTTTTAATGCCGTCAAGACAACACTGCATTACTTTTAAACTGACTATGGAGAGTCATGAGTTCTTATGTAACCTTTCAATTAGTACTTCCATCTATCTGGAGTCAAGTATCTCCCAGGTGGGGAAGAAGAAGGACCGAGAGGACAGGAGCAGGCAGAAGTAACATCGGGGCCTGCTCCTGCTGGACTCTTCCCCCCCCAGGGCAAACTGCCATCTTGGCCCTGTGGGGAAGAAGAAGGACCCGAGGGGACAGGAGCAGGCAGAAGTAACATCGGGGCCTGCTCCTGCTGGACTCTCTCTCTCTCTCTCTCTCTCTCTCTCTCTCTCTCTCTCTCTCTCTCTCTCCTCCCTCCCTCCCTCCTTGACTCCTTTTCCTTGTGTGTCATGTCTTTATTAGATTGTAAGCCTGAGGGCAGGGACTGTCTTTTTTGCTAAGTGTAAGCCGCTCTGAGAGCCTTTTTTGGCTGAGGAGCGGGGTATAAGTATGATAAATAAATAAATAAATAAATTTTGTCAACAAGGATAGTTGAGCATATCTTTTTGTATGCCTGAAAATCTCCCATCCAATTGCTGCCTTATTCTCTCTTTTGTTTTCCCCCCGAAATCCTTACATGGATAGGGACCACAATGCCTCTTCCGACCCAAACCTACCCGTACAATATGCTCAACATCTAAGGTTCTTCTCCGGGTGCATATTCCGAGGGAAGCATGTTGGATGGCAACAAGGAAAAGGGCGTTCTCAGTAGTGGCCTCCCAATTATGGGATGATCTTCCTGACAAGGCCTGCCTGGTGCCAACATTGTTATCTTTTTGGTGCCAGTTAAAGATTTTCCTCTTTTCCCAGGCATTTAGCAGATATGTTGAGGTTTTTAATCAATCCCAAATCTATTTTTAGGTTTGGCTGACAGCTCAAAGTTGTTTTTAGATGTACATTGTCTCTATATTTGCTGTCTGCTTTTAGGTTTGTATAACAATTTTTAATGTTTTAATGTTTTAATCTTTTGTGAACTGTCCAGAGAGCTTCAGCTATGTATAGAAATGTAAATCATCATCATCATCATTATCATCATCTATAATTGTTCTTAGACTCTTATACACAGGAAAGTGGTCTTGCTGGGGTCAACTCAGATTTGCTGACTCCTGGAGCTCTTTGTTTTGGGTGCCCATTCCTGTACCCCCTTAATAATAATATTTTAAAAATGTTTTTAATCTTGAATATTGTATTATTTTGATACTTTCGTTGGTGTATTTTGGTTTGGTTTGATTATTTTGTTGTTGTCTTCGTTTTATGATTGTAAAGTGTCCCAACAGCATTTGTATATAAATCTAACAAAAAAAGGAAGAAATATCCAGCGATTCCTGCCTGCTAAAACCTTGTCAAGGCCAAGGAAAGCCTTCAGTCTCCCCTGTAACTTGCTCCCTGACTCTCTCTCTCTCTCATGCACGCACGCACACACTCCCACTCCCTCTCCCTCTTTTACCAGCAGCTTTCCATCTATTTTATTTACAATATTTATATACCACTCCCCATTCAAAATTTTGGAGTGGTGTAAAAGATCAGGGGCATTTTCTTTTACTAATTGTTTTAAGAAAATTTCAAAAATTGGTATAAATAATAATAAAAACTGATTTAATTTGAAAAATAAACCTGATTTTTTAAATTGATTTTTATCAATCCTGGCTCTACTTGCCCCTCTTCACTAGGATAATCCCCCAGTGGATTGCACTTCTCCCTGGTAAATCACTGTGTCAATTTTGTTTCCCCCCCACTTTTTTAACCTTTGGAGGAGGGTGTTGTTGTTTTTATTAATCATTCCGTTTATGTGTGTTCCTAATATAGCCATACTTTTGGTTTCTACCTTCTCCACCCGGGTTTCTAGACCTCAAATCTCTGAGTGGCCTGGATGCTTATTGATGCATGTAAGTGCGATCACATGAACGTTAAAGCTGCAGTCCTGTGCTCTCTTATCTGGAAGGCAGCCCCAGTTAACTCAAGGGGACACTTTGGAGTAGACATGAGTAGGGGTCCATCCACAATGGATTCAAATGAGTTTGGATTTCTGTAAATTTGACCTGCAGATTCTACAGCTGATTTGCTTTTTCCAAGTCATCTGGATTCTGTGAACTTGCAGACTGATTTTTTTTTAAAAAAAATGTGCAGGGGATTTGCACACTTGTGCAGATGCACATTCCAATTCTGTGCATCAGTACGTGTGTTTATGACTGCAAATGCACATTAATGCAGGTGTGTATTAGAGCAAGGACACTTTTGAAAATGAACAAAATTCTCATACAACTTTGTTGTGAACAGCCCAGAGAGCTTCGATTATTGGACAGCATAGAAACATAATAAATAAATGAATAAATAAATAAAATACAAAAATCCAATTCTTTCAATGAACAGACGATGGAGCAAAAGAAGCTTGACAATCTGTGAAACACAGACAGAATTGAACTCAACAAAATCCATACATCCCTAGACATGAATAGGATTGTGCTATAAGACAACATTCATCTACTAAAAATTGGGAGGTTCATTTTGAGTGGCTGTGAATGTTAATGTATTATGTTACAATTATCTTCTCCTTGTAGGACTTTAATCCTCTTTGCTTTTTTTAAAAAAGGCAGAGAAGGCAGAGAAGTGCTTTCAACAGTGAGTGGTAGGGATGTTCTTCACACAGATTTGTGTGAGACAAAAACATGATTATTATTATGATTATTATGATTATTATTATTGACACATGCACGCACGCACACACACATATAGTGCAGTCTCAAAAATGGCACAGCAGAGGGAAATAATGGCATGGGTAGTCAAGGGGAAAATATGCAATTAATGCAGTTACATTTACTCAGGCTTAGTTACAGGAACTGCTTAGGTAGTTAGAAGTTCACAAGAATGTCTCTATTTTCAACTGTGAAATATTAGAGGGTATGGTGCTGCAGTATCACAACATCATGTCATAATCATAAAATGTCATCAACCTAACCTGGTTACAGCAGTTGTCCTTAAATGGTAAATCATCTCTTTATTTCATGACACTGTTTCATAATGCTAAATATATGGTGGCAAATTACGTGAAAAGAATTATCCTAATTCTTGAAAGAATGATTTGGTGATGATGGTAGAAGACAAGCGATAGCAGAGGTAAAATGTTAAAAAAGAGAAAAGATACTTTTTTGTTCAATCAATAATCTATAAATGAGTGATAAATGGGGCTTCTTCCTTTCTTGTAAATACAGTCAACTTCCTCATCCCCCTCCCCAATCTTCTGATCTTTTGTAACAAATTTATTGCATTTTCCTTATCTTTATAATTACGCAACAGACATGAGAAAATAATGGACAATGGACAGAGTCTTAATAATCTTACTTTGAAGTCCAGAAATGTCACCCAAATGGTGTCCTCTGGTTTTATATTTATATATATAGTATGAAAGGTGAAGAAGGATAACAGAAAAATACCAGAAAGTTTCTTTGTTCTCAGACATAATACAATCTTTTGAAGTCTTCATTTAAACATAATGGCTGGTATCCTGACAATGACTTCACAATGAAGCTTGTATTATTTGCTATCTGCTAGGAGCTGGACTGTCTTGGATATACTTCAGTCAGCTAAAACTAGGCTGACATCAGTTTCCCAGGGGACCTTTTCTTCTGTCGCCCCCAGATTGTGGAATGGCCTGCCGGAGGAGATTCGTAAAATTAACTCTCTGTGTGATTTTAAGGCAGCTTTAAAGACTAGCCTCTTCCGGCAGGCCTATCCAGATCAATGTTAAATCATGAATTTTTAAGATGTATTGATTCCTGTTCTAATGTTTTTCCCCACCTCGATCCAAAGGGAGAGGTGGGTAAGAAATAAATAAATATGTTGTTGTTGTTGTTGTTGTTGTTGTTGTTGTTGTTGTTATTATTATTATTATTATTTCCTGGACCCAAAAGATCTTAGCACACTATGATTATTCCTCTCTTCCTTTCAAACATGGCTAAAATGGGACTCTTATCATATGCATAGCCAAAGGGATGAACGAGAAGTTCATTTTGCTTTGTTTTTTACTTGAATTTGCCTCATTTGCACATCTGAATGTGAACACAAACACAAACCCATTTTTCTGGGGAAAAGCTTGCATGTTCCAGAACTTGCATTCATTTTTTTTTAAAAAAATGCACTTTTTAGCATAGGAGACTGGGGATGTGGAGTAAATGAAACCCATTGTGTTCTAACAAAGTATCTGAGGGTCCGAAATGTGTCTGAACATTTTTATATTAAACTTCCTCTGGCTTCTTTGGCAGTTCCTGTGGGGTTTTCCTTTTTTGTTGGCTTTTACTTTTAAAAGTGCACATTAAAAAGGGGTTTTTATTTATTTATTTATGATGTTTGTATACGGTGGCATGTAATAAAATCCCTCAGCAGTTCACAATAAATATAATGTTTTAGATGAATTCCTAAATGTCCACTTTTCCCATTCAAATGAAACGAAAACCAGAAAATCGAAAACAGGAATGAGTTGGACCGTGCTTTGAGGGGGAACTTAGAGGACCACAATGACCTGGGGCTTTGCTGATTCCCCATCCTTAGCATAACCACAATAAAACCTTTTCACATAAACCCTTTTCACTATGAGTGTCATCAGACAAGCATTTTATTGCCTGCTCATTTACAGATGTTTGCGCGTCCTTTAGATGACGATGTCCGCCTCCCATGTGCCTCCTGCTCCTTCCACTAATTTTTCCATCACAAAATAGACCCCTTTTAATCCATCTTTAAAAAAAAGGAATGTGCCACCATTTCCTGATGTGTGCAGGAAAAGTGGTGTGATATAAACAGCCCCGAACGGGCCATGTGGTCATTACTACTTCTTCTTTCTCTCCCCACGTAAAGAGACTGTCACCAGTGTGGGACAGCAGCAGGAGGCCATAGCGATGGTGGGGAAATGTGAAAATCCACCCGTCTGATGATGCTCTATGATAAACAAGCTAGACCAGCTAACATTTTCTCTCTTCAGGTTTAGCAGCTTTGTCTCCTTTTACCACCAGTCCATGTGGCTGGACCCTGCTATAACTATTGATTGCTGAAGAGGTAGCATATTGCTAACTTGCTATATGATCAGATCTCCATTTCAAATATTTCTTCTTGTTAAGCTGCAAGCTTGTTTCTGCTTGCTTTTTCTTGCTGCTGTGAGCTCTTGAACAATGTGGCAAAAGGGTAAACAAAATTATTGCAGAGGGGTTGGGGTTGGAGCACTTTCCCTATGAGGAAAGGCTACATTGCGTGGGATGTGTGGGCATGTAATGTTAGTATAAATAAACTATACAATGTGTTTGTTGTTGTACTGCATTCTAAAAAATATTAAATATACGTAACATATTTGAACACTTTTGACCAATTTTCTTTCATTTGCCCAGTTCAATTTGGATGGTGTTTCTACATATATTTTGTTCTGACTGAACAAAGAAGAATAAGTGATCTGAGGATCTAATCTCTCAGGAAATATAGGTGTCTAAATCTTTGTTTAATCAAACCTTTAATTAATTTTTTTTGTTTTGTTAACTAATGAACACCGAAGGAAGGGATTATCCGTGTAAATAATGGACTACAGACTATGAATCACCATCTGAAACAATCAGGTTATTTCTATAACAGAAAAAAATAGGTATTCATCGAACTCCCTTTGGGTTAGGATTTTTTCTTCTAGCAGTATGCCTTCCTTCAGCTAAAATAGTATTTTATGTCCCACTCTCTTCTTCATTCAAACAGGCTCACTCCACTTAACAAGCAAATTAAATATAGCAAAGAAGAAACCAAAGGAAGATTATTTTGCAGAGCTGATATTCAAGCCTGGCTTTGAAAAAACCATGAGTTTGCAGCATGCAGCATCAACCTTTGTTCTTTCTAAAGATATTCAAATCACATAGGGCTGGCATCAAGGGTAGGCATGGTTGGTCTCTTCCCAAGGCACACACCCCAACAGGATTCCACTGACAAGAGCCCCTGTAATAGCCCCTCCTCTTCACCATGGCAACCTGCTTCTTCAGCTGGCCCAGACAATGGAAGAGGAGCAGTAGGTGACACTGCCAACTTGCTCAATGGCTCTCTGCCTGTCCAGCAAGCAAGTGGTCACAATGATGAGAAAGAGGATGAGGAGCAAGGCCAGCAAGTGGCAATGGGGGTGAGAAGGTAGACTCACTGAGGGAAGGGACCCATTGAGAGGCTCTTGCCCATAAAAAAAAAACTGGATCAGGCACTGAAAACGCAATGGGGCAACTAGTTTGTTGTGTTCATACAACCCTTACAAGGAATTCAATCTCTATGTAATTCCAATTGCTTGCAGGGGGAAATGGAGCCATGTTTGCTAGCCCCAGCTTTTCTATTGCGACCCTGTCACCTGGCTTTACTATGCTCTACATGCATTCAGAGTGTCCTGCTTCTAATATGTGGAAGGTTGTGGGGCTGGATAAGGGAGAGGCTAGAGTCAGCAAATGTATCCTCTACTTCACATGGGAATTACAATTTAATGCTTGCATGGGACTTTAGCATCCAGATTATCCTGTAATCTGTGCTCCTGACTTTACGATAATGATCAGTGCAGTCCTTGGAAATAGTGAATTTAGGCCTTACTTGATGTTAAGTTCCTGCGCTCTCTGAAAAGAATTGCTATACTTTTTGCTACATAATGCTTACATTGCAATCCTATGGCTGTTTACTCATGTGTTTAGGATTGAGGCCTTTGTGCATTATTCAATCTGTAGCCCTAGAAAAGTATGAGATAGTTTTGCTGATGTATTAAACTGAAAAAAGGAGAAAAACATGTTTAGTCCTTTCTCTTTTCTAAGGACAAGTCCCTTAGGCAGAAATTATATGCCTATTTACCTGGCCAAAATCCCCAATGTACTCAATGGATTTGAATCAGATCAGAGAGCCATTCTATGCTCACCATACAGAGTCTGGGAGGCATAGGATAGTTTGGTATCCTGGCTCCCCCGCCTGCCCTGCCCCCAGCCAGCATGCAGACAACCGTGGCGGCTACCTCTCTGCACTCAGAAAACAGAGTGTGAAGACAGGGAAAAGGGGGTGTTCCTATGGCTGCCCCAGCCTCCTTCCCATCCCCTCCAAGGCACCAGTGCTAGGCAGGTGTAATCACCCACATTTGGAGGCTGCCAACTATCCTCATAGTATTACTCCCTTAGTCATATTTAGAGAAGGTCCACTGACATCTACTTCGGAGTACACATGCATATGACTGCATTGTAAATTGTTATTGTAAAAAGACAGCTTAAATATTTTCCTTCTTTAATCTGTTCTTAGAATAACTATATGGAGACAGTTAACAATTGTGAAACCTCATTAATAAAGTTAATGAATCGATTTTGCTGTTAAGGCATTCAATATTCCCTGAAACTAACATCATGAATATTTAATCAAACATTGATCTCAATCACTGTCTTTAAACATCGGTCAATCAGACTTAATCAATGCTGTTCATTTAATTTGCTCATTATTTTTTGTTGCTGTTGCTGCTGTGATTGAATACAATAAAGCCATGTTACCATTTCATTACAGAAACCAATAATAATAATAATAATAATAATAATAATAATAATAAAATTTATTTATATAGCGCTTTCTATCAGACTTATCAGAATCCCCCATTTTACACAGAAAATTTCAAGGCCTGCTTTATTATGTTACCTGTTTTATAGGTCAAGGTAGCTCCTACTGTGAGAACAGGGAATTCAGGCTGTAATCCTATATGCACTTAACTGGAAGTAAGCACCACTGAAATTTCATGGGACTTACTTCTGAGTAAACATGTATAGGAATGCAGTATATTACTTTCATCTCTGAGGTAAACAACCTCTGATTTCAGCCCCATCTCCCCCTCCCAATTTTGCAGAACATTTTAAGGTACCATAAAATAGTAACATGGCAACAGCAGAGTAATTTCTTTTCCCAGCTGCAATTGTTCATTACTATCTCCCAATATGAGTTGGGATCAGACATAAGGCAAAGATGATTACAAAGTGGCCTCAGATTTTTAATAATGTGAGTTGTGAGTGTGTTTGAGTTATGTTGGGATTGGTATCTTTAGCTACAGGGGGTTGTATACATCAACTTAGATTTGTGTTCTCAGTTCTCCAAATAACAGCACCTTGAGTGAATAACCATGATTGTTATGCACAATGATAAACACTCCCATAATGTCTACTGTGATAATCACTATTGACCTGTTATTGTAAGTCTGAGTATGCAAAAATGTCTACTAAGCAATCTTTCCTCTTAACATTTCCCTCCAATGATACTAAAATATTATAAATAGATCAAAATGGAAGCTACACTATCACCTTATGTTGTATATTTTGATAGGTTTTATATTTACTTATTACTGGATTTAATAATGTGTCAAGAAGAAACTTGTATCTCTCCCACTGAACACCATCAATTTCAGCATTTCTGAACACAAATTCAAAGAAAACGTCTGACGACTTTGTAGCAATATAGTCTGTTCTGCATCACTGCAGTGGGATACTATTTGAGCTTCATGACAGAACTTGGGTTTAGGGTGAGAAATCAGTTTCTAAATAAATTAGTCCTTGATTTCATTTGGAAAACCTTTGAAAGTCTGATTTGCCTGTGGTGGCAGAAATGTTTCCCAAAGACTGCAATCTTATGTAAGTGCATTTTTTATATGTACTGCTTGAAGATTACATTCTAAAATTACCTTAAAGTAACCATTCAAACTTAGCTAAACCCGAAATGATGCAGTTTCATTTATTTATTCAGATGTTTCATATACCTCAGGCTTCATGTTCAAAGAGGTTTATTTCTGAATAAATCTTATTATTTTAATACACACATATTTATGTTGCATGTGCTTAGTTCCATGCTGCCACATGGCTCTCAGGGAATGGACAGCAATGGCAGTAACAGAGAGGTGCCTCCGATGTTGTAATCTTCCTGCAGATGGCACCTTCTAAAATGGTGATTTCTTACTTCTTCAAATTGTCATAGCAGAGGCCTTTGGCACAGTGTGTGTGTGTGTGTGTGTAAGGAAGAGAGTTGCTTGTGTCACTTTAGGTCAGTTTTTAACAGTCTTGAATCTGCTAACTTAGGGCAGTATCCAACACTGTCCTTCCACAAACTCAATTACCACTGGTGGAGCTCCACCACAACTTTTGTTGTGCTAGACGTTGCTCGTTATGCTTAAGAGTCGGTTGCACAAGAGTTATGTACAAATGGCTCCACAAGCATAATGCAATTCTCGGCGCAACCACATGTGTCTGAATGTAACTTTAGTTGGATTCTCCTCTTGTACATAGTTCAAGACTAAGTTTCTGCTAGTGCAACATCATTTGTTAACCCAGGTTTTCTGGGCAGTGTACAAAACATTTAAAAAATTAAATACTAACAATGAATAAAAGCACTCATAATGAAACCAAGATGGAACCAGCAAAAAGATGATGAAGTATTTGTAGCTCTCTACTCCTGGCTCCTTGTAACATTTTGGCCCTCAATTAGGGATGACTGGATTTTGGGAAATCCATCCCATGTGTGTTTCATGGATTGGGCAGTGTTGTTGGTTCCCGCATCTATTCAGAGATGGCTTCAGGGGTTTTCCCCATTGTGCAGAAAAATATGCAAATAATTCCATAAGAAAATTCATAACAATTTACATAGTTTCTCTTAGTAAGTAACATTTAGTGTACCATTTTACTTTCCCCCCTTCCCATTTGGCTATTCCCCACATATTTGTTCCAGCGTGGCATATGTCTCAGCAGAAACTTGCATATTTTCTTGTGAATGAATTTGCATAAATTTTGGGAAAGTTAAGTATCCAGAAGTCTGTGGACTCCATGCGGCCTGGAGAAGCCAGTCTGCAGCAGATTCCACAGGTTGGATTCTTAGAAATCTGAACTCATTTTACTCCCCTTTGAATTTCTCTTGCATCCCTACCTTCAGTATGCTTCTGTTTCCTTTTTCCTCTCTCCCTAAGTTGCTTGCACAGTAAATTGGATTTGAGAACTACAGTGATCACAGGACAAGAAACAAGAGATCCACTGTGCAGAGCTAGCAGATTGAGTTAAGATCTGAGCATGAAATTAAATCCTGTTCTCCAGCCCTGGTCTAGAAACTTCTCCTCCTTCAACCAAATCTGTTCCATATGTTGAAAATGTCAGTTTAGACTGGTTCAAAATGTTAGTTCAGTAATCTCTACCTGCATGAGCCTTCTCTCACACTGCATTCAGCCTCTGAGGCTCAGCTCTTTGTTTTGCCACCTGTGGAACTGCACTTGGTGTGGACACAAAGCTTCTCAGTAGCAGCACCCAAATTGTGAGACTTCCTTCTGAAAGAGGCACTGTTATCCCCCCTCCCTCTCTTTGAGTTTTCGGGGGCTGGAACAAGTTTTTTCTATTCTGCCATGCCTTTAATCAAGAGGTCCCTAGTGCAGTGGCCTTTGGCCAATGAAAATATTTTCCCCATTTTTAAAATATACATCATTGATTTGTATGAAATGCATACAATCTCCTAGCAATTATATATACATGGGATGCAACAAAAGTGGACCAAATATCCAAACAAGTACTCATTTGAAGGTGACACCTGTTTGTCAAGTGTTATAAGGTCCTCAATCCATTGCCTTATAAGAGGTGAATGTTTATCCTCCTAATGTCATAATATTAGACTTTTAGCTGTCCAAAGGGTACAGAGAATCCATTTATGCCAGCCATTTGTTAATTTCCATGAAGCAGGTAAATAGTTTAAAAGAACATGTGGTAGATCAGTGAATTTTAAAGACTGTTCCAGTGCAAAAAAAAATATCTGTGTAATAACCTCCCTGCAAAAAGAAGCAATTACTGGACATTGCCAAAACATATGTTTAAAAGATGCATTAGCTGTATTTCATGGCCAGCAATTAGGCGAATTAGATAATCCCTTATTAAAGATGTATTAAACACAAAACCAACGTTTTGTGTTTTTTAAATGGACTCAGTGGTTTTATGACTCACTTATGTTGCTCTTTTAATTTAATCTCATTTTTACTGTGGTTTTGTGTTTTTAATCTTGAAGATACTTGGGGGCTGGAAGATGGTATAGAAATTTTCTAAAATAAAATAAATTTCTTCTTAAAAGTCTTAATCTCAACATACTTTTTGTTTAGATTTTTATCTCACCCTATCCCAAGACTTAGAGCAACTTAAATGTTGAAAACAAAATCCAAGGGGGTGGATGGAAGGAATAGAATATTTCCAGTATTTTACATTTTTATGAAGGGGGTGAGGGAGACTAATTTTCCATAGAATTCATCCAGCATTCCTTTCCTCTCAGTACTTAACCTCTTCTCAAAGAGCAGCCATTCCTCCTTTCGCCTTCTTTAATTTATTATAATATAATATTTATATCCTACATTTCCATTTTAAGAAAAATTCATAGAACGGCTTACAACATTAAAAACCTCATTAATACTCATTAATATAAAATAAGACAACATCAACAAATAAAACAGCAGAAGCATAAATAGTTGTATGATAACATTCAAATGCTGTAATAAAAACAGCATCTCTGTACATTAAAAGTACAGACAAACAAGATCATTTAAATCTGGAAGCCCCAACTCAGCCTGCCTGGTGAACCTCTCTGGAGAGGGAGGTGGCATCAACAACCCCCCAAAACCCTACATAAAGGTGGTGAGAAGGCTGCTTACCCCCAAAATGAATTAAGCCTCCTTGAGTAATCCACTTGAAAGCTGAAAGCCTCCAAGCAAGAGGTTATGCTGTTCAAAAGAATCGCTGCAGAGCCACAATTCCATTGCCCACCCATAAAGAGAAAAGACTAGGGAGGCCAGACACCCTCTTTTACAGAGGACAGTCCTCAGTTTGAAGGACTGCCTGAGAACTGCCCTCTATTTTGATGGTCCAGTCCAAACCTGTTTTAAAGAAAAGGAACTACCAGAAGTAAGACTTGGGGTTGCCCATCAGCAGCACCTGTATAGCAGATTGAACAGGAGGCCACAGTCTTCCAAACGATGGTGAGATGTACTGTGTATCTATTTAAATTATAATAATTATATCTTAACTTGAACCTATACATATAAATTAGTACATGCAAGGTTATGCAAAGAGAGCTCCTCTTTTGATTTCTTTTTTGTTGATGTACTGTATGTCCTCTTTTTCAGCAATTTGCAAGTGGCCACCTTGGAAAAAGCTTACCTTGGGGTCTAATAGATGGCAACTTCTGTTTCCTTCTCCCTTCCACATTCCTTTCAAAGTGGAAAATGTTGCAAGTGTCACACATTTTTTGGTCTTGGATTATTATTATTATTATTATTATTATTATTATTATTATTATTATTATTATTATTATTATTATTTCGCCCCATAGCCAAAGCTCTCTGGGCGGTTTACAAAAGTTAAAAAACAATGGGATGGGTGGGTGTGTTCTGCTAGGAATAAAGGGAGATTTTTGGCTAGTAGGGAGTTCAACCCCCCAGGGACTATGGTGCGCTGGCACAAGTGTTTGCATGTTTCCAGAAGCACAATTGAGGCAGGCAGCTGCAGTGGAAAAGTGAACACAATTGTTATTTCAAGGAGTTTAGTGGGGTGCTCCTTCCCATGTCTGGACGTCCAGTTGGGCCTGTTGGTTTTAGTGGTTAGTTCTTCTTCTTCTCCTTCTTCTCCTTCTTCTTCTTCCCAGAGTCAGTTATCTGTATGGGGAAAGGCTATTATTTAGTTTTAGATGGTCTTTGACTAGATCTCAAGGTCCGCCACAACCCAGTACAGCCATCTAGTCTGATAGCTTGCCAATTTTTAAGGCTAATTTTCTCAGATTATAAAACTGCATAAACACTCTCAAATTCATTAGAATACAGCTGAAATAAAAGTAACAAGAATATGAGCATAATATATATGAATTCCTAAGACACTCCCAGAGTAAGATTTCAATGCAGGATGCTCCAAAGAGGTGCTATGTACCAGAACCTGGTATTAGTCTCATTTGTTTGCGATATTTTGATAAGAAATATTGTGTGACAATTGCCACTCTATAGTGCTCTGCTTTAATTCCTTTGTCAATTTGCTCCTGCTTGATAACATCTTTAGCCTTCACCAATTGGTGTGTTCATTGTATTCTGAATCCTAAAAACAGTCATTCTCTCTTGGTGACAATGCAGCCTCTTTGAGGAGGACTGTACCACTGCCCGATTCTGATTGGAGGCATTGGAAAAGCTATTAATGGCTACTAGTCCTGTTAGCTATGGGGTACCTCCAGCAATCTAGGCATTAAGCCTATATACACCAGTTGCTGGGGAACATGAGTTGGAGGCTGCTGTTGCACTTGTGACCTTCTTATGGGCTTTGCATAGGCAGCTGGTTAGCCACTCTGTCAACACAATGCTGGACTAGATGAATCATTGGTCCAACCCAGCACGGCTCTTCTTATATTCTTATGAGTGTTTTTCTATGCAAGTGTTCAATTTCTCATAATGCTGCCAGGTTAAAAAAGCCCAGCGTCCACCTAAAATTGTCTCACTCAAACAAGCTGACTTCCCACCACCCCAGCTTTCGGTTTTCTAGTCTTTCCCACTCTTTCGTGTTCTAAGATCAATAATTTAACAATTATACACATTCTTCTTTATCCCCAGTAGACATACTTCCTGAGTGCGAACATTTTATAACATTTCTTAGCAACGTTGTATTTAAATGCAGGGATTATGGGGTTTGACCACTGGAAAATCATATCCCTGTAATTTTTAAAGTTGTGTTTGGATGCATCATTGTACAATCTGCATGCAAACATTCCATTTTAAAGAAGCTGTAAGTGGTTATATTTTTGTTTATTTAGAGTGTTTTGTAATCTCCTTTTTAGGATTGTATAGTCAGTTACTTCAACCGGAAAATGGCTCTGCAGGTCAGGAAGAGAGCATGGGTTTTGCATGCAGAAAAGCTCAACTTCAATCTCTGGCATCTCCAGTTAGAACTGGAGACAATACTGAGCTAGATGGACAAATAGATGGATTTACTTGGTGAAAGGCTAAACCCTCCTTTTCCCCATTATTCTCGATTGGCTCAGTAAAGTTTACTGTAGGCATAGTGCTTGTGTGCAGAAGTACTCTCCCACAAAGCATAATGGAGCTTCTTCTTTCCCCCTTTAACTTCACAAGGACTGAATGGATATGAAAGGTGTATATTATTATTATTAAACATTTCTATACCTGCCCCATAGCCAAAGCTCTCTGGGCAGTTTTCAAAGACATGAAAGTCATGCTTCCTATTCCCTACTAATGACACAGCACAGTGCCTGTGCACACAGCTCAGGACTGAGTGACAGAGAGAGGGAAGATCTTATGGGGTTCCCTGTGCCTGAGGGTTCTGTGGACTGTGTTGAACGTCTTGAATCTTTTCAAGTAGGGAAGATATAAGAGGTGGAGGAATGTCCCTCCCCCCCAAAAAAAACCACCCTGAATAAATCTTGCCATCTAGCCGCATGACGCAGTGAATACAGTCAGCAATGTCTAAAGAGTAGGGGCTCGTTTTCCTGCTTCTGTCACTTCGTCCACACAGGCGCTTTGCCCCTGGATTGCTTTGGAGTGGCAGCAGGTGATCTACATGATGCAGCTGCCACTCCAAACCAATCCAGAGGTAAAGCCCTGAAGCTCCGAACTAAAGAAGTCGGGGACTTACCCCGACTTTGTTAGATTGCAGCAAGGCTCTGTACCTCTGCAGAGCCTTGTTTAGACAAAATAAATACAATTTAAAGGGGGGTGTTTGGAAATCCCACCAGGGAGGGAGCACCCCGTTCCTCCCCCCTTGCCCCCCCAGTTAGCTGTAACTGCAATCCTTTTTGATGTGTATCTGCTAAACAAATACACATCAACCCCATTTCTCCCTTAAAACCCCCACTAACCAGAGAAGAGGAGGTGCAGATGCTCCCAGGCCTCATGAGTGCTCAGATGGGTGGGCGGGGGTGCCGGCACCTGGAAAGCCCTCAACTGCGCTCCTTCCCATGTCGACGCTGGGAAGGAGCATCAATGCGGCTGCGCCATGGCTCGCACCGCCGGGCGCAGCATGATCAAAGTCGTATAGACGAGGGCCTTGTCACAAACAAAACCATTTCAATCCCGAGCTTCAGATGCAAAAAATGCACATGTCCAACACTGGCCAAAGGAAAAACAAACACATCAATTTTAAAGCAGATACATAGAGATTTGAAAATGTTACTTTGGCAATTTCCAAATAAAAATGAAAAGTTAATTTAGCGATAATCAATCCATGAATCCTTTATTTATTACTTGAGTCAATATAACCCTACTCTGCATTTTGTTTTAGGATTCTCACATTGTCCTTCTGGAGCCATCATTCATTTTTCATACTGATCAGTAAAGAAAATAACATTTAGATTGCAATCCTTGCTTACTTACCTTGGACTAAATGGCACTGAACAAAGTGAAACTTACTTCTGAGTATACATACATACAATTCTGCTAATTAGAAGCCAGAACAATAGTAGCCCATAAAACATAAGAAATATTTCCTGACAGTAGAAGAGATGTTTTGGACCTCAGTTGAACACTGCCTTTTTGACATTTTGCCTATTTTTATTTTGTACAGAAGTATTGGGTTCCTTCCCTCGCCCCCTCCTTGCAATATATAGCTTTGCAATTGATTTGACCTCTTTTCTGATTTCAGCAAATGAACGACTCAGTGTTGTAGCTGAGGGAAGCAGAACTCTTCCATGAAAAATGTTGCCATTAAAAGGAGGAGAGCAAACTGCATAAATTACAAATGAACTGCTGCAGCAGCAGCAATATACAAGCATGTTACCTGATTATACATGCATGTTTTCTTTGCCATTAATCCAGGAGAATAGCATGCCAATGTGTGAACCTCATTGCAATCCAGATCTCTTTGTAAAGAAATACCCATTTTAAATTAGGTATGAATTTATGGGCTTTACATAATGATGTAAAGTTATAATGCTAATTTAATAGACACATTTATTTGGTCCTTTGCTTTCAACCTGCCTAACAATGCCTTTAATACTAATGGAATGCAAATAAGTGACTGCTGTTTTCTGATCTGATGAAGGGAAAACTTTCCATACAGCTGGGGAATATTTGTTTCTTTTCTAACTGCCTACACATTTCTCCATAAACGCCTCTTTGCACTTACCCAAATTCATCAGGACACCTAAGTGCACCTGTTATGTTACTCTCTGGGCTTCTCCATGTTTAGCAAAAACCCCGCAGCCTTACTGGCACTTTGACTTCTGGGGTCTTTATGGGTTTAATAATTGGCACAATATACATGTTTACACACACTCACACACACACACACACACACACACACACACAGGCGTTTTGGCCAGTTCTTTCCCGTGTTTCAATTTTGCCACAAGGAGATGGCGTTGCTTTATTTATTGCTGCGTTTTCTGGGTTTTATAAAATGGCAATACTCGCTTGAAAACGGAGGGAGAGACATTGGAGGTTGACGATTTTATAAAAAGGACTGGCAAATGTCCATGAGTGACCAATGCTGTGTATGCAATAAATCACTCATGTGGGGAAGCTCTCTGTCTAGTCAGGGCTCCTAGGGTATGAACAGCCACATGCTTCCCCTTGAAGCATTCCAACAAAAGCCTTAGAATGTGCAGAATTTAAAGGGACCAGCAAAGGGCCTTCCTAGCTATAGCTCCATCACACAATCACAGAGAAGAAACCCTGAATCTGAAATTGAGACTTACAACACCCCACACCTTTATTCATCACCCTCTGGAATAGCTAAATATCCATGCTCTCATCTTTCAGTTTCCAATTTTTCCTCTACTATCACTCTACCTTGCATTGCCCAATCACCTGCCGCTATATTCCCAGTTTGCCAGTTATGTCCAGGCATCCATCACCACATGCCATATCCTTGGGACCTCCCCATTTCTTTATCTAGCAACTGTAATTTCCCCACCTCCATCTACTTCCTGGTTATTATATAGGGCAATAGCTGCCAGTCCAAGCTTAATCCAAGCTTAATGGGGTTCATTTAACTAATTTCTCTTAGCTAGATCTAAGGATTATCCAAGGCAAATGTAGAGGTTGTCCCTGCCTGCTCCCGGTATCCCCTGTGTGTCATTTGGATGTACAGGGATGATCCAGGGATGATCCCAGGATATGGGCCTGCTCTAGCCCTGGCCTATGTATCAAAGTCATATATTTGAATTTGGGTAACGTATGTTTTGTAATAAGCCATATTATTATTATTATTATTATTATTATTATTATTATTATTATTTATATAGCACCATCAATGTACATGGTGCTGTACAGAGTAAAACAGTAAATTTTTATTTAAGTCTTAGTCTGTATTTAATAGTCCTAATTCACCTTGCACCAGGATAGCTGAAGGATTGATATTTTTTCTTCTCATGAACCAACATGGCAATTAAGATCTTCATCTGAGGCTGTTGAGATTCCACTTAGGGAATTCCTTGCCTGTTCTTGCTGGCCTTTTATGGGATTTGATGTGCCTTTTCTGGTATCTGTTTTCTCTTTTTGTTTGTTTTGATGGTTCCAGGTTTGCGTTTATTGTGCTACCTTAGGCTGTTTTGTTTTATTGTCTTTATTTTTCATTACCTTGAAACATTTGTTTTCCTGTATCAAGCAGAGAGTTGGACTAGATGGCCTACAAGCCCTCTTCCAGCACTGTGATTGTGTTTTGTTTTGTTGTACACAATACAAAATATACCCAATGCAAAATGATTATACATAATAACAAAGATTTATCATTTTAATATAAACTAGTCAAGCTTAGAAGTGAGCCATTGAAATCAATGGGACTTAAATGCACTGTTCCTACATATAAAGATCATTTTTCATCAGCTATAAATACGATATTTGAAAAATGATGGGGTCAGTACATGAGACAGAGTACTGAAAGAAAGGCCCATTGTTCATGTAGATGAGTTTTCTCTCTAAATGGTGTTTCCTAATAGGGTACCACTCCAGGAATATATATAAACAGAATAATATATAAACCTTCATATATTTTAACATACAGCAATGAGTGCCACATTAATTACGTAGTTTAGCCTCTTTATGAATATGAAGAAAGAAAGAAACCCTTGAACTGATTCCTGGTGGAGAATGTATGAGTTAAATTCATCATGACTGACTTCTCCCATTGACTTCAGTGAGTCTACTCTTTCTCTCCTTTTGGCCACATGACCCCAAGCGTGCCCGCCGGAGGAGCAATGGTACTGTTGGCCCCCAATTCCAATACCCCCTTCCCAGCTCACACTCCTGCACATACTCCTCTATGTTGGCCTCTTTATCTTCACTTACCTACAGCTCTGGCTGCTCTTCTATTACTAGGAAAAATGGCTGAGCTACCTCTGCATGTGCCTCTTCCTCTGCCTGGTTTGGCCAGCACTGAGTGCCATCGTCTTCTCCTTCTACCTGCACACCTCCTTGCAAGCTGGCCAGCTCCAGCCTTTCCTCCTGCTGGTGACTCTTCTGCTTCCACATCTGCCTCTAAGTGTGATTAAGTCTGGATCTAACTCATTCAAACATTAAAATGACCTACATAACATTAACTTTAAGTTTAGTGCCTTACCTTAACTGTAAGATGTAAAACTCTGTGATTCTATGATTAATCCTAAAATAAATAAATGAATAAGGAACTGGTGCGGGCCTAGACTGCGTTCAGACATCACATTTTTCCAACCCTCCAAACCATGGGTTACATAATCAGTAAAGAGCCATATGCACACATATTCCTGGCTCCCACCACATCCCTGCCTCCAGCCCTTCACACATCCAGCTTAATAGAACTCTTCCTGGGTTTCATGTCCAAACCAAACCACTGGTAGTAGCACTCCCTTCAAACCAGGATTGCAAAGCCATGGAGGAATTGCTCTACTTGTGGCTTGACAAACCAGGGAGTGTGTCATGAAGCTGGGCATACAGGGGTAGTAGGGAAGGGAAAGGATACAAGGGAATGTGTAAGCACATGGCTATGGCTTTTAGGACTGGAAAATGTGACATCTAAATGTAGCCTATGAGTAACTGCTAGTTACATGGCCCATTGGCCCACATCCTAGCAAGCCAATGTATAGATCCTTAATGTTCCTCTCCCAAGACACTTCTCCAGTTTTTGAGCAAATTACAAACTTGGGGGTGGGGAGTGCAATGACTGAAGTTGCCTTCCCAAAAAAAAACATGGATGGGCATGTGTCCTACTTTATAGAGGGCAGTCTTCTATTTGTAGTGTTATCAAGGTCTGTCTTCTATATATAGACATCCTCTTTTTAAGGCCCTGGACAGTCTAACGCCACAGCTAGACCTAAGGTTTATCCTGGGATCATCCAGGGTTCACCCCTGCCTGAGCACTGGATCCCCAATGTGTCACCTAGATGAACAGGTTTTACCCCTGGACGATCCAGGGATAAACCTTAGGTCTAGCTATGGCCTTAGTCCAGTTTAAAGATCAAGAATCATAAGAAGGGAGAGCAGAGACCTTGAAGTTGCCCATTAAGAGTTAGCACCTGGTCAGTAGACTGAGTAGGTATTCAGGTCACCTGGTGACAGTCTGATGCATGATAGTGAGATGTATTGTATTTTTATTTAAATTATAGTAATTGTTTCTAATGAGAAAATATACATATAAATGAACATATGTACATTTGATCCAAATCTATAATCTGTTTTATCATCTTTTTGAGTGATGCATTTCCTCTGTTTTGGCTATCGTAAATGGCCACCTTGTCTAACTACCTCTGGGAATCATGTGTCTGTAATTGGATGTGATCCCAACTCTCTAACAGCCCTAAGAGAAATGACAGATCTTTTCTTGACTGGCAAACCAGTTCATTAGTTGTACAGAAGGTATACCTCCTTTGACCAGTACTATAACTTTGGAAATGCTTGAACCTGGAATTTCTGTGCCCTTTCCTCTCTCTTTCTCTCTCATTAAAGACATACTACCCTCAAATTCATATGATTGGTAAATATTGTATGTTATTTTTATTAATGAAATCAATCTTTAATGTATTGAGTTTGAATTCCCCCAGGGTAATATGTTAAGATATTGTGTGCATCATTTAAGCAGATATTGGAATTGCAATTCTGTCATTTAAAATTTAACACTGTATCATTCATCTAAAACTGCATTAAAGGAGGAAAGGAATTAAAAATAACATTTATAACATTTTAAATCTTGCACAGGTTCAAAGGTGGTAAATTCTAATGAATCTCCTTAATTAAAGAATTCATTATGTATGCCTGTTTGTAGTAAATTAATTAAACTTTTATTCCAGATGCAAGCAAAAAGCTAATTCCTAACTAACTGATATAAGGAATCTGGAGTTTGACATAGGCACTGTACACTAATCCATCACTGATACAGTGGTGATGCATAATAAAAAGTGTATCCAACAGCAGAAACATAGAGAATAGGATGTTAGCATAGACAAATGAATCGTGCAGTGCTCATTCTTACTTTTTCCCCCTTTTCTTTTTTAAGAAGTGTCTTGCTGAGTAGTCCAATCCCACGCATATGTTTTACATTTGGCCCGGTTGCATAACTGTTGGAAACACTAATGACTAGTTGGGGCAGTGCTATAGTACATCTCCTCACCCAGCTGTTTTGATAGGTCATCTGTAGTTTCTAAGTTGAGAGTACAAATGTTTTGTGACTGTCTGTACTGATTGTGGCAGTCATTATGTGAACTGTGCCCATTACACTTTGTGGCGCGGAGGTCGATAAATAATGAGATGAGACATGTACAGTTGGGTTTAAATAGGGCCACATTTATTTAAGATCTGCAAAGGGGTAAATCCTATAGGGCATCCAGTATGGCCTGTTTACAGGCCCTTCTGATATGGGTGAGCCATTCATGACTTGTGGGGTAGAAAGACCTATCCGGTGTCACTCCAGCACAGGCCACAGGGCTTTGAGTGAGTGAGGAGGGTTGGCCTCAAAGGTAAGCCTTATCTCCCAGCCAGGCCGTGGGGCTCAAAGCTGGGAACCTCTGATCTTACCAGTCACCCTAACATTGCCTATGAATGCTCACCATTCCCAAATCCCACTTTGGATGTCTGCAGTCATTATGTGAACGGTGCCCATTACACTTTCTCAACATTCTCAAAGTGTCCTCAAAGCTTGGAGACCCTTGCTTCTGGATTGACTCCAGCCAGGCAGGCTGGTCGTTGGATCCTTCTCAGAAGGAAGGAGCAACATGGTTTTCCTGTGCATATTCTTGTAAGTGTAGTTATTCCTCATTCCTAACTCCTGTCTTGCTTCTCAATCTTGCCTTGGCTGTCCCTTCAGTCCTGACATTTCCTTTAGTGATGTCTGCTGCTTTGTTCTATAGCTTCTTCTTCCTGGCTCCTGGCTGCCCTTGGATTCTGCCCACAGTCCACCCTCGATATTCTCAGGCTTTAAAACAAAATGTTATACTTCTGTTTGGTATTGGATTGCAGTTGCTCTAGTGTTACGGCTTTTATTTCATATTTTCTTAAACAATATTTTGACTATCAAATTTTTATTTTATCTGATTTGTGTTAGCTGCCCTGGTAACTCCCAATAGCTATTGAAAGTGCAATATATAGATTATGTAAATACGTAGATAAATGCATAACCTTTCTATTTGATTCAAGCACATGCTGATCAAGCATGGAAGTCATGACAATTGAATCACATTTATTTGAAAGGAAACTCTTATTCAATAAGTGTGTTTCTGACTTATCAAATAAGTATATTTCTCCTTTCAGGAGACTTCTCAATGGCTGAGATCTCATCTGTACTACTGCAATTATATATGTTACAATATTGTGGCATTTTACTGTTTAATGGCCTTTTTTGTCTTTTACTGCCAATCTCAGCATGGGTGGGGGTCGGGAGAGTTAAGAACAGAAAGTAGCTTTTGCAGTAGGTGAATTTCCAGCCACCTTTGTTACCATTCTGTTACAGCAAACTCTCATAAGGTTAGGTACTTACAAAGTAATCTAAAGCAATGGTGACCTTTGCAGTTTTGTTAACTGCAAAACATAAATGATTTGGTTGCTCTCAGTTCACCTTGATCTATATTGAATAAAAACAGTGGTGAGACATCTTACAAGAAAAATGATTGCCTGAATATCAACCTTGTAAAAATTAATGACTTTTTTTGCTATAATGGTGTATCATTGGCTTTACTACACTAGGAGCCTTTCTACACCTAAGGGTTATCCCAGGAAAATGGAGGGATTGTCCCTGCCTGCTCCCAGGATCCCTGTGTGGCATTTGGATGCACAGGAACGATCCAGGGATGATCCTGGGGGAAAAGGCAGTTGTAGAAACGGCCTAGGATAACTGTTGACACATATGGGGAAATTTAATTATGCACGATTTGACTGTTACAATGTAAATAGATTAGAAGTCCATTTAAGAGATGCTAGCCCCTGTCACACTACCTCAATAACAAAGGCACGAATTGAGAGGCACTCTGGCACAGTATTCTGCTTTTTGGATTGGAACTGAATGTAAAATTAAGGATTAATAGCATGTGAGGCCTTCAAAAGTGGGAAATAATTACTTTGAAATATGGCCTGGAAGTATGAGTTGTAAATGAATGAATCTGCTCATTTCAGTTTTGTTCAAATACAATATATATATATGTGTGATCGGGCTGGTGGAACTGGATGTCCTTGCTCCCTGCTCCCTGTATCAGTCCCTCCAGTCTCCTGAAAAATGCTATGCAGAATCTCAGAGACTCTTCAAATAGGGTGGGCTGTGGTGCATGGGGAGAGGTATCCCCCCACCCCAAATCAGGCGGAGGCACTGTCCATGAGTGGATCCTTTCCATTTAAAGGAGGCAGATCCTGGCTCCAATCCACTGCATCCTGTTTATTGTATCAAAATTCATCCTTGAAATCTGGTATTATATTTTCTTACTCATATGGCCATTGTTAGAATTAATATAAATAGAGCCTCAAACATTGCCCTCAACCCCAGTTATCAAAATTGAAAAAGGGAGATTGAAGAAAGGCAGGATTCCTAGGCAGCTTCATGTGGAGGCACAAATCCATACAATAAGCTTCCTCACAGTTCTCCCAGGCTGACCACATGGGGACTAAACACATAATAACATGAGCAGCTTCAATTTATATTAACCTAAATTAATAACGTTTTACAATATTTTTGAAAAATGTGATCATCTGAATATGTAAAATGTGCATTTAGTTGGATAATCTAGTGTCCCCTGATGAATAGTTGACTGACTCAAAATGTCTGGTTTGTTTTCTGTTCCCATCAAACTGCTTGTGCACGCCTGAGGAATGGTTCAATCCTCAAGGAAGGTACCCTGTTTCCCAAACATTTCTTATGAATGTGCATAAGAAATGGTGGAAGCTCAGAGCTAAGTGAGTGAGAAGAACCAGAAGAAAGGCAAATGGAGCCTATAGACCAGCCTTCCCCAATCTGGTGCTGACCAAACATGTTGGACTACAATTCTCTCCAGATCTTTTGTGCTACAACTTCCCATAACTTCAGCCAACTATGCTCACTAGGGATTTGGGAAGGTACTGTCCAAAACATCTGGAGAACCCCAGGCTGGGGAAGGTTGCTATAGACCATGCATTCTCTACCACTTCTCTAGGCAGTGGTCCCAGAGTTTTCCATGAAAAAGTTCAGTTGGCCTCTCTCAAATGAAATATATATATATATATATATATATATATATATATATGTCCCAATAGTGTCAGCTCCCAAACTAAAACTAAAGATCAAGTGACAACATGTATTTCCTATATCTGAGATCAGAGGCAGGGGTTCAAATGGCTGGGAGGTAGCAAATAACATAAACTGTTCCAATGTCATTTAGTTTGCAATAATGTCAAAAACCTGTGAAGTCCTGGACATGATGTGTGGTACAATGCAATTTCATCTTTCTTTGTAATCTGAAGAAATGGTGACAAATCACAATATAATGGGAACATAAGGTGATTACTGTAGCTTTTCAAAACTAGTACAAACAGTTCCATAGCAAGGTAATGCTTCAACATTTTAGTTTACTTTTAATCTTTGACTTAACCAAATCTATATAGTGCTAGTGTTAAACCATTTAGAAGTGTCTTTATTGAATTTTCTTGTGATAGACAGTTATGAATTTGGTTACTTAAATGGTAACAGAGTTATGGAAATCGGTTTATGGTAGCTCTGCACTTGATATGGTAGCCAGGTGTTCTGAACTCTATGAATTCAGAGTTGCATTGGGGGATTTTAGGTGCTAGATAGTGATGTTCCATGATATATGTGTATAGAGTGTGGCAGGTCAATGAGTAGTGCATTAGTTTAGCTTCTTAATGTTCAGAAAGACACTGTGTGGTATATAAGGATTGTAGAAGCATAAATACAACTCAACAAATAGGACATTTTGCATGAAACATGGTACCTGTGCGAGTTCACTTTTTCAAATTAAAAGCAAAAATAAAGTACTCACCCCAGTACAGACTTCCCTAACCATTTTCTCTTTTAGTTTCCATCAACAACAACAACAACAACAACATTTTCATTGAATTTATTTTTTGTTGCTTGCCTTTCTCTGCTATTTCTGTGTAATGAGAATTTTCCTTTTGGGTTTATTTCAAATTACTGAGCCTGAACACACAGGTAGGGATTGTGCTGTTTGTCATTCTTCTGTAAAATGAACTTCTGTAAAAATCTCTGACTATGGAAGCCATCAAAGTATTTCCAGCATAGATGTGCACAAGGGGTGTGCTGGGTGAGCCCAGGTACACCCTAATGTCTCATACAAAAAAGCGCTGCATTGAGGGGGCATTGAGTAGGGATCCAGCTTTAGCTGCCAATGCGAGGTCACCTTCCACCTGGGAACAACCCCAGCACAGTGCTAGAGCAATGACAGATGGCGAAAGAGCTGCACTGACCTCACTTGGGCAGGAAAAGTGGGGGTAAGTTCCCAACTTTTCTGCTGTGCATTTTTGGTTATTTGCCCCGGGGTAGCTCCGAATCAGCACCTGCATCATATAACTGATGCAGCGTGTATTCAGAGGCACCCCAGGACAAATGTGATGTCTAGGCAGCCCCCATATTAAGGAGCACTCTCAGCATATGTATTCAGAACTAGGAATCTTTGGACAAATCTGTAATGGCTTCAAATAAGTTTGGAGTTTTATGAATCTGACCAGAGGATTCTGCAGTAGACCAGGTTTTTCAAGGCACATGGATTCTGCATTGGTTTTGCAGAAATGTGCACTGGATTTGCAGAAATGTACATTTGCACAAGTGCATGCTTGTACTAATGCACATTTGCAAACAGGAACAAAATTCTTGTACATCCCTACAAGAATAAAGCCAATTCCATCAATGAGCAGATAACGGAATGAAAGACGACTGAATTTCCATGAAACAGAGATGGAATGGATTTAATAAATTGATTTAATAAAATCCATACATCCCTGTTCAGAACTTGACCTTCTCAGTGAATAGCCATCAATAATGCCTACATATAATGATTTATCCAACTGAGGATTTGAAGCCATTTGAAAATGTTGGCCACCATGCAGTCCTGCAGCTACTGGGCTCCACAGAGCATATGTGCACTGAGTTGTGAATACAGGGTCATCAAGTTGGTCTTCAACTGCCATGCTAATTTCATCAAGTGCTGTACTGTTGTTGTTGTTGTTGTTGTTGTTGTTGTTGTTGTTGTTGTTGTTATCAAAATCACACTGGGATCAGAACATATGGCTGGGAGTTGGTGTTTTTATTGCAGCAGAGAGGAGCCAAGTCTGATGGCCAAGGAAAACGCAAGTGATTAATAGAAACCTATCCTGGGCAGGACTTGTACTACTGCTTTAAAATAGTTCATAACAGTAGTGACAACTGTTGGAGCCCAGGATACATTCCATACATTTATATTGTATTTGATATTATGCTTTTATATTGGTTGTTTTATATTTTGAATAGTTTTTGTGGTTTTAATTTTTGTAAAATGCCCAGAGAGCTTCAGCTATTGGGCAGTATACAAATACAATAAATAAATAAATAAATAAATAAATTACAGTTTTCAAACCGTTTTCAAAGAGTCATATCCTGCTTGGTGTAGATCTGGCCCAGGATAGGTTGCTTGCCTCATCCATATAGCTGCAAAGAGAGCTTCTCAGTGTCGCTGAGTATCTCCAGGGAGGAACCAGAGAGACTCTGGTTTGAGATCCATGGCCTTTGACACTTCAACATGGCCTTTAACATAGGAAACCGTTCCATCACTTCCTCTGAGTCTTGTCAGAGAAGGCAATGGAGTTTTAAGTTGACATGATTTCTTCCTTGACTGTCAGATCTTCAGGCACGTGTCCATTGCAAGCTGATGGAGGATTCAGTTTGAGCTTAACATGATGTAAAGACATCTATGAGAGTTCAATTTATAAAAATGCAAATTTTTGAGCCTGGATTTATTTTTCTAAAGGATTGCAAATCCTAGATGTCAGACGATGTGCTAGTCATTTAAATAGCTCAAACCAGAAAGCTTCTCGTAATCTTGAGAACAAAAGCTGTGCATTAAATTTAGTACTTCAGAAGTTAGAAGCATTGCTTTTAAATATTAAGCATGAATTTCTTATAAAAAGTGGGCTTTCTCATAGGTAATGCCCAATCTCATATGTATCCATAGCACATTAATTAGTGCAAGCAGTTTGCAGTTGGTATATAGAGAGCTAGGAACTGATCCAAAACAGAATCTTGGATACATTTCCCAACTGAACTTTCCTTTGCTGTAAGAGCTACGAAGTACCCCCATGCAATGCTCTATTAGGCCAAATATCTCATTGCCCATATATTCAAATGAACTGTAGAGGTTATTAACTTGCCCTTGGCAAAAAGATTTAGTTTTCTAGGGCAAACGCTTTTATAAATTCTATGTGTGACAGTTTTATTACATATTGTAAATAGAATAGCCTGCCAGATTTTTATGACAGCCATCACTAAGTCATTCAGACCTTATTACTTTTCAACCCCTCATGTACCTTGAAATATATATATATATATATATATATATATATATATATATATATATATTAGCATGTTTGATTTTTGAACACTGCCATTTCTGCATATCAAAGACGAGCCGGGCTTGCAAACAATGATTATTTAGATAGTTTTAGATTACAGTTGCCTCATAGATCTTTTTGTTAAAAGGCTACATCATAATGGTGCAGACAGACATTAATTTACACGTTCTGCATTTATAGCCATAGACTCATTTAAGCTTGTACAGTTACTGATAGCATTTACTTTAATGGTTTCTGTGCTCAGCTGCATACTTCCACTGAGCCCTCCAAGCTGTAACTAGTGGGTGTTCTGGTACCTACTGCAGTAGGCAGTTTAATGTCAGTGGTTCATATTTCATAATAACTTACATGTTTTATTATAATAAAAAGAAGGGTTTGCCCAATTTTCATATTAACCATCATGAGGCCATATATCAACTAGATGTTTGTCCCCCCACCCCTCTCTCTCTCTGTCTCCCTCTCTCTTTTTGTTCCTGGTCTACTCTTTAATACTTAAAATTTATATTTTAAAATACATTACCATTTATTTTTGCATTGAATTAACCTTTGCAGTTATTTACAAAATATGCTACACAATGCCATGTGCTCAGTGCTTTTCACACCTGGAAACAGAGGGTGCAGCATTTGTATAATTACAGTTTTATAGCAGCAGCCAAAATTCTGAGCTCTGCTTTGACAAAACATGATGGGGGTGTTATTCAACAAATCTATTATATATTTATTTATTTCATTGCTATTCCATCCCATAGCTGAAGCTCTCTGAGCAGTTTACAACAATTGATAAAAAAAAAAATACAAATCAATGCTATACTTCACCATCACTGCTGCCATTGCTTTGACTATTATCCATGTTCCTTTTAAAAATAAATTGCTAGCAAATTTTGGGCAGGTTTCAAAGATACTTACAGCAGGCACATTGCTTGCTTTTTGAAGATACTGAAGCTGCTGTTTCACATTTAAAAATGTATATATATGTATATTTTTAAAAATGATTACATTTTAAAATTTAATTTTTTAAAAATCTATAATAAATTATAAACTGGATGCACTACTAGTGGTCATTTGTTTTACTTTTGGAGTGCTGTATCATGCGCATTGCATCGCCTGCATGTGTATCGGTTGATATGGAGCACAAATGACTAAATTGAGATGCTGTATATTAGATGAACAGTGTGAAATAAAGGAAGGCTGAATCCTATGCCAAGCATTTTGCATTCAAGTAAAACTGGCCCACATTTTTCTCTTAGGGCTCATCTACACCAAGCAGGATATTCCACCATGAAAGCTGTATGAAAGCAGTATATAAAAGGCAGGAGCCACACTACTGCTTTATAGTGGTACTGAAGTGCACCGACTCCTGTTGGGGCCCATGACACATCTACACCAAGCAGGATATAACACTCTGAAAGTGGTATGAAAGCGGTACATGGTCTGTGTCAATGGGCCCCAACAGTTGTCAGTGCTCTTCAATACCACTGTAAAGGAGTAGTGTAAATCCTGCACTGCACTTTAATACTACTATAAAGCAGTAGTGTGGCTCCTGCCTTTTATATACTGCTTTCATACAGCTTTCATAGTGGAATATCCTGCTTGGTGTAGATGAGCCCTTAGAAAACAATCTCCTCAAAGTTGAAAAGTAGTACTGAGTACAAAGCTCTATTTCAGACTAAAGGTGTGCTGAATATACCTCTCCCACTTTGTGGGATATTCTGGGACTTTCAGGGGGTGAAATTCTAAGGATTTTCAGGTCACCAAAGGTAATGTCATTCCCAGAGGCATTCTGTTTTAGGAATGCCACTGGGATTCTGTGGGCACTGTTTGAAATGGCTGCAAGGCCTTCTCTCTTCCCCCCCCCTTTTTTTTAGTGTAAAAGAAATGGGCAGAGTTGAAAACACTTGCCCAGCCCAAAAAGGTCTTAGAAATCCATTAAACTTTAGGGGGGGGGGTTGCTCCACCTCCATGAAATGCCAAAAATGTAGTTCTTCCCACCAGTATTTCAGACCACTTTCATGAGAAGCTGTTCTGTACCAAGGACAGAGCTACACCAAGCAGGATCTAGGACTATCAAATTGGGCTGTGCTCCGCTTCTCTTTGGGTTGTAGAAGCGATAGTGGAGTGGCCTGATTCACCTCCGCCAAAGGCGGAGACGGATCGGGTTGAGGGAGCTGTGGATTGAGACAAAGCAGATCAAGACAAAGCAGCTCCTTTGCCTTGATCTGGAGCTCCAAAAAAAAAGGTAAGTGTGGGGGGATGGGGGCTTACCTGCCTCCGTCGTGGTCTGGCAGTGGCTTCAACTGAGGCCCAGGCCCAGTTGAAGCCACTGCTGGACCGCGACGGAGGCAGGTAAGTGGGAAGCAGGAGGGAGGCCTTACCTGGCTCCGCCACCACTGTGGTCCGTGTGGCGGCAGACGGTAGAGCGAGACTTATTCACCCCCCATTTTGTCCCCACTTACCTGCTGTCCACTGTGGAGGCAAGTAAGTGGGGATGAGGGGGCAAAATGGTGGGTGAATCACGATCCGACCCTTTGGATCTCGCTCTGGGATCCGATCCGGAGTGGGTTGTGGGAGGGTTGGATCGGCGTGAACTGGTTCGGGCCCAATCCAGAAGTTCCGGATCGAGCCTCAAAGCGGTTTGGGGGGCTGGTGCATATCAAAGTGGTGTGAAAGCGGTATATTCAAGCAGGATCTACGCTACTGCTTTATAGCGGTATTGAAATGCACTGATAACTGTTGGGGCCCATGACACATACCATACACCACTTTCATAGTGCTATATCCTGCTTGGTGTAGATGTATCCTGGGCCCCAACAGTTGTCCGTGCACTTCAATACCGGTATAAAGCAGTAGTGTAAATCCTGCCCAAGTCAGACCATTGGTCTCTCAATCTTGATTTTATGTAACATGCAGTCTACACTCCTCAGGGTTCCAGACAATCTTTCCTTTTCCTACCAGGGGTTGAACATAGGATCTTCTGTATGCGACATACGTACACTCCCATTGAGCTACTGCTATCCCTCATGCTGTTCTGCATAGTTGTAACAGACTGGGGGCCTTAGCTAGACCTAAGGTTTATCCCGGGATCGTCCCGGGGTCATCCCTGTGCATCTAAATGACACACAGGGGATCCCAGGGGCAGGCAGGGACAAACTTTAAAGTTTATCCCAGGATAAACCTTAAGTCTAGCTAAGGCCTGGGTCTCTGCAGTTTGTCGTGCAATGGAATAACGTAAGCAGGAAATGCTAACTTTTAAGTGTTTGTTTTATAAAAATGAAAATGAAAATGTATAATGTAAAGCAATGTTATATTATGTGCAGCCATGTTTTGGAAGAAGGTAATTTGAAGTTGATATGGGTAATTGGGAATTTATGTGGGTGTGCTCACACTGATTAGGTAGGTATTTATGCGAAATCTGCCTGACAGCAAATGGAAGGAGAAGTGTAAGCATTTCTATAGTTGCTGCTAGTTCTTTTTCATAGTACATTTGAACAGCAGTTTGGACAAGAATGTGGCCAATTTCAGTGAAGAAGTCCACTTCCTGCCCTTCCGGAACAGCTTGGGGGGTGGGGCTTTTGCAGGTGGGAAGGAGCATAGGAAAGACGTTCCACGTGCACGGTGCATGTAACATGGCTGGGGCAGAGCCTATAAAGGCCATCCCCCACTGAAGCTTGGCCTCTTTCATTTCTGACTCCCACTTTCCCTCCCTTTAACTAGTACTGGACTAGCCTGCTGCCTCCTTTGAAGGGGGGAGATTTTGGTTTGGAATGTTTGTGTCCAATCCATCCATGAAAAAGCTGAAGGAAGTGAGCATCCAAACCAAGTCACAAAGGAGAGAAATGTATTTCAGGATGAAAAATAGGTTTATTAACAAGAAGCCTGGCATATTTTGGGCTGTGCCTTATTCTGAGGCCTGCAGTGTCTGCAGAGTTTCTCCCAGCAAAATGATCGTCTTCTGAGTCCCCAGTAGATTAATAGTAGAGACAATCTTTTTGCAGGGAGAAACTCTGCAGTCACTTTTCTCTACTCCCTGAAGAAGGCCTCAAAATAAGGGACAGGCCAAAACTTGTCAGGCTTCTAGTCAATAAAGCTACTGTATATCCTGAGAACATGTTTCACTCCTTTGTGACCAACAATCCATTCATGGATATATGAGGAATTGTGACAAGCCACTCTGTTGTATTTGGCTATTCTGCAAAGGACTCATTGGGGTTACTCTTAGTTGATATACTACTGGGAGTCTGATTAATGTTTAATGTGTTGTAATAAATCTCTTCTTAATTGACTTTCCCCTGTCCAGATGCATGAGTAGGGTTAACTGCCTGGGTTGTAAAGTGCCTGGGTTCATATATAGTAAGACTCGGGGTTTTGAATCATATGAAAGACCAGTGTAGTCACTTTATTTATCATCTAGAAGTGGTGATCACTCCATTATTTGCCTTCGACTTTCTTTCAAAACCCAGTGTGCTAGACCAAGTCTACATCAAGATATTTAAATGATCACCTTCTCCCTCATAAATTAGATCAATTATGATTGTCTTCTGAAGGAACTGGATTGTCCCATTTTGCCTCATCAATGGATCACCACTTCAGTGTCTATGGATCTTAGGCTCAATCTTATTCAGCAAAAATGTGTGTTTTGTGTCTAGGGGACAATGTAATATCTCTTTAATAAAAGTTTGTCTAATTCGGCTAATTGTTGGTGGAGAAATGCAGCTATTGCTTCTTTTAAACTTATGTTTTGGCAATGATTGTTTTTGGTAAGAGTTTATTATATGGATAAATGTTTTACTGCAACATTTATCCATGTAAAATATGCTGATGTACATGCTCTTTTGAATTACCTATCTGCTTCCTGAAAATTAATGAATGGTCAGTGTAAATGGATTCTCTCCACCCTTTTGATCACCAAAAGACTATAAGGATAAGGATAAATGCTCACCTCCTATAATGAGTATCTTACAATACTTTCAGTATTAGAATGGGTTTGAATGGGTACTTTTGAATGGCCGGTTCTTTGAATATTAGGTCCACTTTTGTTGAAGCTTAAGTATAATTGTTAGAAAGGTGTGTGTGTGTGTGTGTGTGTGTGTGTGTGTGTGTGTATCATATGTATTCATTGATATGGATATATACAAATCTCTCTCTCTGCATCTTTTTTCTTCATTCTTTTTCTTTTGTTGCATTTTCATAATAAAAAAATAGTCATCTGAAGCTCTTCTCTGGGTGCTCTAATTTTCAAGGTTAGTCTGTGAGTTACCAGAGAAAGGGGCTTTACTGTGAGAAAGTCCTAGCTCTAGAATTCCATATCCAGACAAATTTATATGGCTCCTCCTTTGCTATCTTTTACATAACAACAGGGGAAGCTGGTGGATCTGATTTTTGTGGGGATGCGGTTCCGTTCTGGGTTTTAGTTAAACCAGCCAGGTGTCTAAAGGAGCTGTCCAAGGTACTGATCCCTAACTCCAAAATGGGTCCAGCATCTTGGATAGCTCCTTTAGTCATCTGGCTGGTTATAACTAAAATCCAGGATGGAATCTCCACCCCACCAGAACTGAAGCTACTAGCCTCCCCTAGATACCAGGCAAAGTCCATACTGTTTCCTTGAGCTTTTAATAGCCACTGAATGTTATTATCTCAGTCTACAGTGATATTACTCATTATTATTTTTTATTTATTTGTTTATTTTACTTGTTCATTTATTTTAATTATTGTTGGTGTTTTTATGTGATCTTAATTTTCTGGGCTGCACGTAAGGCTACTGAGTCAAAAGGGGGAACAGAGATTTTTAAATTAAGCAAATGAACCTAAACTAATTGTCTGGTTATAAAACTGACTCCATCAAAAAGTGTTGCATTGAAAGTGAGATAAGGTGTTATGGAAGTTTTATGTCTGGTCATTGTTCCATGGGACTATTCACACTAGGGATGTATGAGAAATTGATTGATTGTATATACCACATTTTTTCCTACAAGGAACTCAAGGCAGCAAACATAATCCTCCTCCTCTCTATTTTTTCCTCACAACAACAACCCTATGAGGTAGATTGGGCTGAGAGTCTGTGACTGGCCCAAAGTTATCCAGTGAGCTTCCCTGGCTAAGTGTGGACTAACACCCCGGATCACCTGACTCCCAGACCAACATTTTAACCACCACACCAAGCTGGCTTTCAAATTATTTTGACTGGAGTTTACTCAATTTGCACGTCCTGGACCTGAATGCAGACTCGAACCCAATCTATAGTTAAAGTGATTGTGAGCATGTGATGTGATTTGTGGGCCAAAGTATGTGTTCAACAGCATGTGTAAATTTGAAAAAAAATTACATGAAAATGCATACTTTTAAAACATATGCACCAACACCTTTAATCAATGGGGAAAAAGGTGAATACATTTGAAAAATGTGTACAATTGCATACTTTGGGGAAAATGTGCTTGAAAACAAACAAACCACCAAAGCTTGCACCCTGATACGGTCATAATTAGAACGAGTTTTGAGGTGGAATTTGGAGAACTTCGACAAGACTGAATTTTGCTGATTTGCCCATCCCTAAATTTTGCACATTCAAGTCACCTCCTGGTGCAGATTTCAAATGAGAAACATGGATGGGGGAATACAATGCTATGCTGGTCAACAGAAAGACATGATACATACACCGGGCATTCAAAAGGAGCCAGAGCCCCAGGCAGAAGTACTCAATGTGAGATTCAGCACATTCCCATCTTTATTTTTACTCAATAGCTATAAAACAGACTTAATTCATGATTGCATTTCGAAGTAGTTTGCAATTATTCTTTTCAGACTAAAACATTACCTTAGGGAATGTAGCGTTCTCATACATCAACATGTTATTGTGTTTGTGAGAGTATTCCTCCCCCTTACTTTTTGACTGACACAGCTAATTACAACAATTTTTGAACGTAATGTGATTTTCTGGCTGACAATGACCATTCCAAACAGGGCATGAATAGAGCAACCTGGCTTTAGGAGATATTGAGATTTTTAAATGGCAGCTTCTTTTCCTGCAGCACAAAAGCCAAACGTATTTTGGCACAACAAAGTATTTCACATAATACCTTTAAAGCAACTCCAGAAGGTGTGGTTATCCTGAGATAATCATCCTCAGGGGAGGACTTGAAGCAATCTGCTCATAGAAAGGCATAAACAAACTGAAAGGTCTGCAAAGAACAAGTCGGAGGGCAATGGGAAAGAGAGTATGTCCATGGGAGCTGATGAATGTAATTACAAATAAAACATTGGTCACTTAATTCCAGCTACTGATGTTACTGGCAGATAAAGATGCAATTCTCACATCACATTTTCTAGGATAGTTTCAGTAAAAATCAAGGTGACTCCTGCTGAAAAGTGTAGGATGGAGGATTGTGACCCACCAAACAAAACATGATGCTAAGTAAAGCTCCATAAATGGAAGAGCTCCTTATGCCCACAGAAGGGACTCTGATCCAATGGAGGCTTCCATTGGAGGAAGAGAAAGAGAAGATTTTCACTCAGTTCCTCTCTGTGCCATCCCCACTCTGTTCAAGAGGGTGACCCTAACCCTTCGGGGGTAAATTTGAGCAGGGAGGGTACAACAGCCTGCAGGAGAGATGGGAAATTGGGAAAAATTGGCTTCCCACGTTTTTCTAGCAGGAGTATCCTATGAGCAGAATGCCATTGATGGGACACTTCAACCAATGGAGTATTAGAGTCAAACTACACAGTTCATTGTGGAGTGTTTGGAGTTGATGGAGGCTTCCCCCCTTTTTTCAAAAATCTTTGTACGGGGGCAGAATTTTGGGGAGAAATTTGGGTGGGAAGGTTTAATTTTCTCTTCCTGGTGCACACTGATCTGAATTGAGGCCATGCACATTAATTCTTGATGAGAGAGAGAGAGAGAGAGAGAGACTCAGCTACATGGAATGCAATACAAGTAATATGTAATTTGACCCTTAAGGAGGATCCAAGCCATAGCCCACTAGGATATGCGTGTGAATGGACAACCTTCCAAGAAATTAATAACCCGCTTTCTTTTTCTGCCTGCCTCATTTCCCAAACTATGGGGATACATTGAACACCTCCTGGCAAGCCATGAAACATGCCTGTTGGGCTGCATTTGACTTGGTGGGACATTGAGCATTTCATATGATGGGCTTGTTTCCCACAACAACATTCCACTCCTCTCCTCCCTTTGCCCCTCTTGTAGTCTATCAGCAAATGTAATCCTGTAGGACTGTTGGTGTGACGAACATGGAAATGGTGCCAAATACAGTATTTTTTAAGGAGTGGATTTTGTCCCTATACATATAAATATCAGTATGATTAAGTACACAACAGAATGGGTAGGGCAGAGACGTAGAACAGACCCATTGAAAGCAATGGGATAACATCCCCTTGATTTCAATGGGCATACTCTAAGACTAAACATAAGTAAGTCTGAATCCATTCCAATATTTCTGCTGTGACCATTATGCATAAGAAACAGGGCCATTAGACATGTTTTTTATTCAGATGCTGACGGACTAGGTTACACTTTTTTTCAGTTTCAAAATCCACATTAGTGTAATACCTGAATTAGGTCAACCATAAGATCACAAAAATTGTGCAAGCTTTTGACATCTCCAGAGCTTGAACAATTTTTCTAATCTTTTGGCTGACCTAATAAAGGTATTATAGTACTGTGGATGTATAAATAAATTCATAACTCATTCTTGTAGTAATATTTCTGATTACAGGAATAAAGGAACATGTAAAGAGTTGCAGATTCCTTAAACACTAGTAATTTTTTAAAGTTTCAGTCCCATTATTAACTCAGAAGTTGGTGTCTCACTTATTCCAGTGTCTGGGTGCAACACAATGTTCTTGGAAAACAACCTCTTCATAATCTGCGATCTCCAAGCTGAAAGCCATGAATTGTGGTCAGTGAGTTACCAAGCTCCCCCACCCCCCACACACATTCCCATTTTTTCAGTGTCAAATAGGAGGCAAATCCAGAGGTGTCCCCCCCTCACCCCAATCCTTTATGGGCTGTACTTTACTCAGTGGGGCAGAAGTTCCGCAGGTCTAGTTTACACAGTTACAGCACAACCCTTTTCATGTGTCTTCAAAGAGAAGCTCCACTGAGTTCAGTGAAGCTTCCTCCCAGGTAAATGAGACTAGGATTTCAGCCTTAAGGAGTGGAAGAGAAGTTGCTGAAGTCAATGGGATAAAGAGAAGGAATTTTGCCAGCAACTTCAGAGATCTTTGGTTCATCTCTTTTTCATGCGAAGATAACTGAAATGATAATAAGCAGATGGATCAAGACTTGTGTTCCATGAAATTTCATTTGTCCTGGAGGGCAGTGATTTTTGCCAATTTCTCCTTCCACCTATTCCCACTCTGCCCCCTTGGAAGATGCAACAGAGGATTGGAGGACCCTCTGAAATAGTCAAAGAGATGGCTGCTGGAGAGGGGAAATCAGCAAGTATTGCCCTGTGCCTCATTGCTTGAGCAGAAAGCTTCTGCTGGATTCCGGTTTCCTCTACAAAAGGAATGAGTCTTCTGTTCATGGAAGTGCAAGTCAGGATTCAACCCTGGGTATGCAATAGTGGATGGAGAGCAGAGTTTCCTGCAAATACAAGTTAAAATATAAACGGGCAATCAAGGAGCATTTTTCAAAGTAAAACAGCTTTCGTGCCATATAGTGCAGAAACACCATCATTCTTGATGCCACTGAGTATTATATATGGATTGTACATGAGGCTAAGGCCTTAGCTAGACCTACCTGATACTCCACGATGAAGGAGGGAAGATCTCACATAGTGATTAATGCGAGATCCCTCCTCCATTTACATGTGAGGCATGATGACCTCAGGAAGAGAGGTGTCACGCCTGCCATTTTTTAATTTTTAAAGGAAAAGGAGTGCATGAACACTCATGCGCTAAAGGTAGGTGCTTTTTTTAAAAATAATTTCATTATCCCACTCCCCCCATCCTACCCCCGATGGGCGCAGCTCCCGGCGCGAAGCCGAATAAAATCACGGCAACGGGCCACATGTTCCACGGTCTCGGGCTGAGCCCAAAACCATGGAAAAACCGGGCCCAAAGGGAAGTGCTCTATCCCGGGGCAAGGGAGGGCTGATCCCTCCCTGATCCCGGGATCCCATGTGTGTCATGTGGACACACAGGGACGATCCTGGGGTTCACCCCATGATAAAGCCTGGTCTAGCTAAGGCCTAAATTGGAGGTGGATTCCCCCACCCCACAATAATCTTTATTGCATACTTTGTAGATTAGATGTGCAACCCTACTACTACTTGTTCAAATTCTTGTTTTGCTAGTTCTCTTTCATTAGCTTATCATACCAATCATGTCAAAATTGTTATTTTCCAACCAATGAGTGTCTTCTCTCATTGACCTGGTACATCAGATACAGTAGCCCACTGTGGCTTAACTTACCCATGCAGCTGTAGCATCATGCCAGTCTCCCATGAATACCAATTTTTGCATGGCACCAATAGGCACCCACCTTGCCATGGCTTGTCATGTCATGCAAACCAAAGTGGCAGGGGTTGTTTGGTTAGACAACCCTCAAATAAGCCTAAAACAAGCCATGGCATTGTGAGATTGGTGTTTGTTTTAGCATTTTGTTTCGAATGTTGCGTTGGGGGGGCAGAATGGTGATATATAAAATATATTTTAAAAGTATTTCAAGAAAATTGCTGTTTAAACTTTGTCAAAGCAAATATTTTAGAATATTTGTTCAGTTGTGAGATGCTCAATTTGGAAAAAAAATCACTACATTCTCCATTTGGCACCAGATTGCAGGTTTTTTCTCTCTTTTCTCATGTTCACCAGGAGATGAAACTATATAATTAATGTTGAGCTTGTTGGTGTATGCTAAAATATATGAAGGCTTATATATTATTCGGATCAGATACCACTACAGTAGTACCCTATTAGAGAACACCATTTAGAGAGAAAAGTAATCTACTTGAACAATGGGGCTTTCTTTTACTACTCTGTCTCATGAGGCAACCCCATCATTTTTCAAATATTGTATTTATAGCAGATGAAAATTGATCTTTGTATGTAGGAACAGTACATTGTAAAATGACAAATTTATGAGAAATGATGGCATACTTCGATTTTTATTTTTATTTTTTAAAAGCAGTGTTCAGAAACATGGTGCATGAACATGGTAGAAGTCTACTATTTCTGAAGGTGCAGAACAGAAAGAGCTCCCTGATATTATTGGCTGTGACCCTGCTAATGACTTCCCATTGTTGCCATCCAAGCAAGTTGTGGCTATGTTCTGCATGCCTAAATTCAAACACTAGGGCAATCCCTTGAAACTCATGTAAAACGCCCATGCAGATTTTAAAAAAATAAAATCGCAGTTTATGACTTAGAGATGCAAACTGATGAAAGTGCCAAAGACTAGAAATAGTCTGATTTATCCATCCCTCTGCATTTTCTGACAGCAGGATAAGTGATAGTGCAGGAAATATCCTGGCCATTCACGGTGTCATGTAATTTACCTGCAAAACTCCATGAGTGGCCAGCCATGAGCGTGCTATAAATAGCTCATTTAGAGAAGCCCTGTGACAAGGAGACCAGAGGAAGAGAGAAGGATGGACTGTGAGCTGTAGGTTGAAGCTACATTGTAGTGTGTATAGTTCTCTTTGGGAATTTGATTTAAGATAGTGTGGCCTACCAAAACTTCATATGCTTCTTGCCTCCATTTATTGTATGCTCTATTTCAGCTTTCCCCAACTTGGCTGGAGAACGCTAGGAAGTGTAGTCCAACATATCTGGGGGGCACAAGGTTAAGGAAGGCTGCTCTGCTTGTAAATAAATAAAGTATTACCAAAACAAACATACAAACAAAACTATAACCCACCCATGGACTCTCTTCCAAAAGAAATGAAAATCTAAGTAGTGCTTTCCCTGGGACTTCTTACTGTTCACAGAAGTCAAAGATGGGGCATATAGCAGGATCACAAATTTGTGCCACTTTCAAAAGATCCAAGATACTGTTTATGGTATCCCATCATCCACTCTGCTTACATTCCAGTTTCACTTGGGGTATTTCTAAAACTAATTTTGGAATTTATCCATGTAGAATGTGCTGCAGTTCTCACCTTTTTATTCTGTCAGTATTTTAACACTTAATTTTAACTTAAATTTAAATTTTACTGTTCTAACTCTCTATTTTAATCTTATATCAATTTTTGCTCCGTGGTTTTATCCTGGTTGTGCTTTTTATACTGTATTTTGTATTTGTGTTTTTAAACTGTTGGTTGTTTTATGATGTTTTTAATTTTTGTGAACCGCCCAGAGAGCTTCGGCTATTGGGCGGTATAAAAATGTAATTAATAAATAAATAAATAAATAAAATGTTGTGTCCCCTTTTCTACAGGCTGTAGATGTGGTTCAGCGCATATGCATATTGGTTAAACCACAGCAGAGAAAGGAATCTTGATGCAATTGTGTGATCACCTTAAGATTTCTTTTTGTTGCTGTGATTTAAATCAGGGTGCAGATGCCCTGGAGAGCCCTGGTCATCTGTAATAATAATAATAATAATAATAATAATAATAATAAGGAAACTGGAAATTGCAAAATTATGCATGTTCAGCAGTCTGAACCAGGTCTGGAAATCAAACATGGAAACATGGCAGATTGCTAATGCCTCACTGCCATTTGGGTGGGGAGAATTTTCACAGGACACCAATTATCCCAGTCTTAACATATGTGCTGGGAGGTTTTCCCACAACATCAGAATATCCAACATCTTTCCTATAACATTGAGTGGATGTTGTGTTATTGTGACACCAAGTTTTAGACAGTGACCAGATCTAACAGGATATAACACTTTGAAAACGTTTTGAAAACTGCATATGGAGTGTGTCCTGGGTCCCAAGAGTTGTCACTACTGTTATAAACCATTTGAAAAACAGTTGGGTAGATCCTGCCAATGTGGAGGAGTAGTGGTGAGAGATGCCCTCATAACTGTATGAATGAGGCTATATTCTAAACTCAACGATCCAACATCGCCAAGCTGCTTGATGCTGAGTTATGTAAACAATTATGGACTGTGAGTACATTGTGAAAGTGTCTCGTAAGTAGTACAGAGCATTGTAATGTGATTATTCAGTTTATGGCTGCAATCCAGAGAAGCTGCTGCCAGGTGACAAGAGGTCTGCATTTGCAGACAAATTGCCTATGAGGATGTAAATTGCCATGTGGAATATTCTGCACAGTGATGATCCCAAGCATTTAAGGTCTCACAGCCTTCTCACACCTTGTGCCAAATTGTGCAGTGATAGAGGCGTCACTCTTTGCAAAACTATTTGGTTAAGTGCCATGATGAACAACCTATCACCGGAATGCTGCCTTTATGGACACTGCTGTAGCTCTCCGTCTCCAAAGAATAAATGGATTTCAGTTTCAGGGCTAGTGGATCTTGAAGCGGAAAGCTGCTCCTTATGTTTTACCACAGAAGCACCAGCTTCAGCATCTTTCTCTCAACCTGGTACCTTCCAGATGTGTTGAAGTACAAGCCCCAGCATCCCCTGTCAATTGCCTGGGGATGCTGGGAGTTGTAGTCCAACACAATTGGAGGGCACCAGGGTAGGGGTAAGGCTGGTCTTCAGTGTATTCCCATTGATCAAGCCATTTCAGGTTGATTGGGATTGAACCTTCCTGTCTAGCTAGAAATACTTGTGCCAGCAGGGGAGATCAGTGCAAGGGTGAGAATAGAAAGAAATGCACAGAGAAGCAGAGCAAGGAAATAGCCCATAACTCTAATGGATCCAGGATCTGGAAGTAAGGCAGGCAAGGATCTGGATTCATTCAACATATCTGTTGCCTGAAATGCACCAATTGCTCCACCTGCTAGGGTGAATGCTGGAGAAGGATGGCTTGCACAAGCAAAAATGGAAAACCCACTGGAAGAACCAAGTTGGGCAGTGGTCTGGAGCAGATAGCAAGAACAAGCAACCAAATGGCAAGCACTATGAAGAAAGCAAAGTAATAGTTCAAGAATTGGAGTCAAGGAGTAAGAGTGGTCATTAACAAGTCCTTCAGAACCAGAAGAGGTCCCAGGGAAGGAATGATGTGTTCAGACAAGAGCTGGATGCTGACTCAGGCAGCTGTTCTAGGCTCTGTCCTCTTGCTTGACAATAGAGATCTGTAAAGGGGCATGTGTAATACCTGCTCATAAAAGGCTTGAGATGTGAGCTGGGTAACAGGGAGGGTCACGGAATGGAGGGAGAAAAGAGGGAAGTTTGTAAGCAACTGTTGGGGCTGAGAAAGAAGGAGAAAAGAGATAAAGGACTGAGGGAAAGATGAGGCAGCAGAAGAGGCAGAGTGAAGGAGTGCCACTGAGAAGTAAGTTCCAGGAAGGCAACAGCGTGGCAAAGAAAAGAAATAGGCCAACAGAGCAGCCCTCTGCCAGTCTGCAGCTATAAAGATGCAACAATAATATAAAGTGGCAAAAGTAGGACTGACAGTAGCACTAACAGGAGCCATAGGGGAAGGCAAAACTCCTGGTCTTCAATTGGTCACCTGGGTAAAATTCCTTCCCAGTGGCTAACAGAATGCACAGCAATGCATTGGCAATATTATTTATTTATTTATTTATTTATTTATTTATTTATTTATTTATTTATATAGCACCATCAATGTACATGGTGCTGTACAGAGTAAAACAGTAAATAGCAAGACCCTGCCGCATGGGCTTACATTCTAATAAAATCATAATAAAACAATAAGGAGGGAAAGAGAATGCACCAAACAGGCACAGGGTAGGGTAAAACTAGCAGTATAAAGTCAGAACAAAATCAAGTTTTAAAAGCTTTAGGAAAAAGAAGTTCTTTTTCTTAGCAATAGTAACAGACCTGTTGGATGGAAAGACTCTAATCGTGCAGCTAGAAGGTGGGAGGGATAACAGGCAACTAAAGAACTGGCTCCCAGTGGGGTCATCTCTAAATAGACCAGAAGCCCTTCCTCTAGTCTGCTCAACCTGGTCCCAACTCCCTCACCACTACCCTAGCTAAACAGAAGATAATGAATGGTTTGAGAGGGAAGAGCACATTGATGTGGCCATGGCCAGAGGGTCTGTCTGCCCACACCCTCCTAACTTGGTGCATGGTCCTTTTTGCTACCGGGCTCTCACATCACAGAGCACAAGGGTGGGGGGTTCAAATGGAAGAGGGTCTTCTGGTTAGTTGCATTGTGCTCCTACTCACTTGAACTGATCTTCTGGCCTTTGACTTTTTCTTACCATGGTTTAGTTCCTCTTTTCCTCTTCACATCTTGTCTAAGGCTTAATCTTCACTGGGATGGTCAACCTGTGTTTGCGTTTGTGTTATGCCATGCCAGACCAAGCACCTCACTGAATCACCCCCTATGCCCAGAAATCCCTTCACATAGAATATTAGCCTGTCAGACAGACAGAACACAACATTCCAAAAACTAGTGAGCCAGAGAGAGACAGAGTTTACAGGTTTCTAGGTACATGATTTTTGATTAGTGATTTGTATTGGGAAGCATTTTATCATATGCAGTCTGTAAGCCCCTGCAGTTAAAAGTGGTACAGCCCAAACTCAGGTATACCACCTCAGTGAGAATCAACTTTACTAATAGCTGTACCTGTGCTGCAGCTTCACAGAGGCTTGAACAGGATTCAGCAAAAAAATCAGTTGGGTGATGCCAACCTTGGCAATGCATCCCCTTTGCTCAGCAGCAGATGCTCAATTCTCAGACTAAAATATTCTTCTTCTATTGTTAATGTACAAGGCAGATCAAAATACATTTGACCTGTATGTGATGGTGTTAGCTCTGGACCACTGCCTGGAGCAAATTGCATTGGAACCATCATTTCTTCAATAATACCGGTTGATTTGCTGAAAACTGACATATAGCAACTGGTGTCTGGTGAAGGGGTGCCTTTTTATTGGCCGTTTTAGCACAGAACTTCCAATGAAAAGCAGAAAAGCAAACAAACAAGCAAAGAAGGAGCCCTTTGAAGAACTGAACATTAGGTAGATCAGTATGTTCAACATTATCCAATAACTTTAAAATCCCATTGAAAACATAAACTCCACTGTAGCAGGGATATATTTTATTATGTTAGTTTAGTATAAATCTGTAGAGTATTTGCAATGGATATTACTTCCATATGAAAACCTTGGCTTGCTTCATAAAGAAGAGGAGACATTTATAATAAAAACAACTGTGTGTATAATCCAAGGACAAGCAATGCATCATACAGACCAGCAATCTGGTGCTAATCCCAACCCACTGAGCTGTTCCAGGAGAATACCATGGCCAACAGTATCAAAAGCTGCTTGAGGTCCAGGAAAATCAATTGGGTAGACTCCCCCTGACTCTCTCCCAAAGTCATCAACCAGTGTGATGAAGGCCGTTCCAGTGCCAAATCCAGGCCTGAAGCTAGACTGAAATGGGAGTAGATAATCTGCTTCATCCATGAACATCTGGAGCTGGTTGAACACCACCCTTTCAATCCCCTTGCCCATGAATGGGATATTCACAACTGGGTGGTAATAATCTAAAACCTCTGGGACCAGGGTGTGTCTCTTCAGAAGGTTTTCACTGCAGCCTCTTTCAAGGTGACAGTCATAACACTCCATCCCATGTAACAAGGCGTTTACTAACCTCCTGGGTCCCATCCCTGCTAGATATAATTAGCCAAGACAGGGCAGGGATCAAGAGGGCTAACAAGCATCCTGTCCACATCTTCAGGCTGCAACAACTGAAATTAATCCCATAACCTATGACCAGATGGTGGTCTGAATACTTGCAACAGTAAGGGAGCCCAGTGTGGTATAGATGCAAGTGATTTTGCCCTGAAAATGCTTCACAAACCATCACATAGGCCAAGGGCCTAGCTGGTCCCATTCCCAGACTACCCCTCATCAGTCCAATCACCACCTTATAGGGCTCTGTGGGGTGATTAGCCAAAGATGTAAAGGTGGGGTGAAGTATGCTCTCTTCACCACTGCCATTGCCACATGGTAGACTCTTGCATTTGGTCACATTTACATCTAGACCTATGCCACTGTTCAGTCTGTTGCATCTTTTGGAAGTCCTTGGAAAACTAGGGAATCTTCCAAGTTCCATGTTGGTGAAGAGGGCACTCTGGAGTTAACATGTCTATAGCCCTACACATTACACCAGTCCATGGTGAGATGAGGGTATCAACTGCCATGTTGGCCAGAAAGTACCCCAGAGCACTTAGTAATAAGTCTCTGGGGGTGGCCCTTTAACCTCCCCTGCAGGGTTCCCCCACCCTTGCAGGGGAAGCTAGTCTCAGGTAATTCAAACAGTGAGTAATCTGACCATGACAATGGGTTCACATTCACCCCCTCCACCACTGGTTCATTCCAAGGCTGCCTGTAGCAAACACCAGATTAAGAGTATTCCTACAACATGAATTGGGTTAGCAATGTACTGAGAGATTCATGGTTGTCATGGTAACCATGAAATCTGGAGCCATCCCATGGAAGGAGACTGACATGAATGTTCAAGTCCCTCAGGGCCACCATCCTGGGATTCTCCAACACATAAACATACACAAACCAGAAGTTGCCTCTGCCAGCTCAGCCAGGGAGACTGTTGGGATGGACAGTGCACCAACAACATCTCTATCCTGTCTCTCAAACCCATCACCAGATAAAAACCCTGGCATCCAGCTCCAAGGCAGATTGATTTCCTGGTGAGAAAGATATAATTCTTGTGGATGACTCCAAGCGCTCCCCATCCCTGACCCTCTGAATGGAATTGGTGCTGCATTGAATTGAGCTAGGCCCACCCAGCTCACCCACCTAGGTCTCCATTATGCTTGCCAGGTCAGCCCCTTCATCCACAATCAAGCCTTGGATAAGCGATGTTTCATTGTAGACTGACATGTATTCAGTAGTATCAGCACCGGTTGGGAGGGTTGGCTGATGTGGCTACCCAAGTCTTGAGGGAAAGGCAGCTGACTAGAGAGCGGCACTTTCAGTAGTTCCTTGTACCCCTTCCTACTATGATGGTACCCACTGCTCCCCCTTCCAGACTTCCCCAGACAAACTACCATCCTAATAGTGGAACCCCAACGTTTCCTGTGCTATTCCTTATGCCCAGGCACATATCTGTTTCTCCAGTTTACTCCCATTTATTCAGGACATAACTCTGTGTTTCAGGTTTGAAGCAATATCTTGATCACCACAGCCATTTTTTTTTAAAAAAAAGAGTCTGTGGGGAGGGTATAACGTTTATTTATTTAAAATATTTATATACTCCTTTATAGCTGTGACATGTCTTCAAGGCAGCTAATTATATGATTACAAACAACCCATTAAAACAATTAAAATTAACTGCACATGTAAAATAAAAGCTAACAGCCAATTTTAAAAGTGAACAAACAGTGCAACCAGACAGTCAAATCAAATGTCACCCAAAGCTTGAGTAGCCCTTAAAAAACATCCTGCTCCCAATACATTTCGGATCCTTGAATTGTGCATGGAATCCAATGGGTAGCCAGTGCAACTCTTTAAGCAGTGGCAAAATATGGTCAGATCTATAAGTTCTGGGTACTAGTAGTGGTTCTCTGTAAGCAATGTAGTTTCTGAACTATGAACAATGCTTTCAAAGGCATATAATACATTGAATTAATATAATGAAGATATCACCTAAGCATGGGAAACATACCAAAATGAGATATTGGCCCTGAAGACAGCGAGATCACAGTGAAATGTGTTGGTACTTTCCAGTTTAATATTACTTTGGAACTTTAAACACCAGTTGTACCTCTTTTCCTAGGGTGCTTATGGAAAAGAAAAGATGTGGAATATATCAATTGCATGAGATATTTGAAGCATGGCCTCACAAATGCCTTTACTAATAAATTACAGTGCAATCTTATGTCTACTCAGGAAGCCCCACTGAGTTCAAGGGGGGTTACTGTCTGGTAAGTGGGTCTAGGATTGCAGTATTAATCAGTAATTTTTTGTGATGTTTTCTCCAAATGAAAGTAGAATAATAAAGTTTGAAGGGGCATCAAAGATAATCTAGTTCAACCCCTTGCCAATGTAAGAAATCCACTACTACAGCAACCCATATTGGTGGCCATCTAGCCTCTGCTTAAAAACCTCTAATGGAGAGTTCACTGTCTTCCTATGCTAACATTTCTCCTCCTCCTCCTCCTCCTCCTTTTGCCTCCTCTTCCTCCTCCTTCTCTTCCTCCAAATATAACCCCCTAAAAAAAACCTTTCCCCTTTTTTTAATCAATTTTGTAGTGTACAGAGCAAAAGAAAAGAAAAAGAGGGGGAAATGTAGTTACATAAATTTGAATATATTTATGTAATATAAATATATTATATTACATTTATGTAATATAAATATATTATTTATATTATTTATGTAATATAAATATATTATATTACATATTGCCAGAGCAATATGAAGGATGCGAGCTGGCCATGTCTGGGTTAGTGAAAAGGGGTTCACATTAGCAGACCACGTTGTGGTGTGCCCCTAGCCCTGCCATCTACCACCACTGCTCCAGGCATGCAGCCCAGGAAGGGGGATTGATCAGCAGGTGGGCAGGCCGATGATAGGATCCACATCCTGTGCTGCTGCCAAGCCTATTAAAGTGAGTCAATAAAATTCTTGCGAATTTATTATACCAACTAAGTCCATGTGCCTAATTGGTTCCCTTCCCTTCGCTAACCGGACCCAATTAAGCACTGCCTACACAATCCATATAAATGTTATTTGTTGCACTTCATTGAGTCATTTGCTCTAAATAAATAGAATAAAATTGCAAGTATGTAATGTTATAGGTTTTGAACAATCCTTCAAAACCTGTGACTTTCCAAGCCAGTCCACAAGGCACATGTATTGGTCCCCCAGGAGATCAATAAACCTCTTTCATTTGCTGCCTTCCTCTGACAGCACAAATAGTTGACAGGCACCAAGGAGGTCATAATACAAGGCTGGTGGGCTGCATTTGGCTTGGAGGCTGTGTGTGTGTGACAAGTTACACAGGCCTGTTTTTGTGAAATTGAGTTGTCACTGCCAGTGCTGAGGAAATTTCTTGGAAATGCTTAAAGCTATTCTAAAGTTATATTGATTCAAAGCAGCCTTTTCCATGCTGGGGATGTGTTGGACTACAACTCCTGTCACACAAAACCAGCTAGCCGGTTGGTTATGATGGAAGTAGCAATCCAACATATTTGGAGGGGTCCAGATTGGGGAAGAATGCTTTAAATAATATCTTTATATCTTTTTTAAAAGCAATAACAACAAGGTTTACAGAACAAATTTAGTGACAGTATAACACAGAATATATTATAAATTTGTATCATCATCTCTAAACTTGGTTTATATTAATGCTGTTCCAAAAATTTCTCCCACATATTTTTTGACCATTGTCATTCAATTTGACAGAAAAGAAATTGCTTTAGAAAAGAAAAGGCAAGACATTTTGGAGAAATTCTCATGGGTTTGGTTCTGGGTTTTTCTGCTTACCTTACTTATGAGATGGCTGAGGAGTATGTGTGTGCGTATTCTGTCTTTCATTGTACAATCATCTCTCTGACTTCCTGTAGCCCCCATGACTTGCCACACTTCCTGTCCAGGAGAAGACATCATGAATTTATTCGTCCCATTGGGCCTTTTCAGTTCAGGAAATGCAGGCAGCCAGGGAGACTGCAGTGCAATGGTGAGATGCACAACAGAAAGAAAGACAGTACCCTCAGCCACATCGCAGTGTTAGGTAAGGTCAAAAACCACAACAACATATTCAAAATGAATTATCAAATGCCCTGAGAATGGGGCAGAAAAATGAAAGGCTCTTTTATGGGGAAGAAAACTTTCAGGAAATTGGAGGACAGATTTTGGCACAGTGTTAGCTCAACCCATTCCCTAGAGATGGATGCAAAAAACCAAACCAAAACAAAAGACCACCTCACATCTGCTACAGGGCTTTCAGAGAAGGAGTGGTGATGCCAGCACCTGCATTAGAGACACAATCTCCCCTCAGAAATGTAACATTTGGAAGACCCTGGAAAAGGTGCTGAACCCTGAAGAATGACAACTAGAGCTGACCCAAAATTTCTCATAATACACGTTTCTCAGAAAAGTCCTGAGATTTTTCTTTTCTTTTCTTTCCTCTAATAAATAAAAGGACACTTTACAGAATTTTCTCCAAATTTTCTTCACCATTATTTTTTGTGGTGGCTGCATACCCTTCTCTCAATGCCCTGGAATCATGCTAGGTATATGGGGTGTGGTGGAGGAAACAAAATGGGGGCCAACACAGTTGATGCCATTGCTGCTTACAGTGGCAGTGCAGAAAATCCAAAGACCCACAGGAAAAAAGAAAGAAGCTGTTTTACAACTCTTGCCAATGGTGATGCCTACTTGAGAGAAATGGTTGCGAATTTCTCTTTTCATAGGAGAAATTTGGTGAAATAGTCCCCTCAATTTTTGCTGCCAACAAATAAGGTGGGGAATTTCGAGAGGCCACTTGAGCACAGTTCTAGTTTATATATGGTTTTTTTTTTTGAAAAGTTTGTCTGTGTCAGTGTCACAGTATAGACATAGGACACTATCTAGCAGGCCAGAGAAAACACATATACCAGAAACGAGAAACATTTTGGGTTGAAACATCTGTAATTCCCAATTTTATCTGATTAATTTGTAGTGCCTGACACTACAAGTAGGCTAACAATTACCAGCTGTAGTACAGAAAATGTTTTCAAAAGTTACCATAAATGAGAGAGTCAAATTGATGGCAGTCCTTGGAGACAGGAATGTAATTATGACTGTCAAAGCTGTGTTCGCCTCACTGTCAATCACTGTGATGGAGCAGTGCTTGGCCCTTGAGGATTCTTGCAATGCAAAATGAGTCATAGATTGGCCCAAAACCATCTAGAGGTTGCACCTGTCACTTCATGACCTTACAGAAGAGATGAGAAGCTCAACGGGAGTATTGAGATCTCGAATTTGATAACCACCACCGCCACCTCCAAATTATCCAGCAATTAAGAAAAAGTTGGTCCAAAGAGCTGCTTTTCTCAGTTTAGGATGAAATGGTTTTTATAAAACTTTCAGCACATGCCCAAACAGTAATTCAAGGCTGTCCAGAATACTTCACTGTATTCCAGCCTACAAATAATGTTTCTTATATATCGAGAACAACTGCAAACTAGTTATATTCCTGTTGGCTTATCTCTATTTCTACTTGCTATTTGCCATCTTTTCTTGCAAGTACTAACAACAACAACAACAACATGTGAGCCTTTTATAGGGATTGCAAAAAGTGAGTAGATTGCACTAATTCTCCACATGACCCATCCTTCTATATATTATGGAACTCGGGACTCCTGGAAAATTGCAGTAAAGTGCAATCAAGTTTGCAGATTTCAAATAATACAAGGATTAGGGACCCTTGCACCAGTATGATAGCCATATTTAACCAAGAGATTTCATGCTGCATATTGCTTTTAGCAAGCTGAACTTACGAAACACAGGAGGTAAATGCTGGGAAATGACCCCTTTACGTAATATGCTAGATGTAGAAGGACAGTGGGACAGAATGTGCAAAAGGCTGCAAGAGAAAGTAATTGTAGGCATCTATGGGTCACTGAATTTTAGAAATGGTTTTATAACTTGCAGCATCTTTCCAAACTCAAGAAAGCTTACATAATATGCAAGGGCACCAAAGAAGACATGAAGCAAAAATGGAAAAACAAAACTGCCAAACACAAAACTACAAAGTTTTCCTTTGCAAACGGGAAATGGGAAAAATGCTTATGAAGGCAAGGTCCATCTATTTCTTTGGCAACGGATCCTTTATTACATGCAAAATAATGTCAATAGGAATGGAAAGGAGGCTATAGTGTAAGCATAAAGCTCTGCTAGTGCTGGATTGACATTGCAATTAAAATTTGATGCTTTTCAGGATGAGGAGTTATATGGCAAAGGGTCCCTTGAAAAAGAAAGCTACCATACATAATGAATGGACAGATGCTCCAGGATTCATTATAATTGTGGCTAGAAATGGCACTCTTCTATCTTGATTATGGCAGTACCTGTTCTGTGCAAGTGTATAATGAAGGTACAGAAGGTAGTAAATGCAGCTGAGAAAACAATGCTAATTGCAGCTAGGATGGTGTGTAATTCAAACGCACTGCAGAATATCTTTCATGTGTCCTTGTTCATGTGCAGAACTATGCCAGCCTAAACTTAGATCAAGTTGAATTTCTAGTACCCAAGAACATCAAGTATTCTTGCATTTTACTCCCTATCTTACTTTAAAGGGATTGTCCCAGTTTAAAACCAAGGGCAGCAGTCAGCACCAGGGGCTGGATCCAAAGTTAGATGTGTGGAACTTCACTCCTGAGAGACAGGAGGACCGTCCAGAAAAGCATAGAACAGTTTATATTTAAAAGTATATCCCACCTTTCAAATATACCTGTCTTACACAAGGCCAGTTACATAAATTCAAAATCCTGATTAAAAATATAACAACAGTATGAAGTATAAAAATCACAATATAACAATCACAAATTACAAGTATATAACAACAATATCTGCAAATGTGACAGGCAAAGCAGATAAAACATAGTTTTCCACTAAAATCTAGAGGTTGTCTATACATCCTGTATACCCCATGATCGCTGAGCAGTGGCTCTTAGTTTATATGATGTAGCCACCAACTCGCACCCACCATGGGGCTTTCCCCCCAAAACTGCATACTTAAAAATTCGCAGACTTACTACGACTTTTTCATTTACTCTGGGTTATCCATGGGCATTGCAAAAAAGCTCCATTCAGGAGAGAGAGGTTGTCCTTTGTTGGGATAGGAAAGTACAGGAATGCAGGGCAGGGAGCAAGGGGTGGGCATTTCTGGCCAGATAGCTCATGCCTGTCCCATGTCTAGCTTTATTGGTTTCGCTCTGCAGTAGGCTTGTGACCTGACATCCTTCCAAGGCATGGTATAGACATCTCCCTACTCAGCTTGACAAATAAAAAGTCTGCTGGAATAAAAGGGCAATATCCACTTGTACTCCTACAGAGAATAGACCCATCGAAGTGAATGGGCCTTATTTATGTAGGATAGAATGACCATATGAAAAGGAGGACAGGGCTCCTGTATATTTAACAGTCATATAGAAAAGGGAATTTCAGCAGGCGTCATTTGTATGCATGCAGCACCTGGTGAAATTCCCCTTTCATTGCAACTGTTAAAGCTGCAGGAGCCCTGTCCACTTGACCAGATACAAAAGAGAGCAGGTCTGGTGCAGCTTTAACAGCTGTTATGAAGAAGGGGTTTCACCAGGTGTTGCATGCATACAAATGACACCTGCTGAAATTCCCTTTTCTATACGACTGTTAAAGATTCAGGAGCCCTGTCCTCCTTTCCATATGGTCACCCTAATGTAGGACTATCATTGGATACTGCCCAAGTCTAAATAAAAGGCAGTCAAAGATGGAGCCATCTGCCTCATGGGAAAAGGCATGGCCATTGCCAAGGGTAGGCATAGTTGGGCTTGTGCTGTGGACCCACACCTGAGCAAGAGCATACTAACCACATCCCCTGGAGTTGCTCCTCCTCTTCACCGTTGCAACCTGCTTGTTCCCCAATCTTTTGCTCTCGCTCAGATAGTGGCAGTGGTGATGAGGAAAAGCCGTAGAGGCCACTGCCTACTTGCTCACCGGCTCTCTGCCTGTGAAGCAAGCAAGTGGTGGCAATGATGAGAAGATGGTTGAGGTGACAGTGGCAATGAGAAAGGAGACTCACTGAAGGAAGAGGGCCATTGAGGGTGTCTTCCCTAAGAGCCATCAAAAGCCTGGAGTGAGCACTAGAGCAAGATATGTCTCAATGGTGTTACCATTGAGAAGGCCCTGTTTTGTATCCCAGTCAACCTTACTTCTGCCATAGGTCAGACACAGAGAAGGGCCTCCCCACTAGATCTTAATGAGCAGGTAGGCTGTTGTGTGAGGAAGTGGTTCCTTGAGTATCCTGGACCCAAACATTTATAGTTTTAAAGGTTGGAAGAACTAACATAATGAATTGTGCATAGAAACAAATTGGTAACCCAGGCAGCAGGCATAACTGTAATATACTCTAATATGATTCTCTGTGTGAGCACCCACAGGCATTCTTGCATTCATAATCTGGAACAACTGGATTTTTTTGAAGACTCTTTGAGGTAGTTCCATATGGAGCACGATGCCATTGTCTGGTCTAGATGGAATTAGGGCATGTGTTACCATGCTTAGGTCAGACTTCCCCAGGAACAGGCACAGCTGGCCTGCTTATTGTGTAATTTCACAAACTGAACTCATAGTAGTGAGGTAATACCCTTGGTGATCCAGTTAAGCTGTTTGTATTCCGTTGAGGTTTATTTGTTTACTTAGTCCATTGGTTTTTCTCTTGCATTAACTGTAATACATAACACATAGGCTGAATAAAACTTTAAAAAGTAACACTTTTCACAGAGGTGAGGTAGAATGTACTTCTTTATCATGCCCACAGTATGAGTTCTTCTTAAAAGGATGTTTTGGGGGCAATATATACACCCTTGATTTGCCTTTTAAGAAGAAAAGAGCAATTCATGAAGCATATTCCATATAGGCAGAAAAGTTAAGACAACTCTAAGATTAAAATGACAGCATGGACAAGTTTGTAATAACTCTTACTTGTGGCATTCAATACTTTCTTTTCTTCTTCCAAGGGTCTCCAGTTGTGTTGCAACTGTTAATTAAAACTAACAATAATCTCATGCGGGTTTATTAATTCCATAAGCATATGAAGTCTTTTACAATGGCACCATAAGATGGGGACATCGGTTTTATTGCTAAATAATGTTTCTGTAGATCAGATAGCTGACAAAAAGGGCAGAGCTAAATCTGCCAGCAAAGCCTCCCTAAGCGGCCGACCACCAAAGCCACCAGTTCCAGACAAGCTCATTGATCACTGGGGCACTTGCCTTGAGGTTTGTATATTAACAGTTATTGCTTCTTCAGACTTGAAGGCTTATTTGTGAAGTACAGATAAGGAGTCCTTTGTTTGCACCTAGAAATTCAGCAGCTGGGAGACTGAAATGAAAACACTAAGTACAAGTTAATGGCAGAAAATCTGATAGAAAAATTGGGAGGTTGGTTGAGTTTCTCTCTCCTCCCCCCCCCCCCTCCACATTCACTAGGATATTTCAAACAGGTTAATCCAAGTGCTGTTTGCAATGTGAATATTTGATTAGAGATGTACAGAGTACAAAATCTCATGGCTAAAAAAAAGAGCGGAGCTCCTGCCCAACACACAAGCAGATTTGTTATTATGTGGCTATGGCCATACAATGTAAACTGAAAAATGTTTAATAGTCTTTTCTGCTGGTTTGATTTTGTAGGCAGAGGCAGTACGACTACTGATCATTGTGGTGTTTTCTGCACAGGCACAAGGACCACAAGGTGGCACTCTACAGGGAGGCTTGGCAGGAAGATAAAGTTTAGTTGTTCTTTTCACCTCCCCAGGGTGAAAAAAGGTGGGCTTTCAAAAATGTGGTGTGGAAAATAACTGCAGCTTATATGGAGCAGAGAACAATTTGCCAAACCAAAAATGCCACACAAATGTAAACTCAAGCGATGGTTGCCGTCTAGGTGATGCAGCCAGATCTGCAGGCCACTGCTGCATCAATAGATGAGGGAGACCCTTGAAGTACAAGGAGTCTACACTGAACTGCAAGCATGATGAGTTCAAACCAGCCACAATGAATGTGTGCATACATGGCCACACAGACGTTTCCAAGTAGCTCTCCCTTTAGAATTTGATTTTCAGCAGCTTATAGACCAGCCTTGCCCAATTTGGTGCCCTCTAGAAGTCTTGGACCCCATCATTCCCAACCAGCCTGGCATCTACTTTGTATAAGCAGATTCTAAGAGTTTTCCCAGACATCCTGCATGGATCAGCAGCCAAAGGCAAAACAAGGGAACACATTATTGCATGCAGGGGCCCCAGCAGCACAGAATATGATCCTCACAGAAGCCAAAACAAAACTAGTGAAAACAATCAAGGAGAAGCTACACAAGTACTGTTTACTCTGGCGCAATGTAATTTTGGAACAGCAAAAGAAATGGGTCTACAAAAGCATGAGCAGGCCTAGTGTGATGAGGCACGTTGTAACTCCCATCATCCCTGACCATTGGCCATGATGGTTAGGGCTGATGGGAGGTGGAGTGATGGGAGTTGGAAGGCCACAGCTTTCCCACCTCTGCCTTGCAGGAAAAAGGCAGTGTCAAGATTGAGATGTAATAACACAAGGGTTGCAGTGTACCACTATATGCTAGTGCTCATTCTCCAAGAAGGTCACCCCAGTGATATGGAATAACCTACTTTGGATGCGATTTAACATATGGGCATGTGAAGTTGGTCCATTGAACCCAGTGAAGTCCGCAGAGACTGGCCGGCAGCTTTCCAATGTCATGGGACAGATGCCCTTCCCAGCTTTGCTAGCTGAAATTGTTGTTTTTGTTGTTTTGTTGTTGTTGTTATTATCTGACACTGCCCAAGATTGAACTTGAAACTTTCTGTATGGCAAGCATGTGCTCTGCTATTGTGCTTCTCCCATTGGTGGAGATGATCAGAATAAGCTACCACAGACTACACCCATTTAGGGTTTCCACTTATATATCATCCCAAAAGAGGAAATGCTCCAACAACCAATTGCATCAACCAAAATACATCAACCAAAAAAGCGGACCCCAATTTGCAAAGTATTTGCATATGAGAATTCATTTAGATAGATAAAAAGTAGAAATAATTACTGTAATTGAAATAGAAATAAAATATCCCTCACCATAAGTAAGGAGGACTGACTAGATGATCTGTTTGTCAGTTCAGGTGCTAACTGCTGATGGGCAACTTGAAGACCTCTGGGTTCTCTCCATCCTTATGGTTCTTTGACTTTAAACCAGACTTGGACTGGACACCTCTTCAAAGAGAGGATGCCTTCAAACAGGGGGCCGCCCTCTATCAGCTCTCCAAAATATAGGAGACTGGGACACCCTACCCCCATCAAACTGAACGTAAAATAGGAGCAGATGTCACACAATCCCAGTTCACTGTACAAGAGGCTGAATTTAGCAAAATATCAAGAACCCCAAAGTAGATTAAAAGGCCCATAAATTTCAAAGTAAACTAAAAGACCCATAACATTCATACTAAATACAAGAAGCAAAGTATATACTATGCTGAAACTAGGGGAAAGGGATAAATGCCAAGGAATATAAGCTACGGATGGCAATTTATATTTGGTTCCAAACAATTGTAACATGATCAATGAGTTTGTGCTCTGCTGAATCACTAGAAGAATCTAGCACTTTGAAATGTGAGTTTTCTAAAAGGAAACTTCCTTGTAAATAGCATAGTGTAAATAGCATGGGAGTCAGAACAGAGCTGGAGTACATCTGCAACATTGCCTAAATGCCTTATCTTCAGAGTATCAGAGATGTTCAGGTAGGTTCATACGTATTCTAATATACCTTGCTTGGCAGAGAAGTCAAAACCATTGAAAACTCTTACATTCCTAGAATGCATGAGATAGGAAACTAAATAACAAAAGGTTTTCAATGACATAAAACAAAATCTTACTAATATTTTAACCCTATATTACTGTCATAGACCAGGACCCCAAATCCTCATACTCAGAAGATCATGACCCCTTGTTCACTGAGGAGGCTCCACAGTTAAGAGCTCATGAAGAGTTTTTGACCATGGAAAGGCAGCATGAGGTACCCACTTCTCCTAGTTCCCAAGAAAGAAACCAGGGGTAAGCTCCCCTGCATCCAAAGGAAGTTGACTTGCAAACTCTGACCATGACCAGTCACTCCCACATTGGTGCAGCTCAATGCTGGCAAACTAGACCAGGCTCCTTTAAGAGACAAAGCCTCAGACAGGACAGGGGCAAAACTAAGTTGCTTAAAGGTAAGCAACTTAAGGCTCAATTTTGATACATTCCTTGTTGGAGCAACATAGGCCTTAGCTAGACCTAAGGTTTATCCCAGGATCATCCCTGAGTTGTCCCTGCCTGCTCACTGGATCTCCTGTGTGTCATTCACATGAACAGGGATGACCCCGGTACAATCCCGGGATAAACCTTAGGTCTAGCTAAGTCCATACAGACAACCCTGTCTGGTTTTCAGCCCTGGCACCACTCAAAATTTTCCATTGTGCTTTGCTTCTTGGGAAATCTGACCCAACTTTCCCCTGCTCAAGAACAGATCCATAGCAGAACCGTGCAACCCAAGCTACAGTGCAGGGCATTGACAGAACACACATCCTGAAGTGGAACCATTATGAGAATACAAGGCTAAGGTGGATGTAACTCTTTAACTTCTTCAATTGCATTGCTATTGATTGTAACAGAACTTTCTGGCCAATCATTATGCATCCATTTTGTAAAGTGCCATGCACATCAATGATGCTACATAAATAAATTATGATTATCCTTATAATTGATGGATAATATTTATTTGCATAGCACAATTGATGCACATGGCACTTTTTAAAATGACATAACATTAAAGGCTGTTTCCTGCCCCAAGGAACTTACAATCTAAAAGTTGGACAGTGGACTAGACAAAGGGAAAGGAGGAAAGTAATATCTACCCCCTTGTCATGGTCAGATCACTTCCTACTGAGGTTTAGACTCTCGGCGGCCTTTCCCCTCTGCAAGGGTGGGGGGCCTATTAAAATGGTCCGCCCCCGGAGGCTAATGGACTCCGATGGATTCCAGAGGGCTCTGGGGGATTTTCCTGCTGGTATGGCCGGTGCTCCTGTCGAAGCCCAGGTCGCTCTGTGGAATGCAGAGATGACTCGGGCGGTTGACACGATCGCGCCCAAGCGTCCTCTCCCTCTGAGCAGAGCCCGGTCAGCTCCTTGGTATACACCTGAGCTGAGGGCGATGAAGCAAGAGGGGAGACGGCTAGAACGCAGGTGGAGGAAGACTCGTGCTGGGTCTGATCGAACACGGGTTAGAGCTCACTATCGAGCCTACTCTGTGGCGGTGAGGGTGGCAAAGAGGCAGTTCTTTTCCACCAGCATTGCATCTTCTCAGTGTCGTCCGGCGGAGCTTTTCCGGGTGGTTCGCGGCCTGTTACACTCTGGGCCAGGGCGAGAGATGGTGGAACCCTCGGTAGCACGCTGTGACAAATTTGCACGGCACTTTGAAGATAAAGTCGCTCAGATTCGTCATGAATTGGACACCACACTTAATGCAGCTCCACTAGTAGAGGTGTTCAGAGCGCCGTCCGGTTCAGTTTTATTGGATGAGTTTCAGTTAGTGAGGCCCGAGGATGTGGACAAGGTGCTTGGCCAAGTCCGGTCGACCACCTGTGTGCTTGACCCTTGCCCCTCATGGCTCATTACATCAAATAAGGAGGGGATCGCCGGCTGGGTCCAGGAGGTTGTAAATGCCTCCTTGAGAGAGGGAGTGGTGCCGGCCTCTTTAAAAGAGGCGGTAATTAGACCACTCCTGAAGAAGCCTAATCTGGACCCGGAGGATGTTAACAACTATAGGCCGGTGGCTAATATCCCTTTCCTGGGCAAGGTGCTTGAGCGGGTGGTTGCAGGACAACTCCAGGCACTCTTGAATGAAACGGATTATCTAGACCCATTTCAATCGGGCTTCAGGCCTGGTTTTGGAACGGAAACTGCCTTGGTCGCCCTGTGGGATGACCTCTGTCGGGAGAGAGACAGGGGGAGTGCGACCCTGTTGGTTCTCCTGGACCTCTCAGCGGCCTTCGATACCATCGACCATGGTATCCTTCTGGATAGGTTGTCTGAGCTGGGAGTTGGAGGTACTGCGTTGCAGTGGTTCCGCTCCTACTTGGATGGCCGATTCCAGAAGGTGGTGCTGGGGGATTATTGCTCTGTGCCGTGGCACCTAAGCCATGGGGTTCCACAGGGCTCTATCTTATCCCCTATGCTGTTTAACATATACATGAAGCCGCTGGGGGAGGTTATCCGGAGATGTGGACTGAGGTGTCATCAATATGCGGATGATACCCAGCTCTACCTTTCCTTTTCATCAAACCCAGGTGAGGCAGTGGCTGTTCTGAACCAGTGTCTGGGCACGGTAATGGACTGGATGAGGGCTAATAAACTGAGACTCAATCCAGACAAGACGGAGGTACTGTTAGCGGGTGGTTCTTCTGTCCGGCGAGGTGATGTTTGCCCTGTCCTGGATGGGGTTGCACTCCCCCTAAAGGATCGGGTCCGTAGTTTGGGGGTGCTCTTGGATCCAGAACTGTCACTTGAGGCACAGGTGAACTCAGTGGCAAAGAGCACCTTTTATCAGCTTAGGCTGATATACCAGCTGCGCCCTTATCTGGACAGAGATAGCTTAGCTACAGTTATCCATGCTCTGATAACCTCTCGTTTGGATTACTGCAATGCGTTATACGTGGGGCTGCCTTTGAAAACGGTCCGGAAACTTCAACTGGTGCAAAACAGGGCAGCAAGGTTATTAACAGGGACTGGCCGGCGAGATCACATTACGCCAGTCCTTTTACAACTTCACTGGCTGCCAGTCCAGGTCCGGGCCCAATTCAAAGTGCTGGTATTAACATTTAAAGCCCTAAACGGTTTGGGGCCAGGTTATCTGAAGGAACGCCTCCTCCCATATGTACCTACCCGGACCTTAAGATCATCTACAGGGGGCCTTCTCCATGAGCCCCTGCCAAAGGAAGTGAGGCAGGTGGCTACTAGGAGGAGGGCTTTCTCCGCTGTGGCACCCCGGTTGTGGAACGAGCTCCCCAGAGAGGTCCGCTTGGCGCCTACACTGTACTGCTTTCGTCGCCAGCTGAAGACCTTTTTATTCACTCAGTATTTTAACACTTAATTTTAACTTAAATTTAAATTTTACTGTTTTAACTCTGTATTTTAATCCTATATCAACTTTGCTGTGTGGTTTTATCCTGGTTGCGCTTTTTATACTGTATTTCGTAATTGTGTTTTAAACTGTTGGGTGTTTTACTGTGGTTTTAATTTTTGTGAACCGCCCAGAGAGCTTCGGCTATTGGGCGGTATAAAAATGTAATAAATAAATAAATAAATAAATAAATATTTACTAAGGCATGAATGTGAGCAATATGTATTTAGATTTAGTTGTAGTTGGGGAGAGAGAAGCCAATTGCTTCATGGAAGATGTAGCTTTTGAGGAGCAATTCTGGGAAGTAGTTCCAAGTGTAAAAGACCATTCTCTAAGCTGCTGTTTAGAGAGCAGGAAACTTTGGGTGACTGCAAGTGGTATGGTTGGAGGAGCAAAGGTCAAGGTCATAAGTGAAATGGGAAAAGGGTCAGAGAGAGTGGGAAAAGACAATTGAGAATACAGAGGCAAGAGAAATGTTAATGAAACAGCTTTAGTTTCAGTGGAACCAAGGCTCTTGCATTCAGTGAAACCAAGACTCTTGCATTAGATCCATCAAAGTCTATGAAAATTTTGTATCCTGGTGCATTTTTCAACTAGAACCTTCTGTTAAACATCATTGATTAACAATCAGCTAGTGAGGGTTATACTAGTGGAATAGCTAGAGAATCAGAACCTCAGAGCTGAACTACAGGATACTTGGCCAACTCATGTTTTCAAATCCAGCAGCTTTTCCTTCAGACAAGATTCCATATATTTATTTCCATTGCCAGCATGAGTCGGACATTCTAGTGCAGAACTTTAGGCCTGGGGGTGGGGGGAAATCTGGCCCACCATGGTTCTCCAGTAAGCCATACCTGCTTTTACATAACCAGTGATTTTTTTGGTTCCCCAGCTTTTTCACAGCCCCCCTTTATTCTAAAAGTTGAAATGTCTCTGCTTAGGTACATTATAAATGTTTGGTTTTTAATGTGGACTAGATAAGGGGTGGGCAGAAGGTAGATTACCAGATGTTTTTGATTTCAACTCCCAGAAGTCCCACTCAGCTTAGCTAATGGTCAAGAATGCTGAGAACTAAAATCCAAAACTTCTAGAGATCTACTTTCTGTCCAGCCCTGTGCTAGATCATCATTTTTCCTGACCTGCAATTGTGTTGCCATTTTACATAGGTGCATCACACTAGGACCACCTCTACTTCAACATTCTCTTCTTTAAAAAAGTTTTATTTTAAAATGTCAAAAAAGAGAGAAGGATAAAGAAGTGGGGAATTAAAACAAAAGCAGGCAAAAGTAGTCAAGAGGAAGGAAATGGATAGAAAGAAAATATGAAAGAAACAACAAGAGAAACAGGTTAGAAACAAATACAAAATCAACAGTGGATCCCATGTTGTGAGTTGCAGTTAAATAGGGGTCCCCCAAGTTTGAAAAAGTTGAAAACTATAATACAGTGTTAGAAGCAGTGGCCAAAGGGGGTGAAAAAAGGAAAGTGGGAGTAATTTTGAAAGAAGTGGAAGGATGGGAGTATAAAGAAGGTGGAGTGGTTAGGCCAGACTGTGGCCTTAGCTAGACCTAAGGATTATCCCAGGCAAATGGAGGGGTCATCCCTGCCTGCTCCTGGTATCCCCTGTGTGTCATTTGGATGTACAGGGATGATCCGGGACAATCCTGGGATATAGGCCTGGTCTAGCCATGGCCTGAGTTATAGTATTTCCACCTGTAAAGAAGGAGGATGTTCTTGGGTCTTCCTGGAAATACATTGGATGGAATCCTACTCCTGCGCCCCCTACTTGGAACACTGTTTGGAAGCATACTGGCCAATTATTTTTAGATGCATGTCTTGGATAGTTCATGACCATTCCAGTCAATGTTATGGGGCTCTTATTCCAGTATATGTGTTGGATCCAGATTTATGCCTTTGTAACTGGATTAGCAGAAATGGACTTCCCTGCCTACGCCTCGATACAACAGCCCTTCTTCCCCTTCAAAATGCTACACCAAGGGGCAAAAGACCCTGCTGAATGGGGTGTGCTGTAAAATGGGTGGCGGCCCCTTCTATGAGCTGAGCTCTTCCATCAATGGAAAGCAGATCCTGGATCCATTTCCTACGAATTAAATTGTCTGGAGCGTTTTTCTAATAAGTTTGATACATTTGCAGCTACTCTTTTAAAGGGGGTGCCATAAGACAGACAATGTTGCATTTAATGTCACTTCCAGTTTGACCCTTGGAAACCAACTGAGAGACAGAGCAAGAGAAAGCAATGTAAATGATGAGGCAAACATTTTCAGAGGCATTGCCAGAAAATACAGGAGAGGCACTTCTCAACACTGCAGAAAACATTCCTAAACTACAGTAAGTAGTTTTCTTGGCTTAGACCTAGAATCAATAGCCATAATATAGCAAATTCTGCACCTGGGGAGAGGATAATCAAGTTTTATTAAAATTAATGTGCACAGGCATGGAAGAAGGTTATATATCAGGACATTCTCAAGTTGTTATTTCCTTATCAATAGACCTGTTTGCTGAACAGGCAAGGACTTAAATTGGGGATGGGAGAAGGAGAGCAGGCATAAGTCCACCCCCATATCCCCATTTACATGGGCTCCCCTTCTATGCAGGTTCAATGTAAAGGGAACCTGTGCGGATTCAGCTGAAGGCTCATAGAAGTCTCCTCATCATTGGGAATCCTGATATGGAAGGTTTCCCAATAACTAAACACATTTGGAAAACCTCTTCACACCTTCATGCTGCATGTGTGGAATATGGAAGACAGGTCTTGCCTGTGTACCCTTGCCCCCACTTTAAGCCATTGTATGTTCAGGACAACACCTGTGAATAGGAGAAGCCCTCCTATGCAAATACTTGATGGCTTTGCAGAAATGCAGGGATTTGGAGGATGGGGGTATCCACTTCCTCATTTTTAGATGTGTGAAGTTCATTGTATAATGTTAAACATCACTTTCTTCCTATTCATGTTTGCTCTTTAGCATTAGGGGTATTCACCCGACTTCCCTTACATGTTAAATTTGGGTCAGCAACATCTGGCCCTCTGCCACTCTCTGTGCAGCCTGCCGAACCCCAGGGAGCTCCATTCACCTTTTTGCTCAGTAGCAAACAACTGTATGAGAGGGTTGCTGGACTGCACTACATAGCTTCCCGCTCCCCCGCACATGCCAAACACAATCCCCACTAGGCACACATCAGCTGGCAATGTGAAGGAGGGGTTGTATGGCATGTGCTTCAGTAGTAGAGGAGGGGGACGTACGTAGGCCTAATCTACACCAAGCAGGATATTGCACTATGAAAGAGGTATAAAAGAAGTATATAAAAGGCAGGAGCCACACCAAGCAGGATGTTGCACTATGAAAGCGGTACAACGTGTATGTCAATGGGCCCCAACAGTTGTGAGTGCACTTCAATACCGCTATAAAGCAGTAGTGTGGCTCCTGCCTTTTATATACTGCTTTCATACCGCTTTCATAGTGCTATACCCTGCTTGGTGTAGATTAGGCCCTTCTGTGGCTCCACAACTCTGTCATGCATTCATATGTATGAGAGCATTTAAGTGAACACACCAATTATGTCTATCAGTCAAACAGACTATGGAAACACAGAAATAAAACTTGTTATTGTATTGCACTGAGAAGATCAACCAATATCGATAAGAAACACTATGTGGCTCCTTTTCCACCAACACAATTATTGTTGCTATATTTGTATATATTAGGATAGCACACATTTAATTATAGATTAAAATCAGTAACATTGGTGCAGAGTGGCCTTTTGTTTACAGCCACCACAAAGATATTCTGGGGTGTCATATTCTTAGAAATTAAGAGGAACCACGAGATTTTATGTAACGGGATGTTCCTGCCCTCAGGTAGTAATCCTAAAAGTGTAGCTGATGATAATAAAACTGAAAATATCTGCTCTACACACACGCACATGGAGAAAGGTTTAATGAAAACTTCAAGTTCTTGGAACTTTGGAGATGTGGTTGGGATCAGCTCAAAGAAGATCATCACTTAATAAGCCAGCAGGGCTTGTTTGGCAAGAAAGATATGGGAGTAGGGTCTTTTTGTGATTTTTCACTGTAATTTCTCTCTAAATATCTGAACTCGGATAGCTGTACTTCTGAAAGTTCTCCCTCAGTACTTATTTTAGAAGAACACGGGTATAAGTAATAGCAGAACATAAAAGGAACACACCAGCATCTTCATACCTGTGTTGTTATTACCACAGTATGAGTCAGATTGTGTGTGTGTATGTGTGTGTGTGTGTGTGTGTGTGTGTTTATCTGTGCATGTGTGGGTGCGTGCATGCTCTTTACTTTGTTCTTTAAATCCAGAAGCTTGTACTTTCTCATAAATATTTCAGATAAATCTATGAATAATTAGTGCAACAAAGATTAAATCTTCTTCTAAAGGCGCACGGCAAATGAAGTAAAGCACTGCTAACATGCAGTTAGGTCTTGAGCATTTATAGAGTCTGAAGCAGGAAATTTCCCGCACACAATAGAGATTAAACACACTCTGTGCATACAGTATGCTTCTGCTCAGCCCTCAGCGTTCTGAATTTGGACTGTGGCAGTTGTTATCTTGAGCAGCTTTTTCTTGGTGATTTTCAAGCCAGGCGTTACCTACCCAAGTGGCAGTGACACCAGCTTTCACCGAAGCCTTATTACTCTTAAAAGAGCAATTTGGTTGGTTGCACGGCTATTAGGATCAGACAGCCAGGCTTAAAGCTGTCAGTACAACTGCTTCTCATCTGTTCTCTCTCTCTCTTTCTTTTTTTCTCCCCTTCCTCTCACCCCCCACAATCCTGACATCTTTTCCCTTTCCTGCTGGACACAGGCATTACTGTTTTTATCATTTTCAATCACGCTCACAGTGAAAGCTGAGGAATATATTCCCACTGAAGCCAAAGTGAGGAGCAAGAAATTCTTTTATAGCTCCTGTAGCAGCAGCAGCAGCAGTGCTAGCTGCATGTTGTGTGTGGGAGAAGCTGGATCAGAGAGAAGTGTGGCGTTCCTCAGGGCTACATCACTAAATATTACTTCAGAATGGCAAAGCTGCTCCTTTTACTGATTTCTCAATGATTAATGACTCCTTCCTAAGCAAATAGCGAACGACGAAAGTGAGGGAAAAGATGTAAGGGGGGGAAATTGTGGAAAATAACTTGTGGAAATGCTATCATCAGAAGGACGGAGGGAAATTACGGTGCTTGAACTTCTTTTTATTTTGATGTTGCTCTTCTCTGGACCAACTCTCAGCAAGCTAACTAGGACCAAAGGCAAATACTGGAAGGGGGGTAAGTGATAAAAAAAAGTTTTACAAGGGATGTCTGTTGGAAACCCTGAAAAGCAAAGCAGGGCTTATATTTGACCTCTGGGCAATAAATATGCTTCTTTGAAATGGCTGGGGTCTTCGTGGCTGTCTATATTAGAAGCAAATTCTGAAATTGAAGTAGAATTGAATTGGATGTGTTGCCTGTACATTTTTCCCTCCGGTGTGTGAAGCTTTCATTTCCAAAGGGGAACTATTGATTGAAATAATAGCAAGCATGCATGAGAGAACTTGGAAAGGTTTTTTCCCCATATGAACAGGTGATTTAGAAATTAGTGTGCTCAATTAGTGTGAGAGCACTGATTGTTCATTTCAGAACAGAGACTGGGGGGGGAATAAGGGGGAGAGGAACAGCTGCTGTAGATGTCTTGTCTTTAAAGGCACTGTCACCTCCTAGCCTGTTTTGTTAAAGAAAAAATAAAGGAATTTCTAAGTGTTCAGCATACAACATTGTTAGTACAAATTAGGAAATTATTGGACAGATATTTGAGAATACGATTATTATGGAAATGCAGTGCCAGCATCACTAATGGGCTGGTTGGATGTATCAGTATTGATGTGTTAATAAAGATAAATCACGTTAACTTTATTAAATTTATTTTTGCTGCGCTAAGAAAAAAAATTATGGCTTGGGAAGGCTATGATCTCTTTCTTTCCTTGTTTATAAATACCAAAAGATATTTATGCTACCTGTGCTCTTTCAGGTTCACTAAAATATCCTTTTTCCATAAAGTTCACTTTGGTTTGCTTCTTGAAAGTAATCTGTGTTTGTGGGGATGGGGCGATTGGGTTGGAAGGGTTCATAATGAAATAGTCTGGCGATGGTTAATGCTAGATTATAAATAGTCTGGAAAAAGTGGTTTTAGGTGGACATATTTCTCTCTCCCCTTCCCCCCCTTTCCCGTAGTTGTTTCTTGATTTTGCTGATTGGATGCACCCCGGTACTCATGTTCTTCCCGAGTTGATCACTGTTTTAATAGCACTTTGTGTTTTCCGCCTCTGTCAGTGTTGTGATCTGGGGTTAAAGAGTAACATCAACATTAAGAAGAAGTTTTAATAATTCATCACAACATCTCAGCAGGAGACTCCCATTCTGTTCCTCCTCCTCCTCCTCCTCCTCCCCTTCCCTTTCATCGCATGAAAGTCTTTACAAACCGTCCACGTGCTGAACCTTCAAAGGAAAGGTTCCAGCAGGAACCTTATGTGTAAAGCATAAGGTAGCTAACAGACTGTGGATCATGCCATCATTTCTTGGTGTGTGTGTGTGTGTGTGTGTTTTCATGGAAAGTTATAGCAGCTGCACGCGATTGCCTCACTGGTGACAGATGTTTCCCCTCCCTTATGTGTAGTTGAGACCCAGGCTGTGCTTCCTGCCAGCCACAGTCAAGCAGGAACTAATAAGGAAAGAGGATGTAAAGTGTAGTGATTGTGCACAGTGCCATCTCCAGGTCTTGGAGGCCCCTTCGGCAAGGAAACCTCAAGGGGCCCCTTCCTTCAATGAGCCTACCTTCTCACCATCATTCTCACCAGCTGCTATTGAACCTCCTCCTTTCTCTCATCATTGCTGCCATACAGGTAGAAAGACAGCCAGTGAGGAAGTAGGCAATGGCATCTATTGCTACTCCATCTTACCACCAACCTTGTCTAGGCCTGAGTGAGAGGAAAGTGAACAAGCAGATTGCAATGGTGAAGAGGAGGAGAAACTCTTGTGTGGGGGAGGGGAGTTTGTCAGTGGGCCCATGCTGGAGGCACCCAACCATGCCTATCAATGATACTGATCCAGACTCTGTTATGTCACCCAAACAGATAGGATTCCTGCCTTCTTGGAGAATGTTAGGTCTCCGGATAGGCACAGCATCTCAGCACCTCCAGTATGTGAAAGAAGCCCTCTCTCCTCTTGGTTGCTAGTTGCTGAAATGGCTGATAAGTTGGCAGCCTCCCCCATAGATTTTGTTTATGGCTGCTTTTGTTTTAAACATTTGGAAGTAAAGGTGTGTTTTCAGACACTGTACAGTTTTCAGGAGATTATATATATGGACTGTACTCAGGTGGCTTAAGATGACTTACATTAGATCCATAAGACAGGATAGGGGAGGAGATCTGGTCTTGTTATGTCCCCATGATTCATTTCTAATTTCCTTATGGCTTTAAAAGAAATCTAGAAAACCATGAGGTTCATGAGTGCATGTGGTTTGCATTGCATTGTACATTGCCACATCTTTGCTATCACAGGGCATGTTTAGATATTTAGAGTTCTACAGGTGGCAGTGAACTCTCACACTTTTGCTTTGTTGGCCCACATCTTATATTTATTCTGTACATTTTGTTGTTGGTTCTTTATATCTCAGCAAGCTATTGTGCTTTTCTGGTGGTGTCAGGGGCAGCTTATTTATCACTCACAGGCAATTCTTTATTCTGAATACATGGTCTCTTCTTAAGGATCCTATAAATCAAGACTATGTACTAAGTATCAACCATTTCAAATGCTCAAAGTCTTGCTATCAGTTACTGTTGTTGGAAAAAAGATGCATCAACTTTTCTAATATTTCTCTAAATGTTAGAGTTTAAAGGGATTAGTACTAAAAAGGATTGTACTTGCACATAACCTCAACAATGCACATAGAAGGGATTCATCCGTACTCAAAAAGTAGCACTTACAAAGCATAAGAAATAGTTAGATTATTACAGGATATAGCGTCATAGCCAATTAGATGGAAAAATAACCAAACAACTAAAGGAGAACTTTACAAATTATATTAACTGTGCTGATTGAAAATGCAATGAGTTTAAGAAGAACCAGTGGAGACTGATAGTTCCAATTTTGCTGGGGCTGTGAATTGATTTCAGGTTTCAGTCAGAACCAGCCAGAACGCTAAAGGAACTAAGATGCTGAACCTATTTTAGGGATAGGGTTTAGCACCTTGGACAGCTCCTTCAGAATTCTCGATGATTCTGACTGAAACCTGGAATTGATTCACAGCCCCACCAAAATCAGAGCCATCAGCCTCCACTGAGAAGAACCTATGGTTTTGTTGATACTACAAGGTCATCCCTATCATACTTAGCTGCTTTACATTCACTATACAGGGATTAGACTACTGTGACAAGCATAGTATGTTGGGTGTGAAATAATGCTGTGATTCTGCTCTAGACAGGTTGCAGGGGCAAGATCAATTGGTATGAGGAAATATTTCAAGTCTGAAGTGTAAGGCTATCCCAGTGGCATAGGAGCTGCTGTAGTGTGTGTGGACTCCCCACACTACTCCAGTTATGTTAGAAACTCCAAAGCGCCTGGGAAGAGATCATGACATGCATTGACCTAGCTCCCATGATCAGCTGACACTGAAAGGAACCACAGGGCATCCCATGTTACAGGAAGAGTGGAGAAAGGAATCACATGTCAGCAGCTCCCCTGCTACTAAGTTAATGTTGGAAAATGAGCCTAGATATAGTGGATCTTACACAGAAATATCTTTTCTGATGTTACCATAGTATACCTACTGATAACTGGTTGTGTCCAATGTTAGTCCTATTTAGAGTAGACCCGTTGAAATGAATGGGATTTAAGTTAGCCAAGCATTGGATACAACCCACTGGATATACAACCCAAATATTTTAAAGAATTGTGATGACCACAGGTTCTAACAAATATGTTTATAATGGAGTTGTATTTAACATTGCCTGAATATTGGGATTGTGGAGAATTTTATGGCATATAAACTTCAGACAGTCTCTATATCATGCATATTTAGTTCTGTTAGGGGTATCTCTGATCATGAGACAGAACACCATAATCCATGGAAATCATCTTCTACTACTATCACATTGTTGGGATTCCCCTCTTCTTGATATGTGTATACAGATTTGATTAAAATTGGATGTGTTTGAAACAGATACAACGGATCAATCACAAGATAGATACCTGAATATGAACAAGAAGACATAAATGGGAAAGCCAACTTCAATGGGAAGCCAATGGGAAAGCCAAATGTCATGACAAACCTACTGACAGCTAACAACAACAGGTGTCTTTGAGAATATTGTGCATATTGAGTAGAGAAATAATCTATGACTAGAATAAAGATGATAATGTGCTAGCTTTCACATCTATTCATCATGCTCAATTAATAACTGGATGAGAGCAAGATTGGAATTGCACCTGCTGGCTCCACACAACCTCCACACAACATTGTATACATAAGACCCTTTGTGTGTTCATCTGACATTGTGTAGGCTTCCTGCATGATCTAAAGCAGAAGTGAGCAACTTGACCCTCCAGATGTTTTGGACTACAATTCCCACCATCCCTAGCCAGCATAACCAACAGTGAGGATTGATGGGTGTCATAGGCCAAAGCACTTGGAGGTCACAAGTTGCTCACCTGTGATCTGAAGCCTGATAAAAATGGGACGTATGCTTTGTGCATGTGTAGCCAGGAGAGGGCCAGCAGGGCAAACCAGGGCCCTTTCTGCAACCCATTTTGATTTGGAAGTGGAGCTTTTCTCATCTCTAAAGTTTCTGATGTTTAGAAACTTTAGAGATGAAACACACAGCACACACACACACACACACACACACACACACGGCATGTGACCAGAATAAAATAAAAATGGCATTATGCAAATATAGAAATTGTGTTATTATATAGTGGCATGATATGGCTAAAATGTGTGGACCAAACACGGCACAGCATAATCTACTTTAGAGCTAGTGTTGCATTGGATGCTGGCCTGTATTAAGACTAAAAGAGTGAAAAAGATGTTGGGATTGCAATGGGAGGGTTTTAAATGCCAAAGTTTGGGGGCGGAGTGTACTTACCTGTGGAGGCTGGTGGCTCTGATATCAGTGGGTCTGTGAATCCACTCTGGGTTTCAGTTGGCAAAAGGACGTCCATAGACATATTCAAACTTCTGATCAAGTTCTGTACACAGTAACTTGCATGCACAAGTCCCATTGATATTTCTTAGTTGGTACATCACAGTGAAAAAGAACTTTCAACATTTTTTCCAGCTATGATTTAGTGGCTTTGTCCTGCAATGTTCAGAATTCCTGGCAAGTCTATTAGTATTTTCATTAGTTTGATATAGAAATATTGAATTAAAAGCTGCCCTCTGAAACTGCAATAGATTACTTCCACATTAACTTGAGCAGTAAGATTCTTTACTGTTTAATCTAGCTGGAATAGTCATGCAAAGCACCATGGCTCTTTTTTCCTTTGTCCATAGACTGAGAAGATAAGAACTAGTTACTCCATATCCCCTTGAACTGAAGCTAAGTAAGGATATGCCTGCCCCAAAATGAATTGTGACTGGCATGTGCAATCTCCATCGTATCTCTTATTCTGTTCCAAATAATACTCCAATTTGACTTTGGTTTGTTTGTTTTAGAATAATATTCAAGTTTTTGCTAAACAAGCATTATTTTTATGTAATGTCCCTATATATAAAGTATGTATTCCACAACACCTTTTATTCTGACAATGTGACCTCTCTACTATCACAGCTTTAATTAGTTGTTGAATATGCACTTTTAAACCTATTTACCAAACCTTACAAATCTTCTTTTCTGTGGAAGCCTTATCATTCTTATATACATTTCCACCTGTTTAATGATCTTTAATTTTGGTTTCTGTTTTGGGAAAGTTTTTATGAAAATTGCAAATTCAGTGATTTCCTAATCCATGGTGATAAAAAAAAGTGTCCTCCCCCAGGTTAACTCTCTAGGATAGGTGTGGGTGTGGGTGTATAAGTGTGAAATGGCATAGAGGTGGCTTTGTACTGTGGATATTTTTCACTTCTTTATAAGTTAGCCCACCTAACCTGAGCTCACTCCATGAATTACAGCATAGGAACAAGTCTATATGAACAAAACTGCCAACAAAGGATAGCTCTCCAATGCAAAAGAGGGCTGTACATTGACATTTGACTGAATCTGGAGTCTTGGAGGGGGGAGGATCTACACTACTGCTTTTAAAGTGCTTTAAAGCGCTTTAAAGCACTTTGAAAAAACGTTTTGAAACCTGTATATGCAGTGTGTCCTGGACCCCAACAGTTGTCAAAACTGTTATAAAGCGCTTTAAAGCAGTAGTGTAGATCCCCCCCTCCAAGTTGTGCTGGTTTGGACAGATTCAGGATTTGTCCAAGGTAAAGCAGAGATTCTCAGCATTGCCCTGCATGGATCTGTGTCCTCCTGAAACTACATGAATGATTTGGATGTCTGCAAAAACAGATTCATTCCACCCCAGGGCTCTCCATTTTACTACCAATTACCAGGTCTCTCTGTTTTACTACCAATTACAGTTTCGGGAGGGATATAGAAGAAGCTTATACGAGGTGGCACCTGTGTTTTCACTGCATTTTTGTGACTGTGCATTTGTGGCAGCAGCAGTAGCATCCAGGGCTTCCAGGAATGGCTTTATTTGACAGCTAGCACTAACTGAGTGATGCCTGTACCCTCTGCTGTTCATTGGATAGCTGCTGATGACACCAACTCCCCAAGCAGGTATGTGGAGTTCCACCAAGTTCCTACAACCTGACTAAAGTTCTTTAGCACTTTCCTCCTGGCTGAAGGCATAAAGAAACAAGGGATCACCTTTCTGCTAAATATAGTGCCTGACTCTAACTTATAACAGGGGTCATGTGTCTACTCTAAGAAGCCAGGGCATGTAGCTGGAGACAGAGGAGAACTTTATTTATTTTTATTTATTTATTTATTACATTTTTATACCGCCCAATAGCCGAAGCTCTCTGGGCGGTTCACAAAAAAACTTTAAAGCTCCAGTGAGCTCGATGGATAGACCAGGAAGGATCAGAAAGAACTTTGGAATGAAATTGATTAAATACATTTATTTAAAATGTACAACAGTTAGGAAGAGAATACATTCAGACTTATGTGGTGAAGAAATGTTATACCAAGAATCAGAAAAAAACCAAAAGAATATTTTAAATAACTGAATAATAAGTTGAGGGGTGGAATGAAAGGAATTACATATACAGGCTAAAGTGAAACACGGTGTTTACATGGGAAAAAATAACACAAAACTAGGGAGTTATCAGGGCCACTTCAAAGTAGGATGGTTTATATGCAAGGATTATAAATCACAAGGTAAATGGCTATTCTTATAAATCAAACTCTATCAGGAGAATGAAATATAACTTGAAGCTGTAATATAATTTTTACATGGAGAAACTCCAGCAAACAAAACTAGCAGCAGTTTTAATTATTGCTTCACTTTAATTTGGGCACCACTAAGAACTCCCACTGGCCCACCCTACTTAAAGGTTACTATGGTCCCAGCTGTATAGCAGTGTAGCCTAAAGTGGAAAGAAACATTATAGCTACCTATTCCAAGAGTTGTGTTCTTGAAGCCTGTGATGAAGGTTGGGGAGGATTGATGTGGAAGATCTAGGAAAACCCAGGTGGAAAAATTAATCCAGGAAAAAATAGAAGACAAACATAAAGTAGTGAACCGTGAGCCCCACAAGGAAATAAACTGAGAATAAAAGGAAAGGAAAATAATTTTAAAATGCCCCATGTTTTAAAGGCATCCTTTGCATAGGCATGTGTAGCACATTTCATTAGGGTGTGCACGCAGGGAATTTTTTATAATTTATTTTTAAAGACTAACATTTATTGAATGCTCAATCATAAAGGACATTATTTTATTCATTTATTTATTAAACACTGTTGACACTGATGCCCTACTCCACGTTCAGCTTGCCTGAATGTGGGAGGGCCGTTGCAGGGGAGGGGGATGAGGAGATGCTCCTCAAGTCCCAGCATTTGTGGGGCTCCGTGGTGACACCGCCCAAAGGAGGAGCTGATGAGGTGATATTCGCGTTCAGGGCCTCTCCTCCTGGCCTCTTTGAAGCACAGCTCCTGGCAGAGAGGCTCCCAGCAGAGCGATTCCCTTTTGTTCCTGCTGCTGGGTGTGTGTGTGTGGCAGTGGCGCACCCAGAGGCCCATTCCTACTGCGTGGGTGACATTTCGGTGTGGCATGCACCTGGTATCATTTACACCCACCTCTGTCGCCATGAGGTCAGTCAGTGCAGCCGCTCCAGCAGAGGCCTAATGGCCAAGGGGGTGCAGCTCCCAGCAGAGAGGCTCCCAGCAGAACGATTCCTTTTTGTTCTTATTGGGGTGTGTGAATTGGAAGAATGGAGTGTATGTATGAGAGAAAGAGAATGATTATGGGTGTGAATGTGGTGTGGGTGTGGGTGAATTAATGGGTGTGTGGGTGTGGGTGTGGGTGTGTGTGTGTGCGTGCGTGTGTAGGGGGGCACATATCAGCAGTGATATGACACAACCAACTTTGGACTTTAGCTCTGCCCACTGCCAGTATTCTCTCAACATTGCTTGCCTGCATTCAATGTGGCCCTCTGGCCAAAAAAGCTTACCCACCCATGTTTGACAGGATACACTTTCATATATTTTCTTAATAAAATATCAAGGATGAAGCACTTAAGGTTTCTGTGACTTTTAAGCCAAATCAGGCTTTTTTTTATGAATTGCTGAAGTGGGATCCAAACTGAATTGTGTGATTTGTGCACACCCCGGTTTAGACATTCTATGAGAAAATGTGTTCAGTCAGTTGCTTCTGCCTCTGGTCCTACTCCTCAAATCCCCTTTCTTACATTTTATGTCAAAGTAACATTTTTCAGGTTTCAGTCTTATGTAACCTAGGAGTAGATGCCTTTGAACTTAGTGAGACCTACTTTAGGGTAAATATACATAGGATCAGGTTGCAAATTGATGTTCTAAATTAATTCATAATGAGTCTCCTTTCAGATCAACAGAAGCAGACCAAAGGTTGGAATCAACTTTGTCACGTTCTACATATGCATGCAAAGTATCTCCCCATAGGCACAAAGAGTGATTTGCCAGTTTCCTCTTCCTGTGGCAGCCCCTCATGAATAGGGACTGCTGCACTGGAGGGTCCTCAGTAGGGCTGTGCTCTGCTCCGATTCAGATGGCGAATCCGGAGCGGAGTGACCCGATCCACCTCCGACAAAGGAGGATCCGAATCGGGGCGAGGGAGCTGTGGATCGAGGCAAAGCAGTTCGCTTCCATCCAGAGCTCCGAATGCAGGTAAATGGGAGGGAGGGGGCTTACCTGGCTCCGCCGCCGCAGTCCGTGCAGCAACAGCAGCGGAGCCAGTTAAGGGGGCAGGGGGAGGGGAGCTTATTTGGCCCCCATTTTGCCCCCCCTTCCCCACTTACCTGCCTCCACTGTCTACCTCGGAGGCAAGTAAGTAGGGAAGGGGGGGGCAAAATCTCGATCCGCCCCTCCAGATCTCGCTCCGCAGAGCAGAGTGGGGGAGGGTCGGATCAACCCGAAGCAGATTGGCCCAATCCAAAAGTTTTGTCCCTGCACAGCCCTAGTCCTCAGCCCCAGGGGTAGCTTTTTCTGGGAGGAGATACAGGGGTAGGAAGAGAATATCTCAAAAGTCCCATGTGTACAGAGGACCCATGTAGCCTTTGGATCCCAGTCCTTGCCTTATATTTTGCTGTTGTGCACACAGACACACAGAGACACTGTACAATTCACTGCAAAGTAATGTTTTAAAGCATTTAATGTTGATGCTTTGAGATTTATGGTCTAGCACTGGAGATAAAATGGTGCCTAAAAGTAAAACCTGGAATTACAATTAGCTGGATTTTCTTTTTTCCCTTTGAGCCAAAATAACGCACTATGATAAAAGTTTTAAAGAAGGGTTTATTGCACAGAGAACAAAACACTTAAGAAAGAAGATTAAACCTCCTTCTTGGTTTACTTTAAACTGAAAACAGATTTAAAGCTTTGCTAATACCAATCCCCTCCTGACTTCTATATTTTAAACACACACACCCCAACAACAACAGTATTTTGGGCACCTTTCAAACATTATCAAATGAAAAGTAATTTGCATTTTTGAAGGACATATTGTTCTTTAGAAGCTCATGAAAAGTTTGACATTGTTTACTCATATTTAAAGACATCAGATCCTGACAAATTAAGTAGTTGATTTCTGTATGTACAGTTTACGTGAGAAAGGCAGTAATAAGTGAGGAAGATACTGAAGACCATCCTGATGCGTTGTTTTAGAATCCCCTGTATTGACCTTTGACACTGGCCCATGTGAAGAAACCAGGCCAGGCAGGAACCCTTCCTAGGGCATAGGTAGCTTCATCGATCTCAAGTCTGGACAGGTTGAGGTTGACGCTGCTGCCTGCAGTGCCCTCAACTCATTGAAAAGACTGTCTGTGAGAAGCAGGGGTAAGACAATGGCTGATCTCTGGCTAGGAGCCAGAGGGAAGTTACCCAGCAAGGATGATTACAGGTATCTTCCTAGCTATTTTCTTTAAGAGTGGGACCCGAACTCAAGGAGAATTTATTCCCATTGCAAACAAATTTTACTAATAAAATTGTGGCCTCTTCATCCCATACATTGTCCTGTGTCTTCATTTTGGTTTGGGGGCAAATAATATTGCTCAAGAACTTATTTCTGTGAAGAACCCGATGCTGTTCATAACTAAATTCATGTTTAAGCATCACCTTTTTTTCCAGAGGCTGTCATCACATAGTTGGGAGCTGCATTGTCATGTATCCGAAATAATGTTTCCTATGGCCTTAGGTAGACCTAAGGTTTATCCCGGGATCGTCCCGGGGTCATCCCTGTTCATGTAAATGACACACAGGATATCCTGGGAGCAGGCAGGGACAACCCTGGTGGTTCAACTGCTTAATGAGGATGGCAAATTGATAACAGATGCAAAGAAAAGGCTGAAGTGCTCAATTCCTACTTTGCCTCAGTCTTCTCCCAAAAGCGGGTCTATGACCCCCCCACTGGAGAAAGTGAAGCAGAAGTTGTGGGGGCAGGATTGCAATTTGAGATTGATAAACAAATGGTCAAAGAACGCCTAATTTCCTTGAATGAGTTCAAATCTCCAGGGCCCAATGAACTGCATCCTAAAGTAATGAAGGAACTAGTGGAAGAACTCTCAGAACCTTTGTCTATTATCTTTGCAAAATCATGGAAGACGGGTGAGGTGCCGGACAACTGGAGGAGGGCTAACGTTGTCCCTATCTTCAAAAAGGGCAAAAAGGAGGAACCTGGAACTACAGACCAGTCAGTCTGACATCCATCCCTGGGAAAATTCTGGAGCAGATTATAAAGAAGTCAGTCTGTAAACACCTTGAAATCAATGCGGTGATCACTAGAAGCCAACATGGATTTCTCAGGAACAAGTCCTGTCAGACTAATTTGATCTCATTTTTTAATCAGGTAACCTCCCTTGTGGACTGTGGGAATGCTGTGGATGTCATATATCTTGACTTCAGCAAAACTTTTGACAAAGTGCCCCATGATATCTGATTAACAAACTAGCTTAAAGTGGGCTAGATGGAACAACTATTAGGTGGATTCACAGTTGGCTACAGAATTGGACTCAAAGAGTACTTATCAATGGAACCTTCTCAAACTGGGGAGAGGCAACAAGTGGGGTACCACAGGGATCAGTCCTGGGCCCAGTGCTCTTCAACATTTTTATTAATGATTTGGACAAGGAGGTGCAGGGAACTCTTATCAAATTTGCAGATGACACCAAATTGGGTGGGATAGCTAATACCCTGGAAGACAGAAACAAAATTCAAAGTGATCTTGATAGGCTGGAGTGCTGGGCTGATAACAACAGAATGAAATTTAATAGGGATAAATGGCAAGTTCTACATTTAGGAAATAGAAACCAAAGGCACAGTTACAAGATGGAGGATACTTGGCTCAGCAATACTACAAACGAGAAGGATCTTGGAATTGTTGTAGATCGCAAGCTGAATATGAGCCAACAGTGCGATATGGCTGCAAGAAAGGCAAATGCTATTTTGGGCTGTATTAATAGAAGTATAGCTTCCAAATCACGTGAGGTACTGGTTCCTCTCTATTCGGCCCTGGTTAGGCCTCATCTAGAGTATTGCGTCCAGTTCTGGGCTCCACAATTCAAGAAGGACACAGAGAAGCTGGAGCGTGTTTAGAGGAGGGCAACCAGGATGATCAGGGGTCTGGAAACAAAGCCCTATGAAAAGAGACTGAAAGAACTGGGCATGTTTAGCCTGGAGAAGAGAAGATGGAGGGGAGACATGATAGCACTCTTCAAATACTTAAAAGATTGTCACACAGAGGAGGGCCAGGATCTCTTCTCGATCCTCCCAGAGTGCAGGACACGGAATAACGGGCTCAAGTTAAAGGAAGCCAGATTCCAGCTGGACATCAGGAAAAACTTCCTGACTGTTAGAGCAGTACGACAATAGAATCAGTTGCCTGGTGAGGTTGTGGGCTCTCCCTCACTAGAGGCCTTCAAGAGGCAGCTGGACAACCATCTGTCAGGGATGCTTTTTGGTGGATTCCTGCATTGAGCAGGGGGTTGGACTCGATGGCCTTCTATCTCTGCTATTCTATGATTCTATGATCCCCGGATAAACCTTAGGTCTAGCTAAGGCCCAAGTTTGCTTTATCTCCAGAGGGTCAGGCAATATTCTAAGTACATAGAATATTTGCAGAAAAAGGCTTAGGCAGAGATTTTGGTTGGAAGTGTAACATGTGCCCAATTTGTGGTGTTTTTATGGCCTCTGATTGCCTAAGCTACTTTCCCATTAAAGCTGCTGGCTGAGCGGCTACAGCAAGAATATTGAGCCATGGGCCTGTAGGCCAAATCTGGCCTACTTGTGGTCCCAGTTCAGCCCTCAGGTATCCCTTAATGCTCATGCTCCATTCCTTTGGCCACCCCTCGTTACCCCCGACTGTTAATAGTTTTGTGGTTTCCCAGCATTTGCACAGTTTTTCCACCATTTTTAAAGATTGAAATGCCCTTCCTAAGTTTAGATACTGGCAATAAGAGCAGTAAACTAAAATAAGTTGGTAATTTCGGGATTTTGTTGTTGTTGTTTTGCATTTTAGCCCTGCCCCTTTTGCCTTTGATCTTGCCCATGACTGCCAAGACCTGCTCTGGAATTGAATTTGGCCCTCAGGCTGGAAGAGATTCAACATCACTGGCGTTCAAAAACGTTGTACAACAGGTCTTCCAGCTGCATCTTCACTTGTCTTCCACCAGTTGATATTCCTGCCTGTGGTCTTGATCCCCATCTTATGATCTTGTCCATCCTTTGCTTCAATGCTGTAATGATTTCTACCATCACTCTTCTTCTTTCTGGAGGCAGAATTCTATGTTTGACTAAACAATTCATAGGGTCAACCATCCAATACCTTTTGCATGTGATCTCAACAGCAACTTCAGCTAATCCTGTTTTTGCATTTTGCTTCCCATTCTTGCCCGTTTCTTAAAAAAAGCTACTTGCCAGAAGTTAGATATGCAATTGTGAAGGGGAAAACTGCTTAAATGAAAAGTTGAGCAAATTCTTATGGGGAAAATAAATGTGAAGAAAGAGGCTTTGGAACAGTTGTGAAGTATTGTCAACATTAGAGAATCAGCAGGCAAAACTAAAGTTTCTTAATTAGTTCTACAAATAGAATGAACACATGGAAATTCCCCATTAAATGTTCTTAGGGATCAGAGATTACAAATGACAAACTACCTTATATGAATATTGAAGTGCCTGAGAAAGATATGCAGATATTTTGGTTTCCCCCTTTTTAGTAATTTTTCAACAGCAGTTATGTTGGCTGCTAAATACCATTGATTTTAGACTCTTAACACTTCAAAGCATTATCTGATAAGTACTTAAGGAGCACATTATATCTTATAAAAGCCATTTGTAAACACCTCCAGGAAAGCTTCTTTGTATTTTTTTTTCCAAAAAGCAAGAAGGGAGGGGAACTTTATCTGGATGGTTTAATCTTTAAAAACAAGACACAAATCGTTAGCAATGAAAAGCTTTCTATTATTTCATCATTACTCTTCTTAATGACATACGGATGTTTTTGCCCACAGGTCCATTATAAAATGCCATTTCTAGGTAATATGCAACTTGTAGCTTGTTCCTATAGATAGATCTTATCAGCTAAGTAGGCACATAGGATATGATGCTAAATGGGCATGAACCAACCTATAGTAGGGAAATTGCCAGCAAAATGGCTTGAGAGAATTCTTCTATTGCATCAGCACTATTATCATGGGCAAAGTCCAAGACACTCTGGGTAATAGAACTCTGAAGATTTTTGAAGAGTCTATCCCTAATTCAATATGTCTGAATGAATTAGAATGAAGGCTTTTAAAACTGGAAAAAGAAACCATGTGACTTGGAACAAATATTGTTGGATTCCCCCCCCCCCACCGAAGCCTGTAAAATTAAAATTAAAAGCCCTGGGATTCCTATTTTCAGATATTCCAAGTCCATCTACAATAAAACACAACTTTATGCTGTGCAAAGTCACAGGCCACAGAATGCTGATGTTTTTGGACTGGATTTGGCATTATGGAGATAGATGATGGACTGGACAGTAAAGATATGCTAAAGGATCTGGATATTAGAGTGCCTGCAAGCAGAGAATAAATAAGTCACTAATGGCATTCAGACATCATGATTCTACTCTTCCAAAATATGTTTGGAGGATCAGGAACAATATATGTTTTCATGCACTCCTTTCTTCCTCATGAAGCTCAATATATGGCTTCCTGTTTTAATCAAATACTGGTTTGCTGTTCTATCTGAGCCACCAATCTATAGTTTGAATAAGCTCTCCAAGCCAGGATTGCAATCATGATTTGATCCTGGTTTGCATTGCTACCTTGGATGTCTTGCTTAAACTATGGTTTGTGTGTTCAGATAGAATGTTAAATGATGGAATGACTTAAACCAAGAGGTCTTGTATCAAGCCATGTGTGAGAGGAGAAGAGGGAGTGTGCAAATATGTTGTTCATTCATAAGAATGTGAGAAGAGCCATGCTGGAGCAGACCAAGGGTCCCAGCACTCTGTTCACACAGTTCCCAACCAGCTGTCGATGAAGAACTCACAAGCTGGACACAGGTGTAACAGCATCCCTCTACCCATGTTCCCCAACAACTATGTTTATAGGCTTACATTCCTGACACATGACTTTCTCCCCCACCCCATTATATTTATTTATGAAACAAAAACATCAAAGAACTCACATACTTTTTAACCCCAAAACCAGAAAGAATGCAGACACACTGACAAACAGAAGCTATAAAAATACCAATTGAATTCTTATACTGAAAAGACATACACATCTAATTTACTTAATATGAAAACACTTTTCAAAAACCCAATTCTTCCATTTTAGAAATACATCTGATTGAAATCCTTGCCCACTTCTCCTAAGCACCTTTTCCTTCAGCTTATCCATATGGCTCCACAAACCAGTCCCCAAACCTTGGTATAGTTGTCAATTCCAGTGTCTTGTCAAAATGATCTTTGCATCCATCAACTCTTTGGCGATCAAATATAAGTGCTTTACATTTGAAACTTCAGTTACATAGTTAAATAATATTAATAGAACATTCATATTCAAATTAATCATCATCGCTTGTATAGCTTTCAGAATTCTAAATGTAGCCATTGGGTGAAAAGGTGTATGATACACTCGATCTCAGCCATGAGGTCCAAGTACAGTGGCTTATGATGGAACCAATTGCTTGGTCTTACAATTCATTTGTGTGACATTTTTGGAAAACCAGTAGTTTAAACGGAAAAAGTATTCCTCTTTCTTTGACTATGTGAAAACCCAGGCCAACGTGGCAGATGAATTTACCATGCTGAATTGTAGGAGGGATCCTTTTTGTAAGTGTGGTGCTTTCCACTATAAATAATTCATGTGGGAAATGTGTTTTTCCAGTAAGGTATTTGAAGTAACAGGCTATCGAATAACAGCCCTGTTGCTTTTATATGTGTAGTAAGAGTGCATCCATGGTAGAAAGAACCCAGCTATCCCCAAACCCACTGACGTCACTGTGGCAATGACTATATGTGTAAAGCCAGTCGAACTCTGAAGAGTTATTTTAGGAATGAGTGTTTGAGAGACTGAGTTACAGCCAATTTTAATGACTTTTTTGTGGAAATTAATTTGCTAAGCATGTCTCAAAATCATGTTCCACTAATTGGCTACATTTTCTTTTCAAAACTTCCTTTTATTCTTAGCATTATCTCTCTGTGTTTGAATATGCTTCCTTTTCTGATTGTTTGATTAGATTCTGAATTCCCTTCCATGTAAAGCTGCTGAAGTTCTGACCATGAGGCTAATTCTTCCTGCTTACGGGTACTGAGCTTTGACCCTATAAGCTTTGGATTTAAAAATAATAATATAGAAAGTTCTTGGTTTGCCGTTACAGAAATTTGATGAATTTGCTGAGCGAAAAAGCCTCAAGGACCTCAACATGTAATTCAGGCCCAGGGTCAGCACTGGCCATCACAGCTTGGGTGCCCTGGGCAAGATCTACACTACTGCTTTAAAATGGTTTATAACAGTATTGACAACTGCTGGGGCCCAAGAAACATTCCATACATAGTTTTCAAACAATATTCAAAGTGTTATATCCTGCTCAGTGCTGATCTGGCCCTGGTGGCATTGTGTCATGCCCTGCGTAGACGTAGAGTCAGAAGATGAGCTGGCAGAGGTCCCAGCCTGCCCACTTGTGCACGGCCTTTCCCTCTGTGCCTTCTCAGAAGTCTCTGCCCGTCCCGACTCCACACCTCCTGGGCTGGTGCTGGGCCCTGCTTCTTCCAGCTCCTCATCTTCCGACTCTACGTCTACGCAGGGCATGACACATTGCTGCTACAACAGCTGATCTCCCTATCCTCCTCGTGGGTATACCCAGCAGTGGGAAGTGCTATAATGAGCTGGGAGTTAAGCAGTCACTCAGTACCAAGATCAATAAGTGTTGCTACAAGTGCTTGAATGTGGAGGCTAGTGGTTGCCTGTCCCCCTCACTCACGAGATGGAGGTTAGGCAGGAAACTGCAGCAGTAGCACTGGCCAAGGGCCCAAACTGCTGCAGGCCCTGGCAGAGAGGAGCTGGTGTTGGAGCTGACTGAGGGCATCCTGCTCCGGGCCCCAAAAAATCTGGAGACAGGCCTGATGCAAGTAATCCATATTCTGGCAATTTGTGATTGAATACATGAAAATGGAGGCCCACCTAGTGTAGATTGGAAGTATTTCACAATAGCAAATGTGTATGACTCACAGATGAACATGGTTTGTATGAATTGGATTATGCAATTCTTGGCTAGCTTTAAATTGAGCCATTTAACACAGGGGTAGGAGACCGTCTTTCATTTTGGGGGCTGAATTCAGTTTCAGGAAAGCTCTCAATGGGGCACATTTTAGCAGTGGGCATGGCCAAAGGCAAAAGGGCCAGTGTCCAAAGTACAAAAGGGAAAAAAAAAGGAAAAAGAGACCAGCATATTTGGATTTAAAGCTGTTACTGCCAGTAACTAAGTCGTAGGAGAATGCATTTCAATCTTTTAGAATGGGGAAGAAATTAAACAAAAGAGGAGAAATCACCAAACCATTGATTGTCAGGGCGAAAGAGGATGGTGCTAAAGGAAGGTGACATGGCCATCTTTGGGAAACTGAAAGGACTGGATTGGGACCCCAGGAGAGCCAGGTTTCCACACCTCTGATTTAACAGAATCCCATATATCACTTTTCCCCCCGTCTCAGCCTCAGTGGATAATGGTATTCAGGCCAGATCTACACCAAGCAGGATATAACATGTCGAAAGTGGTTTGAAAACTGTATATGGAATGTGTCGTGGGCCCCAACACTTGTCAACACTGTTATAAAGTGTTATAAAGCAGTAGTGAAGGTCCTGCCCTAATGACATTTTGGTTCATTTAAATGAACTAGCATATGAAAATCTATAATGATCATTCTCCTTATAACAATGAGGATTTTAGCAGAAAGGGAATGTCACATAACAGAATAGACACTGGTATGATCAGTAGATATTGTCTACACCATGATGAGGTCTGTTTTATCCACAGCTTGGTGACACTTACACTGGCCCAGCTTTGCCTAGTGAATTTCTGGTTTTCTGGGAGTAACCACTGCTTGTATGTTCACTTTGTAGTCAACAGCATTCTATCAGAATGAAAAGCTGTATAACTCGGCAACTCCTCTGAACATTTCATGTGAACCAATTTCAATACAGAGGAAAGATTTAGATCTACAGCACACTTCATTGATAGCTTCAGTGGTTCGCCCTTAATGGCTACCTGTAATCACAAACTGGCTCTTGGAAGTAAACTCTCTCAATCATCCAAACAAACCAGATTCCCTTGCCCACTAAAACAGATATCAAATGTTTCTATTCTGATTATCAATACTTCCCAAAGCATGCAGTTTAAAACCATTTTATCTGTCAATCCAGTCAGTGAATGATCTGATACAATGCACCAAATGTTCCATATGAATTACGAGGTTGAAACCTGGGAGTTGCTTTCTCTCACATACAAATTCATAAAATAAAGAACAATATGATGACCTCAGTTTTGGCATGATCTCCAATTCCATTGGAAATGATCATAGATTTTTAAAATCCATCTTTTAGAATTTAATAACATCTGTGAATTGGATCTTTGGAGTAGACAATGTAAAAAAAATGAGAGAGAGAGAAATAATGTACTTAATCTAACCAAATGTGTACCCATGGGAAATGTAGGTATAGTTTCCTATACTTTATGGCCATAATCCAACCAAAATTAAAATTAAGGACTTCATACTATAAAGTAACATTATACATAATTAAATCCTAAATAATTAAATTATTGAAGCTATGTTGGTGGTAGTTGTAACCTAGATTCAAAAGCCAATACCTTAGAATTCTTGATGTAAACATGGATTTTACAGTTTATAGTCTTCAATGGGAGGAATTTAAGCATGTGTTTAAGTTTCCTGTTGAAATTAATGGAACTACAAAGTGCTTAATTTTGGCTAGATCGAGCTATATGTTTTTAATTTGATGTTGAATTCTACTCTTTAGGATAGCAAATTCAAAGGAGTGCAGCAGTTGCACAACTTTGTTGTAGAGTATTTCTACTTTTCTAATTAATATCCCATACATTTACTATTGGTTGAAAGAGCTACTCAAAACAAAGAATACAGCCCTAAGCAGGTCAGAGCATCAGTTTCTCATTATGAATGTTTCCAATTCCCTATCAGTTTGTGTAACAGTTTTAATGTTGTTTGAACAATGTCTTTCCATTACAAATTAATTTTCTTCATGTGTACAAAGTGCATATTATAAATTATCTTCAATAAGCCAGTCATTACAATATCCTTAATCACTTTTTATCAAAAGGGCTAAATCTGCTGGATGCATCAAAATGATAAAGTATCAGATGTGTTTGTTTTCTTGTTTTGTGAGATCCTACTGAAGTTTTTTGTGTGTCCTTCCAAAATATCAGGTGGTGTAATTTTACATACACACATCTGTATCTAGAGGTAGAAACATTAAGACCACTATATCTGATAGGATTGTCAGAGTACAAGATGTTCCCTTATAGAGTTTTTGTCTCTGGTTCCCCTGGAAAAAAACTAAGTCACAATGTTTGTTAGATGGTCCAAAAAGTATCCTCTACTTTAAAAGTATCCTATATTTTTAACAACAAGGAGAAAAACAATTCTAAAAATTAACTTGCAATTTTGCTTCAAGAATTAAATCTGGCAGCATTGCTATTTGATACAGACACACCGACTACACACACACTGAAAGAATACATGAGGGTCTGCATGAGTTAGCCCCACCTCCACCATTGATATGTGCTGAGACCACACTTCCCAACCACTGCCACTCACAGTAGGAATGCTTCTCTGCCAGACAAAAGAGGAAGTTTTCACCAAATTACAAAAGGCCATTAAGGGAATTAGATGGTTCAGCCTTGGCAGAAAGTTACAAAGTCTAAGTGCAGCCACTGAGAAGGCCCTCCCCTTGGTCCCAACTAAACATATTTGTGGGGCCACTGGACACAGAGGAGGGCCTCCAAAGATGATCCCAATAGGTGGGCAGGGTCATACAGGATAAGGTGGTACAGTACACCAAAACCAGATAAGACATTGGTTGTGGCCTGTTCATGGAATATCCTGTTCTAGAAATAAGTCAGAGTGATGTGGATTTATATAAACCAGAGAAAAGTGATTATTACTCCAGAATCTAAAATTAGCAATGAAAAAAAAAGCTTCTGTCTTTAGAAGGCTGAAGAATGTGATGGGTTTTCCTTATATCATTTTTTAGTGTTTTTGTTCAGTTTATAAATTCAGTTTTACAGCCAACTCTGAATTGTCTCCATTGGAAATGCTTACCTGTGCTATAAAAAAAGCAAGGCTCTTGCAGAATAAATTAGAAGAACTGAGAATATGGCTAATATCATGTATTATGCATGCAGATTTGCAGTATCTGTATTTCTCTTTTCTATTCCTTTCCCAAACAATGACCACAGTAATTTCACTTTGTGTATAATGTAGTATAAATCTCTTAGACAAAGATCCACCCTGGTTTCTTTTAATCATGCCTCAGTCCAAAACCAGAGGAATAGGAATGTATATTGCTTGAGTAATTTTAGTGGTGGACCACTAAATATTCATGCTTACTTCCAGAGACATCTGGTTTTCCACTATTGGAAACAATACTGGTCAAGAAAGAAGAAGCTGTGCTATTGGCGCTATTAATGGTGAGCCCCACACCCAAGAATCTGATGGAGAATTCCTCCTTCCCTTGGAGAAATTTGGTGAGATGTTCCTCCCAATTTCTCTACCCATGAACAGAGTGGAGAATTTTGAGATGCTATTTACACACAGCTCTACTTACAAGCCTATGAACATTTAAGTAACCCCCTCTAAACTGGGTAGGACTTACTTTTCAGAATACAGATTGGACTGTAAAGATTTGCTCCATCCCCTCACTTTGTCCTATCTACCCCTCTGACATGCCACACCAATATTGGTGTGTGTGTGTGTACAGAAGATTAGCATAAGTAGTATACTTGTGAATGGGGTGTGAAGGGATTAATGTTTGTGTGAAAAACTCTGGGAGTTCAAACTTGTGAAATCTATCTCCAATTTACTCTATCTGAATGAATGTATAATTCTCCTATTTGTGCTCCAGGCAGGTTATCTATCTTGGGCCATAGCTAGACCTAAGGTTTATCCCTGGATCATCCAGGGGTCAAACCTGTTCACCTAGGTGACACACAGGGGATCCAGTGCTCAGGCAGGGGTGAACCCTGGATGATCCCAGGATAAACCTTAGGTCTAGCTGTGGCCTTGGTGAGCTATGCATGAGATGAATGAGAGCAAGAGACAAAGAAATTGCATATTGTCCTGCTTCTACAGCCTACGTTTGAATGCGACACCGACCAGCTATAGTGCAGTTGAAGCTTTATTTGCAGCCTAACTGTATCTTCAAGCATATTTTTGTTTCTTTGTCTGTTTGTTAAGCACAGATTAAAGTAAGCAGAATGTGTAGTCTTATTAGCAATAGCAGTGAGATCCAGAAATGGGTTTTGAATAACTGGGGTTCAATAGATGGTGTTCTTGCACCACTCTAGATCAGGGATGGGAAGATTTCAAGTTTCTGAGATCTACATTGCTGTTGTTTTTTACTAGAACCCCGAGATCTCTAAACTAAATGTATGCAACATACATTTAGAATTCAGCAATTCTCAGTCCAGAAATTTCTTTTGAATTTCTTTCAAAAGATTTAGAATTCAGCAATTCTGAGTCCAGAAATTTCTTTTGCCTTCCGCACAAAACTTTATTCCTGGATTTTCTTGATTTCAAGAAATTTAAGGGTGGTGCGGTGTATTTGTGTCATTTAATTGCTGCTACTGCTAAACATTTGGGAGTGAGAAATCCTTGCTGAGGTACTGCAAGTCATCCAGAGATCTGACGGTAGATCTAGAGCTACTTCCTGCCCACCTCTGCTCTAGATAGCGACAATCTTTGCAAACCAATTAACTAGTGGAGATGACATGATTACAGACCATGCCAGAGATGCCATGTATCACCAGTGAAGAATGTTACCATGAATTTCTTGCAATACACTTGACCTTCATGTGCAGAAGGTGTAGCCATTACCCAGAGTGACATGAGAGCATTTATGGAGGTGGCACTAATGATACCACTCCAGGTAACGTGTTAAATGGTGCCCTATTTTCAAACCATTTGGTAGAGTGGGAGCATGCAGTATATAGAAGCCTATATGCTGAATGTCATAGGGAACCATATTTATCTACTGCATGATAATATAGGAGCCTACATTCAGAAATAATGCTTTCCTAGAATTGAATATATCTAATCAGGTCTGTCTTTCTGTCAGGACGATGATGCTAAAATGGCCTAAAAACAACATCCCCTCACCCGGCCTTAAAGTGCCGAGACCAGCACTCAGCTCTGCACATTTTGAACTCTGTGCAATAAAAGTTTTAAGAGATAAGAAGCTTTTTCTATTTCAGGGTTGCCATTAGTCTGAATAATGCATAAACAAGAGGAAAGGTTTGAAGTACTACTGAGGATCACAGTATAGCTTCAATTAAATTATACATCATTATCACAGCTGCCAAGACTGATGTGGGATTTTAGCCCCGTATCTCACTAAATGTTCTATGTAGCTGTCTTGTCTAATTCTTTATTTCAAAGGAACTGATCACTCTCTTAGCACAAGGAGGGGAAATAAAGTGAAAAACCCAGAAACATGCAGGACATTGCATGTTTCAGGATGGTATTTTGATGTGTCAACAGTCGAGCACCAATGAGGAAAACACTCAACTCTCTAGCATAACACACACACACACACACACACACACACACACACACACACACACACGGGAGAAATCAAACACTCCTCAGTCATGACATATTATGTTCTTAATGAGGTAGAGCACTGCATGCTCTCTCAGTCAGTAGCACAATATGCTTTATTAGATAAGCAACCCCTTTATTAAACTTGGGAATGGGAAAACCTGTCAGTTTTGCTTTCTTCCATGTTCAGATTTTTTAAAAAATCTCAAGTCCTTTGTCTTCTGCAAATGAAGATATTTCTGAATTTTGGTAACTGCTTACAAAAATGAACTGAAAGAAAATTCTCACCTATCTCCACTAGCCAAATTTAAAAGCTATAGCTAATCCCAGTATGGACAGGACCATAATATACCTGCCTGCCATATAGTTGTTAAAGATGAGTTGCATGCGAGAAAAAAGAGGTGGCAACCTCAATTAAGAACTAACATGGTTGAATACACAGACATCCGAGCCCAGACTTTTAAGACTTAAGCTCTCAAAGCCCTGGGCCTGGATGAATGAATCTGCCATATTTTAGCTTCTCCCAGATCCTTTGTTGTTGTTGTTGTTGTTGTTGTTGTTTAAAATTTAGTTCCGAATATGGAGATATTTGTAAATGTTGGTAACTTCTTATCAAAACCAAACTGAAATTAAATTCTTGTCCATCCCTAGTTAATTTAAAATTGCAATTCCTCCCTAATATACATTTTTAAGCCACTTCTGTTTTGTCTTTCATGATCTAGAAGTACCTTTTCAAAGTTTTATGAGTCATTCAGCAAATTAGGAAAAATTAATCAATTCGCATGAACACTCACTGGCCAAATAAATTGCCACAAGTAGAAACAATTATTTCAAAATAAATCTCTGCATCATTTTTATGTGTTCATAACTTGAGAAACAGTTGGTGTGGTGTAGTGGCTAGACTGTTGGATTGGGAGTCAGGAGATCTGGCTTCTAGTCACCACTTGGCCATAAAAGCTCACTGGGTACTCTGGGCCAGCCACAGACTCTCAGCTGAACCTAACTCACAGAGTCGTTGTTGTGAGGATAAAATGGAGAGGAGGAGGATTATGAACACTGCCTTGGGTTCCCTGGAGACAAAAAGGTGGGATATAAATGGAATAAATAAATAAACAAACAAACATAACACAAAGAGCCATAGTTCAGTCATATAGGACCTGTTTTCCATGCAAACATTCCCAGGTTTCGTCCATAGCCTCTCCAAGTAGGGCTGAGAAGACTCCTGCCTGAAACCCTGTTTGTTATCCATGTGGGTACATAACTTGAGGGAAACAACCAGTGCCTCAGTTTGTTGATTTTTTATATTTTTTCCATAGAAGCTGCCATATAAAAGTAGAAAAATATATATCAAACAGTACAAACGATTTATTTATTTATTACATTTCTTTATCACCAATAGCCGAAGCTCTCAGTTCACAAAAAATATTGTTCACAAAAATCACAAAATTATTGGATCCATCTTTAAAAATGTGTTCAACTATTTCATTTTTATTCAGAAAACTACATTGCTTTCAGTAGAAGCTTTTGCATTTAGATCAGTGACACAGTAGAATGCTTAAAGGATGGTTTAAAAATCATATATGAAAGAAAGAACAATAGAGGAAGTCAGAGAATGAGGGAAATAATCAAGCAGAGGCTAGATACTTCTCCATTTTCTTTGATACAGTGCCTACATCATAGCAGCAGCTAATGTGGTGTAGTGGCTAAAGTGTTGGACTGGAAGTCATGAGATCTAGTCCCCACCCAGCCATGGAAACCTATTGGGTGACTTTGAGCCAATCACAGACTCTCAGCCGAACCTACCTCACAGGGTTGTTGTTGCAAGGATAAAATGGATAGGAGGAGGATTATGTAGATTGCATGGAAATACTCATTTCTGGAAGGAGGCAGGTCAGAAGAACTCCCTCATTTGAAGTCCGCTCACCTGCCTCCTTTCAGAAACAAGTGCTTCTGGTTGTTTGAGGTTGCTGCAGAAGCACTAAAACACCATTGCACAAGTGGTGGGGGCCCTTGTGTAATGCAGTCAGTGGAGCAGAAGATTGGTGAGGTGGAAGCATCGGATTCTGCCCCCAGTGTTTTATGATGGAGTTTTTAACCAGGGTGACAGTTCTTTTGAGCATAAACAATGGAAAAGCAGGTTCATCTCTCTGTCCATCCATCCATCCATCCATCCATCCATCCATCCATCCATCCAAGAGATGTGACCAAGGATTCTTCTTGTGGGACATGGATATGCAGCCTGTTATGATGAACTTCTGCACTTCAAAATTTACTACTACAGCTCTGTATACAAGAATATGTTCTGCTAATTAGTAATACTCAGGGTGATGGATTCAGATCCTTAAGAAGAGTTCTGAGATCACTACTCACCATGAGGGTACGAACCATTCACTCTGGCACTATAAAGAGCTGATCTTTTCTTAAAAGAGCAGCATCGTTAGGAATCAGCAAAGTTATTGTAAACATCACATTTAGAATAACCATGCCATTAAAAGTGAGTGAGAGTCTTTACTTCCTTACAAGGTAAACAAAGTAAAACAGCATCCTTAGTTTGGATACTTTAGAATGAAGCTGAAATTCTGGAGAAAAGCACCTTTAAAACAACAACGACTCTAGACTAAATAATAGTATCAGCTACACAGGATTTCATAAATGTTTCTCCCCTGATAAGGACTGTATCATTGCTCCAGCAAGACTATTAAGGGATTAGCATGGGCTGCACACCGGTGCTATTTGACTTATAGGGACCAACTAGTGCATCATAGCCTATGACTAAAATGCATTTCAGTCCCTTACAATGCAATCTTATATATGACAGATGTGAGCACAATTGAGTTTAATGGGGCTTACTCCCAGATGAGAGGATATAGGACTGCAGACCAAATGACCACTGGTACTGGGTACAAAAAAGTTTTCCTTGTTTTTGATAACTCTATTGTTTAATTTCAGTCTGATTTGTGTCTCAATCATTTACAGTGTCTTCTATAGTATACCTATACAAATGAGGTATTTTTCATAGATTGTAGGAAGGATGGCTCAGCTCTTTGAAACTGCTGAAATTCTCACACAGAATGGTGGTATCTCTTACATTATAATCCCTCGAAATCTAGAATTGTGACTGATATCCATATGTGCTGAGTAGGACAATCCTGAGATGCATCAAAGGCTAGCAATCATAGAAATCTAATTTTGCTTGAATAGAGTTCTTAGATTCATTGAGATGTTACACGTAAATGAAAATATCAAGTGTCTTTGACTTGTCAGTGAAAAAGTGCCTCGAGCTTCTTAACAAATGGAACTGTGATGTATATTTGGAAGCTTCATGACATATTAAAGTAGTTTATGAGGCACAATTTGTTTTGGTGGTCTGCTCTGATGGATGGCATGCTATCTGCCACGGCTTCATCTGCTGTGGAATTTCTGTAATAAATGTTGGTAGGTAGACAGTGCTAAATGTGTTCTATCTAAATCATTCGTTACTTATAACAAGTTTCAGTGTATATGAATCAAAGGTTGTTTATACTTGCTTTCAGATTAATTCATCATTTGAAGCAGCTCTATCATTTCAAATGGGATAACTGAGACTCGTGCCTCTGAGTAAGTGTTTTGATCTTCAGGGTAATATATTCTTAAAATGTTAAAGTTCAGCAATTAAAAGTTCACTTCCATTATTTATGTAGGTTCTTTCCTTATTTGGATCATCCATGGGAACAAGACATTTGATACCTCACCAATAAACACATATAAAATCATTTCAAAGGCAGAATACTGAAGATTAGATTTTTTAGGAGACCAGATGTCCAGTTTGCTCACTTCAAAGCATTTTTATATAAAAACATTTTTAAAAATCAAAGAATGTTTTACACTGTCCCCATCACTATCCAGACTCCTGTCATCCCCTCCAGGAACTCTCCAAGGGGGAACTGAGAGCTAAAACAGACGTTACTTTAAATCTTTGTCTTTTTTCATTTATACTTAAGAGTAGGTGCAGGGACCTGAATCCAGATTATAAAAGCCCCTCTACAACCCCTCCCCCCATGCTAGGGTCACAATCTGAATACCCTGGTGCCTATTCTAATGTAAAACACACACACACACACACACACAACCACATATCTGCAAGACACTGATTAAAAATAATATCTGTTTCAAGCTTTCAAACCAAAAGCTCAAGCAATCTGAATACGTTTCAGGGTGATCTGGAGGAAGGTGAATTCCACATCACTAGCCTTCATACACACATACTGCAGAACCCATGAGACCCAATTCCTGTTGTAATGCCACATGGCTGTGGTATGTGCGCAAATATCATAACCAGGCAGCTAGGGACTATTGTGTGGGTCTTTCCCACCTGATTGGCATTCCTCCTTTCTTGACATGGTGCCAATCAAGTAGGAAAAACCCACATGCTCACACATGTACTTGTTATATTAACCTGCATATGATGTCACTAGAGGGACATGGCTTCTCCGTGGCTCAGTCACTAGCACCACAAACAGGCTGGAATCCTGGATTTAAGAGACTGCTGTATTCAAAATTCTTCATTAAAATAAAGTAGCTGACTGTTCTTGTGTAGCTTGACAGTGGCATTATCAACAAGGGACATGGAATCATAAACATGGTTCCAAATAATGAGAAGAAGGCAAAAAACAAACTCCAGCTCATCTTTCTTTCCCATTATATTTAGAGAAACTCTTCTGAATGCTTGATTACTGTTTGCTCAAGTGATACATGGAAGACCAGTTTATATTATTTATTTATTTACTTGTGTGTGTGTGTGTGTGTGCGTTCATTACATTTATTTATATCCTGCCTGACAGGATAGAAATCCTATCAAAGCAGCTTACAAGTAAAATAAAGATACAATTAATAAAATTACTCAAAACAATTTAAAAAAACTTGTAAGGATCAGTCCCATTACGGGGTAGCTGATGACAGAAGGCCCTAGGGTAGTCTTTGCTAGTGGTGGGTGGTAGTGGCCCTCTGGAGGGAGGAGAAAGTGCTGCAGGGCAGTGATCTGAGGTGGTCGTCACTTGCCTCCCTTGCTCTTCTCCTGGAATTCTTCCCACAGGGCAGTTAGTGGTAACAGCCCTGGAGGAAGGGGCAGGAGGGGCCATCCTGCTGGAGGAGACCGAGGTGTTTGCCTGCCTACCTCCTTTTCTCCCTCCCTAACCTGATCTCATGGTTGGTGGTTACCAGCCATGAGCACACTATGTGAACATTTTGCTTTCACCCCCAGCTGCTAGTTTGAAGGATGCTGCCAAGGAAAACCATTTATAGCCTCTGGCCACTCCTCATCAAGGCCCAGGGCGCTGTCAGCCACCCCTGAAGTGAAATGGCTGTCTACTTCCCAATAACAGTTGTCTTTTCCATGAGCATTCAGGTTGCTATCTCTATTTCCATCACTCTGTCCACAGTTGCACTGTACAGATGGTTCTCCTTTGCTTCTGCTTGGGCATTTTTCAAGTAGGTTAATAGAGCTGGTGTCCCAGTGTGCAATGCTATCCTTCTTTCAACTGACAACTTTCCTACCAAAGCACACTTCGTAGTATTTAGAGAGGGAGAAAAATCTTTACTAACAATATTGGGTTTCCTCTTCAGTAGCTTGACAATGACAAACAGTGTTCCATGTGTTTTGTGAGAAAAGCACATAAAACTATCTTTTATCTAGTTTTGTACCCATTTATTGCAAGAGTAAAGGGTGTTTGTTTCAGGCCTTGTGCATTTATTTCCTGCTCTTTCTCTATGAACATGTTTGAGTTCCTGAGTTTCATTAGCTACAGCTGGGACTAAAAACAAGTGCATAACACTAATGGTCAATTCAGACATTACAGAGGGGGAAAAGTCAAAGGACAAAACTGCAACAAAGAGAGAAAAAGAAGACAAACAATTTGGGATATGAAATATTCAAAGGATACAAAACATCAGATTACACAGAAGTCCATTAAACACATTTGTGTTGGTTGTCTTTTTGGGATTCAGGCTTCTTCTCACCAAAACTATTATACTGCCTTAAGCACGGTTTGGTTTGACAGCAGAATTGGACTCTGGTGCCCCCAAATATTCTATTTATTTTTGCAAACAAAACAGCTGAAGATAATTCCCTTAAAGTCCTGTGAAGATTTTCCATGTTGTTTCTTCCTCAGTGAATCCTTTCTGTTTTTATTATAAACATCATAATAATATTATTATTATCATAATTTTCATCCCAAAAATAATTGCTATGCATTTTCCCCCTGAATTAATTAGAATTCACAGTGACTCTGAGAGATGGGAGTGGGTGCTGGGAAGCTGAGGGGGAAGTATTTATTTATTTATTTATTTATTACATTTTTATACCGCCCAATAGCCGAAGCTCTCTGGGCGGTTCACAAAGCTCTCTGGGTGGTTCTAGGTTAGCAAAGGAATGAAAAAAGGACACCTATCCTTAGTACAAGACACTGTTTTATTTCCTGCTTTCCCTGACCATCCTTTCTATATTTCTCATGAGCCAGTAGTCACTTAATTTGTACTGGAATCACTGCATCCTCCCTATATTTATATATCCTGCTGTGGTGGAGCCCCCCTCAGAAGAGTGGAGTGGACAGACCCAAACCCAAGGAAGCTATAGGGGTTCACCATAGCAGATGCCATGTCTATGAGTACCGACCAGCAAAAGTTCACTGTTTCTGACTTATGGGTGCAGATTAGCTGGTGGATATGAAGACTGAAACCAGCCTATTTCTGAAACGAGAAACGTTGACTCTACCTCCTCAACCCATGAAAACTTCCAAGAAATGATATTTCTCCTCATTTTAATACCTAGACTCAGCTGCACAATTACCCTGATAAACACATTTTATGCAAATTTTGAACTGAGAACTGCTTCACAAAATTTGGAGAAGTGAAATAATTGTGTACCTAACAATGGTGAGGCAAGGTAATTTTAGAACCTAGTCTTAATAGTCTTGCAGGTGTGTGCGTGTGTGTTTAGATGGCCATGTGTGCAGATTGATGTTGAAATGGGTCAGAATGGGCTTATGAATTTACATATGTATAACTGATGTGTGCTGTAACAAGACTAATCCATCCCTAGTTCCATATTGGCTAATTCAATTTAAGTTAAATTGGATAGTGTAAGCCCCAGGATTTGTTAGAACTGGTAGGTCTAAGAATGCTGAGAATCCCAACAGTTTGGCAGCTATAAAAATTAATATAGTGAGTGAGTGCTTCATCAGATGGTGGGAAATCATGCTTGCCTACCATCACTTCTCTGCCCCACTTTTGTTGCTTGATACTTCCTCTTTCTCTCAAGGAGAAGAAAGAGGAAGAAAAAAGTTCACGTGGTCCATTCAGGGGCCGTCTCTATCACGCTGTTTCTCCTGCACACAGCAGGAGATAGCAGCAACTTACATCTTTAAAAATAAGTCAGACCTACTAGGTTGGCTTTCGTTGTCGTTTTTTGTCACACGAATAAGGTTAGAAGGGGCAAGAGGTGAATGGAAAGCAGACAATGTCATGAGAGGGACCCATGAAAATCCATGAGTGCCCAGTAATGAGCATGCAATGAAACACTCATCTGATGATGCCCTGTGTTTGAAATGCAATCTTTGGAAAGTCCACTATAAGAGTAGATGACCAGATAACAGTGTTGTAGTGTGCAACGCCATACCCAAAGACTGAAACAACTTACATTCTTAGTTGATAACACAGACTGTAAAAGACTATAATCCTTTCAATTATATATATATGGAAACCACTGTATTCCGTTTTTTGCCTCAAAATGCAAGAGCATTCCTTAATTCTGAGCATATAAAAATACTTAACTAATGCAATCTATCCAGTTAATAATTAGAATTGTGAAAACCTTCACACTATTATGTACATATTTACCCTGAAGAACCATTCCATTCTAAAGAGTCAATAAATCTTTTCTTCAAAATATACTCCAGTGTGTATGTGAATATAATCCACCAATTAAAAAGCCCATAAATAGGTATTTGCACAATAGATTGTAATGGCTCCAAAGGGAGTAATTTGGCTTTCAAAGTCAACTCCTGTCCGCTTGAATGAGTGTTTTAATTTCTTACATGTGCAGTCACATGCACACAAGCCATATTTGAATAGCTTAATTGGCATTACTATCAGCAAGGACATATATAGTTAGAATTAACATTTTATTAGACGTTGTATATGATAAGGCATCCATGTTCTTAGTTGGAAATCACATTTTGAGAAGTATTTATTGACGTCCTGAAAGGATACTAAGCTAGAGAAGAAGGGGATATTGTATTTCCAGTTTCAAAGCATCTTCATATCATAAAATTCAACCGTGATAAATCAGAGAAACATTCGGACTAAAAGTTTTTTGTTTAGACTTTGAATTTATGTTAAAAATATTATGCACCAACTAGTGCACAGAAGACAGAGTTAAATCTTGAGAGAGAACATCACCTGTTGTACTTTTGTTTTTGCATCCCTTCCCTTAAGTAAGACCATTTCTGCTAGCTAAAGATCTAGCTAATTGTCTTCAAAATGAAGTTAATCAGTATCAATAGTTTGGTTTACAGATTATACATTTGAATGATAAAAGAGCAGCATACAGATATTTCTATCTTTATATGGAGTATTGATGACCCGGTCTTTCTTCTCTGCTATAGCAAATGTGTATTCTTATTATCGATTAGTTACAGGTTTTATTGAAATTCATCAAATTAGGGGGGGGGAAACAATTAATAGGACCATGGATGTATGTCAAAGTATAATTGAGCATTTCACAGTTATGAAATTGTACAGCAATATAGCTAGTCATTCTTGCTAGGTAGGACAAGGACACAGGGTGAAAATTGAGAGATGAGGAAAATACTATATCATACTAATAACAGTGTATGTATCAGCCTGCTGTTCTTCTGGCTCCCCACAGACTTTGTGAGTTTATGCGTCTTTTTGTTCCAGTTACTATAACCTTGGAGAACAATTACATACACATCTTTTTCAACATAGAAATGTTTTGTTTTTAACGTTTGCCTTTCTTATAGAAATCCAAATATTATCAGGACACAGTTTAAAGTAGCCATGAATCTCATGAAATAACACAACAGTACTTTCTGTATCGTATTGTACAGGAAATCTCTTCTGTTTTAATTCTATCCACCAGTTGTCAAGTAAACTATATTACAAACCATAAAGATATCCCTGAAACGAATATCAGTTGGGTGAGGTTTCATTTTGTATTTGTGTATTGTAAGAGAAGAAAAGGCTAAGGGGAGACATGATAGCACTCTTCAAGTACTTGAAAGGTTGCCACACAAAGGAGGGCCAGGATCTCTTCTTGATCATTCTAGAGTGCAAGACATGAAATAATAGGCTCAAGTTACAAGCCAGATTCTGGTTGGACATCAGGAAAAACTTCCTGACTCTTAGAGCAGTATGAAAATGGAACCAATCACTTAGGGAGGTCATGGGCTCTCCTGATGCAGCTGGACAGCCATCTGTCAGGTATGCTTTAAGGTGGATTCCTGCATCGAGCAGGGCATTGGACTCGGTGGCCTTATAGGCCCCTTCCACTCTTCTATGATTCTATAAAAAGCTGAGCAGTAAGAGCATTATGGCAAATACAATAAACCACTAAAATAATCATTCAAGACCCAAACCTCAGTAAAATTAAACATGCATTACAGATTGATTCTATGATCCTATGAATTGGCTAGTGACAGCATTCCTAGGATCATAGTACATTCTCAACATATTATGATCAAGAATACAGGTGGGCTTACATCAGAATGGTTTGGAAAATACACAGAGGTACCCCATACTTAATGGTCATATGTAAATTATTCATGTTGTTTTTGTTGTTAATATTCTTTTTCAACCTGATGGCCAAGTTGTCCTTGAGCAAGCATGTTGGAGTTGTATGCCACATCCACTGCTGTCTTTTGGCCCCCTACCATGATTATGCAGACCCCAAAACACACAAAAACAAACCCACACTTATACCAGTGGGGAAATGATTGCCAGGAGGCTGTTCTGAACCTAGAGTGTACAACATTTAACTACCTCTATGCATTATATCATGCTGGCACTAGCACAACATTAGTCTCCATCCTATCCATCCTCTCACTTAATTAGCTAAAGAGAATGCTGCTTTAGAATGCTCTATCTGTGGAAGGGGGCGTCTCTTCAAGGTCCCTTTCAGTTCTATCATTCTATGTGCAATGTGGGATGGTAGCAACAGTTGCATGATAGCATCAGTTGCACAGACATCATGGATAGTATCCAATAGGGGCTGTGCATGTGCAGCCAGCTCCACCAATCTTGGTCAAGACGTAGCTCCTACCACATGTGCCCATGATATAGCACTTCTTGGACAAGCATTGACATAAGCAAAAATGCTTATTTATGGAATGGGCATGACCTGCCCTTTCCATAAACAAGCATTTTCACTTATGTCAGCACTTGCCCTGGAAGTGCTATATCACAGTCACAGGCACTCCTGGGCTGGTAGGGCTGAGCACGCATAGACTGGGACCTGACGAGGCTGGCTGAACATGTGTGGCACCTATCGGATCCTATGTGTCTATTCCAGCAAACAGACAAATCTGGAAGTTATGTCTACTACTCTGCCACTCACAGGCATGCAGCTTCAAGGTAATGGTGAACGTGGAACTAGCTACATCATAAGTTATCATACCATATTCATATTGCCTAAATAATGCATCTGTTAAGGCCATGGCCCTTATCAGCTGTACGTTTCCAGCATTCTGGAGTTTGGGTGAACATGGAACGCCCTTAACACAACATGTTGCAATGAAAGATTTTTTGTTGTTGTTAATTAATTTACCATCTGAAGTGACACACAATTGGAAGATGCTCTGTTGTACTGACTTATACACTGGAATTTTCTCCTTCTGATGGTAGTCATATTCTCCCCATAGTGTCTTCATCATTACAGACTGATTCTCATATTTGGATTAAGTAGTTTTATTTTGTAAAGTATAGGTGGTTCAGTACCTTACCTCAAGTAAGGTTCTCTAATCCTGCCTCCTGCCTCCCATGATGTCCTTCCAGCCTGAATAAAAATGGTTAAAAAAATTGGAGGTCAGATGTCTCCATATGTTTGCAGTTGCTTTGAGAATCTAGCTAACACAAGCCAAAAAGAAAAGAAAAACCACCAAATTCTTTGAGAGAATGACTGAAATAATGGCCAATCATTGTGAGTGGAGAAGGAAGCATGGAATAAAGACACAGACACCAGAGCTTGGGATAAACTAGGGCCTCTTTATTTAACAACAAGGGAGATTCAACCTCTCCCTGGAACTGCATGGGAAAAGTGCGGGAATCAAATGAACTAATTGCAGGCTACTTGTCTGGTTTAAGGGCAAGCCACTCTCTTAAGCCAGGAGTCGGGTAGCCCGGGCCCTTTCTTATACGACACTTCAAGAGTGTGGGGAGACCACCCCGTGTCATCCCCACATAGAGCCATAGATGAAGCAGGAGGATCTCCAAAGGCATACCATATCCAGACATGTGAGCCATGAAACTTGCGAGGAGCAGGAGCTCTGGCTATGCCAATCACCTAAAAGGTTCCAGAGTGGTCACCATCCCTATGCTAGCATAACAAATTCCTGCACATCCTGCTGACAAATCATCCTATTTATCCATCCTCAAGAGTCCAGTTGCTGTTGTTGAAAAAGGTACCAACTAGGCCTCAAGACCTAGGAGCTCTACTATGATGCTGCACGTTGTGTAGCCGAAAAGCCTGAGAGGCCGAGTAAGGGGGAGGGACTAGCCTTTAAAGGCTTGGCCCCACCCCTGCCTCATGTGGTCCACATGTGTATCACGTGAGACCTTTATTCCCCTCCTCCTCACTGCAACTACTGTTTCTCGCCCTCATGCTCTGCCAGCCGAGGGGAATAAAAGACTTCTCATCATAAAATTGACAGAAGCCTGATGTGGGGATGTATAAGATATTTGTTTCAGTTTATTTTTGGCTGGAATGTATCCAGTTCCCACCACCTGGAACTGAATGTGGTGTCAAACACAATCTGCAGTCAAAGTCCATAGTTATTCAAACTTGCAATTTGATTCGCAGAACAAAAAATGGGTACATTTGCAAATGAATAATCCGTACTCTCAAGAAAATATGCACAAATACACTTTAATCAGTGGGAGAAAATGAACATAGTTCACAAGATTTTTGCAAAAAGAAAAAAAAGCAAAGCTCATAAACCAAGACAGATACAAGTCAGAATAAATTTTGAGGCAGAAACTGGAGAACCGCAATGAACTGATGTTTTGCTGATTTGTATGTCTGTAGATTGATGATGCAGAGTATTCATGAAAGAAATGTGCCTAATTATATGTGGAAATATATAACTGTTATTATGAACGTTGGGTCTTTCTCCCTCCTAATTCATCTTTTCCATAATTCAATTGGACACTAAGGAGACCACATTCAAGAAGAGGAGAGGTGCAGTCTTCAAAGTCCTGTGCCTGACACACGGTGAAATGAATGTGACTTTTACTGGAAAAGTAGTTTTGAGTTGTCAACCTGAACAGCTTGCATTTTCATGGCAACATTAACACTCCCTGTGAACTTGCCCTCTCTCTCAACAAGGCAGAGAATGCTTAAGGTGTCAAGCCTGTCAAGTTAGATTTGGCTGTCCATTTCAATGACGAGGCGTTAGCGTTTCCATGAGCCAGCTTTAGTATATGGCGTAGTTGTTGCAGAAAAGAATACAGGATATGCCTTCATCAGTCGTGTCTATCACCTTCCATTTTGAAAGGTAGGATTTGGAGCACTGATGTGAGGCATACCATAAACACAGGGCAGGAGCAGCTGTCCCTAAGGCTGTAAGGCGTACATCAAGAAGAGGAAGAACAGCTGCAAGGATATTGCCTGCCTCAGAAACAAAGGATTGTACACTGCAGGTGATTTGGTACAAATATTGCTACTGCAACTGTATAACCCTGCAATATGCAATCAGTCAAATGTTCATCAGTGCAATGTGGTTGCTGCCATTTGAAGGTCGGTGAGCAGCTTGCATATTTCTCTAATTGAACCTCAGTGTGGTGTAGTGGCTAAAGTGTTGGACTGGGAGTTCATGGCCATGGAAACACACTGGGTGACTTTGGGCCAGTCACGGACTCTCAGCTCAACCTACCTCACAGGGTTGTTGTTGTGAGGACAAAATGGAGAGGAGGAGGATTATGTATGCCACTTTGGGTTCTTTGGAAGAAAAAGGCAGGATATAATAAATAAAAAATTTAAAAAATTGCACAACTTCCTTATTATTGGATATTTCTTAGCCAGGAAGACTTTTGTGAAATAGCAGTGGCCCTTCTAAAACTCTGCAAAATGCACAGCACATCCCAAATTCATCTTGCTGCAAGATTAGACGGCAAGAATGAAAGTAGGTAAAACATAATCTTTATTTATTGGTGCCAAATGTCCCTTTTTAAAACTTGGTGACATGAAGTGTAAGATATTCATGAAAAACTGAAATGCTGTAAAGTTTAAGATAGGCCAAGGATCTTTGAGGTAGAAATGGAAGTGAAATTAAGAGTAAAAAATGACTCTGAATTGATGGATTTTCCTGCAGGTGAGGGTCTGTGAACGTTCATCTACACGATCAGTTAGTTTGCTAAAATTCATCACTCTGAGTAGCTACTGCCTTGTGTTGTAAATAACTGCTTGCTTCCCAAAAGGACTATGGGAGGGGAAGAGAGGAGATGGTGTTGACATCTTTTAGCCCACAGAAAGACCATTTTCTTTTCCCTTCCCTTCATACTGTGAGATATTCTCCTTCCCTTGAAATACTTGAAACATTTCCCCCCCTATCCTACCATCATTAATAAACACCAGTGATAATATAAGTGGACCCAATGGGGCTATCCACACATCCAGGGTAAATATAGCTGCATATCATCAAATGTTGTGTTTTTGATCTCCTGCCTAAAAGCCACTTACATTGGGCGAACTGGAGTATCTTGAAGACAAAGATTTATTATTATTATTATTATTAATAATAATAATAATAATAATAATAATCTGCCTTTTCCCCAATAATGAGACTCAAGGCGGCTTTACAGGTACAGCTGGTGCACTAGCTTTAACTGTGCAAATGCACTCATGGCCACCACTGAAACCTGGGCATCCAGGTTCAGGGCTGAATCCAGGAGTACACCCAAGTTGCAAACCTGTGTCTTCAGGGGGAGTGTGACCCCATCCAGCACAAGCTGAATCACTATTCCCTGATCTTCCTTTCAATTGACCAGGAGCACCTCTGACTTGTCTGGATTAAGCTTCAATTTGTTTGCCCACATCCAGTCCATTACTGCCAGCAGACACCAGTTTAGCACTGAAACAGCTTCCTTGGAATTGGGTGGAAAGGAGAAGTAGAGTTGGGTGTCATCAGTGTACTGATAAAGATAAATGGGCATAAATCAGATATCAAGCACAAGAACATCAATAAGACTGTCAGTGAGCACTTTAACCTCTCTGGATGTACAATCACAGACCTCTAAAGAAATTGACATCAGTGGCTTAAATGGAAAGTGAGATCGCAGAATAAGAAATAACACTGAAATGTGATTGTGTTAACCAGAGACTCAATGGGGACTATGATTTCTATGCACATTATAAAGTCTGTTAGTGCACTTTGTGGTTTATTGCTTTAAGAGAATGGAATGCTTCCTGCAGACCTACCTCAACAGGTAGACTCAAAGACTTATAAATTCCACTTACAGCCCCAGATTAAGTGGATTGTAAATAATGTATTAAAATGCTAATGAATTAAATGTAAAATATTAAAAGATCTGAACAACTGAAAGTTAGTCTGTATGTGTGCTATACTTAACCCTTACATTTGTTAACAGAAGGCTAATGAGGTTATATTATAATACAGTTTACCATCTTCATGTTCACTCCTTCTTAACACATACAAGAATCAAAGAGAAAGTAACAACTGAAGTCAGCATGTCTAATTCTGTGGATCTGTTGCAATGATCAGGACTGGTGAGTGATGAGACTGTGATACTGCGTCTCACTCAAGGCCAGCATAAGGTGGCAGCATGCTCAGGTAACTGTCAAGGCCCAGACCCCAGAAGGAGGCCCACCACTAAGATCTATTGCTTTTCCTCCCGTCTATTACTGGCTGCTTGCTAACCTACCTTCTCTCTATAGCCCAAAGTATTGAGCACATGAACAACAGTCATGGGCATGAGGAGGAGGAGCTGCCCCCATTGCTTACTCTCCAGCTCCGTCTAGCAAGTAAGTGGGTGATAGCAATGGGGAGAAGAAACAGAAGCATCTGACAGTGAGGAAGAAGTGGACGTACTAAGGAAGGAGAGTCCACACAGAGAAAGGAGTCCATTGATGTCTTGCCCAAGAGTTTCTCCAAATACGGAGCCAGCGTTAGTCTTAACTGAGAGAAACAACCAAATGCAAGGTCAGAAATGTCACTTCTGACATTTATATATATTTCCAAATAATTCCCTAGGATTTTGCATTTTAGTTTTGACTATTGATGAAAACAAGGCTGATTCAGTGTTTGTAAGATTCATATAACATTATTAGATTAATTAAGACATCACATTTAAGTATCTTTGTCAAAGGTTGCTCACCATTCAATTGAAAACACTAGTTGGACAGCTGTTATTGTAATTTTACTGCTTTGAGCTTTTACATGCTGGTAAAATTGTTTCTTTTTATAGCAGAGCAGTGTAGTAGAAAGCTCTGCTGACCCACCAGCAGTGTTCTGCTAGCAGTTGGGACTGAAATGGAATGTTCCAGGAGCTTGTCGGGGGCTGTGTGTCGGGCAGGCCATGGAACTGCAAGATCCTAATCTTCCCATTTTCCAAACATGTCCCCAAACAGCCCCAAACTATGCCACTCCTTGAGCTGGCATACTTAATTCTCTCCCATTGTAGTCAATAGGAGAGGGACTGTAGAGGGGGAAACACACACACACACACACACACACACACACACACACACACACAGTTTGGTCACAGCGAGCTGGCAGGATTTTGAATGTTCTAGTTGCTCCAACATGGAATCTCACCACCACCACCACCACCACCACCACCGGATTGCTATAGCTATCAATTAAATGCTGGTAAGATGTTTGAGTAGCTTGTCTTATCTTAAGATCAGGGTATCGGATAGTGTTTGGGGGGCCCATTCTATACATCATTGCAAACATACTCTCATTGCATAAGCCGATTTTACTACCAAGCGGAGAACTTCCAAGACAGCCTTTCATGCACTATAGTAGGCCCAGGTCCCAGCTACCAGTTTCTATCATATTCCGCAGACAGATGTGTTGGATCTTTTAAAATTAATGAGAATTTTATTACTGACATCAGGGTTGGACCTTCAATAGACTGGAAGTTATGCCACCCTCACTTTTAATATTGCTTAACTCAGAGAGCATCTACTGTATATTGAGCTGTCTGTCATCAGGGAGCCAAATGCTCATCTGGCATGAATAAGTATGCATAGCTTCCATCTGAGTCAAATCATAACTTAACAATGTGTTGTGTAAGAATGGGAATTTTGAATGTACAGAAAAATGTAGAGTTTTCACTGAGAAATATAGTTGACAAGTAATTCACATTGATTTAAATTTTACAAAAGAAATAATGCTTAGTATTTCTAGGGGCAGGGAGGGGGGATATGCCAGAATTACTCTGTGTAAATGCTCCTGGACTCTAGAGTTCTGAATTGAATATTCAAAAGCCATATGAAAATTGCCATGGGATTGCTCTCAAAAAGGTGGGTCCACATGATATACATCTGTACTCAGAAGTACACAGCTGATGGCTCCTTGAAGATTCTCAGAAACCTGTCACACATACCCAGTGGTATGGGCTAAATTTTAAATTGCAAGCACTTGTTATGATTGTCCACATAGCCACACCCCCATGGAGAGTCCTAAAATTCAGGTAACTGTGTTGTTCCATGTCAACAAACTAAATCTAGCAGTTTTCATCTCTACCCAAAGCAGCTCTTTTGTAAAGCTATTGGTCCTTAATTGCCGTTCAAGACCAAGCCACCCCGAAATGCATTGTACTATAACAGTGATAGCTCACGACTATATATTGCTGCTGAGAAAATTCATTCTCTCCCCCGCCCCCGCTACTGTGAGGATTTGAGGTAAGCTCAGAGGGAACAGGGCAACCAGAGTGGTGGCAGTGGTGACAGATGACATCAAAAAGTGCTAGTGTTGCATCTCCGCGAGCCCTGGCTCTACTCAGTGGAGGCTGGTGGCTCTGATTTTGGTGGGGCTCTAAATCTATTCTGGGTTTTAGTCAGAGTCAGCCAGAACTCTCAAGGAGTTATCCAAAGTGCTGAACCCTAGCCCCCCCAAAATGGGTTCAGCACCTTGGATAACTCCTTGAGAGTTCTGGATGGTTTTGATTAAAACCTAGAATGGACTCCAAGCCCCAATGAAATCATAGCCCCCAGCCCCCACTGGCTCCACTACGCTACCACACACACCTGAAACGACAGGGAAGTTTATGGATTATTCTTCAGAATACAAGGGTCATTTCTACTTGACGTTCTCTCAGATCAGGCTACACAGAAGTTAGGAAAGAAGACATTTCATTGCTGTTGACCTGTAAAATGTAAAGTTCAACTCTTGGATCTTGTCCTTACTGAGATGGTCATGGCATATTCACAGATTACAACAGAAATGGAGAAAGATTAAACCCCAGTTATCCCTCTTTCTACATTCTCCATTTTTCCTAAGTTGCAACCTAGTTCTGAGTGAGGGGAAATTGTGCCTAATGTTTAGCTTAGAAAAAGAAAGTAGTTCCAGAAAGCAATTTGTTCATTTTGCTTCTCAACACCGCCCTCCCCCCCCCCCGGGCACCCTTCCCCAGAATGTATGCTGCAATTTCCCTAAACCATTTATGCCATTGTTTCAGAGCCAATTGAAAAGTGGTGGTATATTTATGTACTAAATAAGGCTTTTAGTCAAAATGAATGCTTAAATGGTTTCTGCTAAAATGCTGTTATTAAATGTGCTTTGGCTATTTCCAAGGTTTATGCTGCTTAGTATACTTTATTTTAATCGCAAAGTCATGCAGAAAGGGGTGTATTCAACAGAAACTGAAAATCAACTTCTGATCTCTCATACTTCTGCTTCTTCTTAATTGCACCTTTCCAATATTATTTGGGATTAGAATGATTTAGCTCAACATGGTGTTGCCACTTTTACACTGGTGTTCTGGACCCAGAGGACATGTTTTAAATGGCCCAAATGTGTGAGAAGATGGGAGAGGCCCCTGCATCAACTATGCTGTCATTCTCCTGAATGCTGCACTTTCCTCTGTTCCTCAGGTAGGAGGTCCCTGAAGTTTCTCCTTGACAGCTAATAGATTCTGTCAAGAACCAAACTCCATCAAGTTCAATGCTCAAATAATGGGGGCAAAGATAGCTGTCTAAAAAATTGTAGGTGTTGCCCAGGGAAAGGAAGAGAAGGGAAGGGGGTTGGACCCCTTCTACACCCCTGTAATTGAGGAACTAGTCCAGCTGTCCTATATTTACCTCCTATTGCAGTTATCTCTGTGTTTGGTAACTGTATTGAGTTCAGACAAGGCATTCCTCCTCTTTCCCCAACTGCTGCAAAGCAGCATTATCACAGCACTTGGGAAGAAAGGAATGAAATTAGAGGCTTAGTGCCTTGACCTACATCTCTGCTGTTCTCCTCAGTGGGAATGAAGTACACCAGTTGCTATGGAACATGGGTGGGACGGGGCTGTTTCATGTATGTCCTGCTTGTGGGCTTCCTGTGGTCAGCTGGTCACTGTGTGAACAGAACGATGGACTAGATGGACCCTTGGTCTGATCCAGCATGGCTTTCCTTATGTCCTCATGAAGCAATGATTTCCCATTCCACTCAAGGGAATAGAGTATAAAAGCAAAGTCACACCTATTACTTCCTGTTACTTCCTGACTAAGGTGCAGACAAAGAACTTTCAGTGACCCTCTATTGTGGATTTAGGGCAGGGTTGCTGAACCTCAGACTCAGGGGCCAAATCTGGCCCACCTGATGGCCATTCTCCCTTCCCGTGTTCCCGCCCCCTTTCCCCCAACCATCTTTTGTTTGGTAGTTTCCCAACTTTTGAGCAATTTCTTCCCCACCTTCCCAAATTCTAAAAGATTGAAATGCCTCTCCTAAAGCTCAGTTACTGGTAGTCTTAAGCTAAAAATATGCGGGGATCTGGGTTCCCTCCCATATTCTTTTTGGGCCCACCCCTTTGCCTTCAGCTCCACCCACCACTGGAAGTTTCTCCAAAATACAATTTATCCCTTGGGCTGAAAGAAGTTTAGTGGGTAGGAAACTAAGCTTCCATTTGTCTAGGATGGCAAAGTCAATCATGTCACTTTGGGATGTTTTACCTGTAAATTTATTCCACTTTTGCAGTAATCTGCAAATTTGGGGTGAGGGGAATCATCTCTGATCAGTAGTTGTCTGTATTTTCTCTAATAAAGGCATATTTTGACATTAAACTGCTAGAAACTGTGTTGGAAGTATTTGAATACTGAAAAACTGATATATCGCTATCTAACGGGTAGCTACTTCCTGAAACACATATTAGTCCGAGAAGTGCAGCTCAGGTCATTTCAGATAGCAATTCAAGAAGATCAATTCCATTTTGCCTCACTCTACTCCCCTTCTGTGGAACGACAAGAAGTGGAACAAATACTTAACTTCTACTCTTGCACGGTAGAATGGGATGTCAGTTGATGCCAGACCCTGCTTCTGTGTTTTACTGCTGCTATGCTCTTCATTTTGTATTCTCTTTCTCAACTCCATTATGTTTTCTTCTTAAATTTCTTCTGGCAAATTCTAGCCAATTTCGTCTTACATTTTCCAGCTGCATTTTCCTCAGATTATCCATCTCTGCTATGCAGTTTCCTCCCCAATTTAAACTCACACATTATTCCTTTTTAGTTTATGGAGGCCATCTAGTGGCATTAAAATCAATGGGAATTTTACCATTGGTTTCAATGGGAACTGGATGTGCATTTGCTTCTTTTTTACTTAAATTGCAGAGACTTTCTTTTAGCACCCCTAAAAGGCAATGCTGCTAACCTTTCTCTTTTCTGTTTAGAACTCTGAATTGCCAATTTTCTGCTTTTAGATATCATTCTGATAGTTTTTTTTTTTTATCCAAGTCTTAAAGTAGGGTCTACACAGCAGTGAATCAAAAAACTAGGTAGAGAAAATCACAGCTATTTCAGAGAGAAATGACATGCTTGTATTTCTGCACCTCCAGACTCCACTAAACTTACACAGTTCTTCATGAGTTTATACTTTCTTATATATTTCACACTGTGTGGCATTAGATAATCGCCACTCAATTTACCACATACATGTGCAGTTATTTATTTTTGTGTCACAAATATCAAGTGACTAAAAGCATAGTCCTGTACAGGCCTACTTAGATGTAAGTCCCATTTAATTCAGTGGAGCTTACTTCCAGGCAATGGGTAAAGGATTGCAGATTAAGGACAGCTGGTGATAGGGAGGAGCATACTGTACAAGAAAAACTCAAACTCATCAGAATTCTCCAAATTCCACTTCAAAGCTCATTCTGTCTTGTGTCTATACCAAATTGCAATCTTCTTTTTGTACATGAAAATTCATGCTTACTTTTCATGTATACTTTTCAAGTGCATGCATGAATTCTGTGCATCTTTGAAATGCATGCACTCCTCTCCTATTGCTTGAAGTGTGTTTGTGCACATTTTTCTAATGTTTGCATGCTGTTGGACACATTTTTTGGGGGTCCATGAATATTTTGCAAGCTGAGAAATGTATGGACTTTGACCGCAGATCACATTCAGGCCTGTGTTGAGTCCAGGAGATGTGGCTTGGTAAATCCTGATCAAAAACTGAAATGAATTTTTCACACTTCTCATGATGAATTATTTTACATGTGTTATTGGTAAAAAGTAGTCATAGCTGAAGACTTCTCATAGGTGAAGTCTTCTATTTCAGGATTTCCATAGGATCGCAAGTCCCAGTCAAGAATAGTAGGAACAGCCAGGGGAGAAAACTATCACTTCAGTGTGCATTTAGGAATCGGGTGGGTGATTCACAGCATAGTGTGTGTGTAAAAGCTATGCAACATATACCCGATAAAGTTATTAAAATTGCAATCTAATGCATGGCTATGCAGATATAAGCCTCATTGAGTTCAATAGGGTTCACTTCCAGGTAAGTGGGTATAGGATTGCAGCCTAAGGGAACAATCCTAACAACTGCACCCTTTATATTCGTAAGCCTGGTGATCTTCAGCTCCACTCCACCTCCTACTCTGCATTTTAGCTAGATGGGCTTTTTCACCCATTTAGCTGGGGTGCTGTGGAGGAGAAGGGAAGATGGTTGGAGGGGCCTGAAAATACAGTGTAACCGAGCCCCTCTCCTCCCCACCCACTGGAATGCCCCCTTTATCTCCTGTTTTGCAACCTCAAAAAGGCAGCCATAATAGTGCTCTCCACGCCAGGGAGGGGAAGGGGAGGGTCAGGGATCACAGATTCCTGGACCTGAGGATGGAGTATTGTCTCTGACCTTGGATCCAGGAATCTGAAATATCCTATTCCCCCCCCCCCCCAATGCTGTCTAGGGGCCATGAGATTGCTATTCCCGGTAGTTAAGAAACCAAAAGACCATAACTTAGAAAGAGGACATGAGTTCATAAAAAACATTGCCATGTGGTTTAATTATGTTTTGACTAAAATATGCTACTTATGAAACATACAACCACTTTGAAATTGCACTGCAGATACACAGAGTGGTAGGCCTACATCTCCTACTCCATCTTCATGTTAGTCCATAACTGGAGACAACTGGAAAGAAGCTTGTAGAGAACAGACTTTTATATTGGTGGAATGTGCCGTTGCTGCTGGAAATGAATCTGGAGCTGAGTCTGACCACGTTTAGAGCTTTGTCAGATGGATCTTTGGATCATTCCTTTAATCCACCCTTATCTCTTACTTCAGTATCTAAAGCCATGCATTTATCATACTGACTAGGTTGTATCTATTTCTGTCTTTCGAAGTTGTGCTGGCAAGCGTTATGCTTATTTTCCCCCAACTTCGCTACATTAGAAAATGTATTGCTCTATCAAGCTTGTAAAATACGTCAATAATACAGTCTACGGGTTGATAAAAATGGCAGTGATTATAATAATCACTATACCTAAAAATTTCAAGTACCATATTAGATAAAACTGCAAAACTCGCTTGTTGTTGCACAGGACAACCCTCCCTGAGAAATAACTAAGCCTGAAATATTTCTAGCTTCCTCAAAGTTATTCTTCTAGCTCTGCTAGGTGTAATGATTTCTTGAGTGCCACATGGATTTAGGAGGAAACTGCTGGTCTTGTGACTAAACCTGCTATTTATCTCAATTTGTGATTTTGTGATTGTATCTGTGCATGTTGAGTTTTCACCTTCTTTGTGGGCATAATTTAAAATGTCATAGTAGCAAGGGCATGTCAGACCAACCTAAAGGCACTGCAAGTACCAGATGGTTTAAAATTAGGAGACAGTATCTTTGTTTTCCATGGTGCATATGACTTTGGAACAATTTAAGAAAATCCTTAGAGATACAGATCAATGTATGTATACTTTTCTGCTTATATTTGGTTTAAGGTCTCTTCCCACCCCCACTCTCCACCACACCTACATCCATTTTGCTATATCAAGGGACATGTAAACTGTGGGATTTGAGAGTTTTGCTGCAGTGGGGGGGATAGAACAGAGGTTCACTTTAGCCAGCCCAGTTGCACATGTCTAAATCTGGATCCTACTCATCACACATAGGAACAAAAACTGTGCAATACAATAAAACTAGAGAGCACCAATTAACATTTGAAATCTTTGGCTATTGATGGACATCAAAAGAGAATTAAACACAGAAGTCACACTTAGTGGTGGCTCCAGGGGAGGGGCGGAGGGGGGCGAGCGCCCCCCCAAACAAGGAGCTTGCCTCCCCAGTTGCCACCCCAGTTTTAGGACTCCAATTGCCTGCATTCTGGGATGGCTGAGAAGCCAGCGACAGTGGAGATTAGGATTTGATCCAGTTCCAGAGCCAGTTCCAGGGCTGCTTGGTCAGCTCACTGCTGGGTGACTGCTTGGGCGGAGGCTTTGAGGCCTTGTTGTCATGGTGATTAATTATCCGGAAGAAGGGGCTTTGTTGTTTTAGAAAGAGGTGGGGCAGGGCGGGAAGGTTGGAAGGAGCGACTGCGCAACAGTGAAGCGGAGAGCAGCACATGCCAGGCAGGCCTGGGGCCCATCTACACTTGTCTAGATGAAACGTAACAAGTTGGCAGAGATGACGTCAGCAGTCACGTGATGCTGTTGTTGTTACGTTTCTTCTGACTTTTAAAACCGTTCCACTTTCTGTTAAAATCGTTTTAAAACTAACAGTGTGCCCCAACCTTTCGTTGTATTCAATGCCATCTTTCAAAGTCATGTCTCGTGACCATGGTCTTTGCTTCCTGATTAGGACAAGTGAGGGCTTTTCTAGGGGAGGGAGAGCTGGCACAACGCTATGAGGGGGAGGGGGAGGGGGAGGGAGGGCGGTGAAAGACGGGATAGAGGCTTAATTTTTTTAAAAAACCGCTTATCTTTCGGCGTGCATGTGGCCCCTTTAAGACGCTGCAGGGCTTCCCTCGTCCCTACGCGTCGCCCCGCCTCCCTGCCGGCTTATCCCGGCAGGTCTAGCTCAGAGTCACCGGAAGAAGGAGGTTTACTTCAGAGCCGGTATGAGCATAATGAAGAACGTTCTAAAGAAGAGTGTGCCAGGGTAAAACGATAGAAGAAAAGGTATTTCGATTGACTGGGCTCAAGTTGCATTTTGTAACGTAGCAAGGGAGGATGCAACAATGCACTTAAACAACGGTGTAATGAATAGTGTAGATCCTGCCCAGGCTAAGCAGCCTCAGTGAGCAGACACTGCAGAGGCCTGTTTTGCTTGCTCCTTTTCCAGTGGGAGCAAAATCCAACTGAAGAGGAGGAAGGAACAAGGAAGACATAAGGAGTAACCGGCCCAGGCCCCAGGTTGCTGCCTCTGCTTTCCCCGCGGCTGCCAACTGCACCCTGTTTAAGTATGTTTGAAAAGATTCTCCTTTTCTTTAAGTTACTGATATCATTCTGCTGACAATCTAGCATTCCATTTATACTATTGCTCTCCCTTATAAAAACACTTCCTAATATTGTTTTTCAGGAAAATGCTCAATACACTATTCAAATCTTCTGCACTGAGGAACATTTTATTTACCCCACTTCTGCCTTTTTGTGAATTGAATCCGGTTCGTAGAATATTTCTGTGCTGGTTGCAAAAAGCTTTTTTGGGTTTTTAATATTCAGCACATTGTCGTTATGTATATTGGGGGTTGTTTTTTGTTGTTGTTGGGTTTTTTTGTTTTTGTTTTTGCATGTTGCTTTTTGCTAGCAGCCTGTTTTGCTCCGTGTATAATAGTTTTGCTAAAGTGTTACTGTTTGCTGTTTGACCTTTGCCTATCTGGCCAGCTCAGTCTGAGCATGGGCTGGGGTGGGGGCAGGCAGCTTCAAGAACATCACTTTCATCTTCATCCTGGCATGATCTTATTGCTATTTTTTGTAATGTTTCTTGCTGCTGGTGGTTGCTGATCTCCTTTGTTCATTTCTGGGTGGGTAGGGGATTATTTCCCTCAGCACAAATACTTTTGTTTTAACAAAAACCATTCCCATCAGAGCCCAATAGATTCATGTAAAAAATATTTTCATGGGGTTGTGACTGAATAGGGAATGTATGTAACTCTGTGGTGCCATGTCATGTAAAAATCTATTTGGGCTTGGTGTGTGTGTGATTTTCAGATTGAGAAATTCTTGAGTGTGTGTGTGTGTGTGTGTGTGTTTGGGCCTAGAATCTATTTTGTTTTGCTGTATAATTTATCTCAATTATATTGTGAACACATGGTTTTAAAAAATAATGTATTTGCTTTTCATGGTGCAAGTTAATATATATTCATGGCTGAATTCCTCCTGTTTCATGGAGCGCATTTCCCCCCTTTAAACATGTGATTATGTAACCCAAACTCTCACTTGCAGTCATTGGCTCCTATTTAGCTGCTGCCTCAGTTTACCTATGTGTGAAATGGGTTTCTTGGACTCCCATCTGCATTTAATTTAAACGTTGGAGAAGTGCTGTGACATACCCCGGATAAATTGTGTGCATGTGTGTTTGAGACACTTTTTTTTTTAGCCTGCTCTCTGTTGGCTCTGGGAACTTAAGCGTGCTGCAATTATGCAACCGAAACTCACTCTCTCCCATTGACTCTTATTTGCCTCCTGCCTCAGTTTGCCTGTGTGTGAAATGGGCTTCTTCCTTCCCTTGCTTCAATAAGTGGGTTCTGCCACAAACTGCTTTCTCTGTGTTATTCTAGAGAGGTTTCTAGGAGGGTGGTGACCCCCTTGGCTCTGTCTCCAATGAACCCACTTTCTGCCCCACCAATTAGGGTTAGGTAACTGAGGTTTCGGATGGGCCCCATAACTACATCACACTTAAAACCCCTGATGCCTAAAGCTATTCTTGTCAGTTCTCCAAACTATACTCCAGCACCAGCAGCCAGCCAACTAAAAGAACACTGGTTATTCCATGGATCTCTTCCTTTTTTTCTCATTACAGTCGGCCAGGAAAAATGAGAGGGGGAGGAAAGAATTAATCTGTACCTTCTCCTCATCTTCCTTTTTTCTCCTCAGAGAATTAGGACAGGAATGGGGGTGGGTGGGGAGAATTCACTCACAGTGCAAGAGTAAATTGTGAGAACTTGACTAGAAGGAGGAATTATCTGGCAGTAGTAGTTAGTCTGATATTTCTGAAATAGATAATTCTGAAGACAAAAGTGATTCTGACTTGCCAGATGCTTGTTTAGGGGTTGAGTTAATGCCTCCCTTTGTAAAAAAGAAAAGAAAAGAAGTTACCTGGTCCAAGTGACATTGCACAGTCCCAAGAAGAAAGTCCAATTCAGACAGTGCTAAAAAGTTATCCGTCAATAAAATATGGCCAGACATTTCAACCCAGCATGGTACAAATGCTATTCTTGGTTAGAATACAGTGTAATACTGTATTTCAGTTAGAATACAGTGTAATACAAAATGCTGTGTTTTGCTTTGCTTGCCGCCATTTCTCTGGAAAAGATCCCTGTATTGCTGAAAATCCATTTACTCACAAAGGGTACAACAACTGGAAAAAAGCTACTGGATTGAAACTGCATAACAGAAGTGCAGTCAACAAAGCCCCATGATATTCTGATTAACAAACTAGCTAAAAGTTGGCTAGATGGAACAATTCTTAGGTGGATTCACAGTTGGCTGCAGAATCGGACTCAAAGAGTGCTTATCAACAGTACCTTCTCAAACTGGGGGGAGGTAACGAGCAGGGTACCACAGGGCTCAATCCTGGGCCCAGTGCTCTTCAACATTTTTATTAATGATTTGGACGAGGAGGTACAGGGAACGCTTATCAATTTGCAGATGACACAAAATTGGGTGGGATAGCTAACACCCTGGAAGACAGAAACAAACTTCAAAGTGATCGTGCTGGGCTGAAAACAACAGAATGAAATTTAATAGGGATAAATGCCAAGTTCTACACCTAGGAAATAGAAACCAAATGACAGCTCAGCAATACTAAAAACGAGAAGGATCTTGGAATTGTTGTACATCACGAGCTGAATATGAGCCAACAGCGTGACATGGCTGCAAAAAAGGCAAATGCTATTTTGGGCTGCATTAATAGAAGTATAGCTTCCAAATTGCATGAGATACTGGTTCCTCTCTATTCGGCCCTGGTCAGGCCTCATCTTGAGTATTGTGTCCAGTTCTGGGCTCCACAATTCAAGAAGGATGCAGACAAGCTGGAGTGTGTTCAGAGGCGGGCAACTGGGATGATCAGGGGTCTGGAAAAAAAGCCCTATGAAGAGAGACTGAAAGAACTGGGCATGTTTAGCCTGGAGAAGAGAAGATGGAGAGGAGACATGATAGCTCTCTTCAAATACTAAAAATATTGTCACACAGAGGAAGGCCGGGATCTCTTCTCGATCCTCCCAGAGTGCAGGACACGGAATAATGGGCTGAAGTTACAGGAAGCCAGATTCCAGCTGGACATCAGGAAAAGCTTCCTGACTCTTAGAGCAGTATGACAATGGACTCAGTTACCTAGGGAGGTTATGGGCTCTCCCACACTAGAGGCCTTCAAGAGGCAGCTGGACAACCATCTGTCAGGGATGCTTTAGGGTGGATTCCTGCACTGAGCAGGGGGTTGGACTCGATGACCTTATAGGCCTCTTCCAACTCTACTATTCTATGATTCTATGCCTGTAAGGTGGCATGGGAGAGTTACAAAAAAAAAAAAATCCAAAAGAGGCTCAGTTTTAGTGCAATTAAGTGATCTTCATAAAGAACATATCAAAGAAAATAGGCATTATATAACCATACAACAACATACATTGGGTTTGCCTAGGTGTACAGGGCCCACAGTTTGCTCTTACTTTTCTTACACTAAGAGTCTAGCTTTCTGTTTCTATCTGCACTGGTTGAAAAGTAACTGTTTTCTAAAGATAGCGTTCTTTCTGTTTAACCTGTATGTCAAGGAAATGCTTATTTATTTGGCTACCTTGTTTAAAAGCCTTTTCCCTTACTCCAATTTGAATTTAGCCAATACATGCTATTTAAGAAACAACAACTAAATCAATATATGTTTTATTTCAGAATATATGTTTAGGATGGCAGTTATAGTGTTAGATATACCGTTATTTTTCTTTGGAGACCTTAATATGTGGGGCACAGCCTTCCCACCTAGAAATATACTTTGCCCCTGCTGTGCCCCCCCTGAATTATTTTTCTATTGTCGCCACTGGTCACACTGAAATCAACACAACAAGACTGTTGTGGCTCAATCAAGTCTCATTTATTTATTTATTTATTTATTTATTTATTTAATTACATTTATATACCGCCCCACAGCCGAAGCTCTCTGGGCGGTTTACAACATTTAATTCCTTAACTAAAGTACTCTGGATGGTGACCTCAAATTCTTGAGACACTAATTTCTTCCAGTAAATTAAAAGTAATACATGCATACATTTTATAAATTGTATAAGCCAAAATCTCAGAAAAAAAATATTATATTCAGAGTTCCTCTTAAATGCAAACATGAAGGACCTGAATGAAAATGAATACACTACAATCCTATGCAATTATAGTTCCCCATGAAATCAAAGAGACATACCCTAAACCTTACATAGGTTTAGGGTATTTCTACACCATATGCTATAGAGGGAGGGAGGTGGGATGATCCTGGACTTACATACTTCTGGGATCGTCGCAGGGTGTCTAGACGTGGCGCACGACATCCTGGGTGGAAGAGGACGTCACGCCCGCCATTTTGTTTTTTTATCGGAAAAGAGCATAGGTGCGCTCCACTGAAAAAGTAAGCTTTTATTTTATTTTATTTAAAAAATTCCTGCTCCCCTCACCTCCCCCCACCCCCAGGTCCTGACTCTTCATGGTCACTCGCCAGGAGCCGGGATGAAAATGGGATGCCTGGCCACACGTCCCGCAGTCTTGGGATTATCACAGAACCATGTGAAAAGTCAGGATATAATGGTAGGGTGATATCCCAGGGGAGGGATCATCCCTCCCTGCCCTCAGAATCCCCTGTACACCATGTGGACACACTGGGGTGATCCCGGGGCGATCCCCGGGATATTGCCCCATCTAGCAATGCCCCTGACCTGCAACTCTTAAGAACAATGTACATTCTTGGGGAGAAATTTCAGACTTTACTATCACCTTCCAGTATGAACATACTCTTAAACATGGCTTTCACCTTGTTATATTTTATAACCATACTTTCCAGAGCAGAACATTTCTCCCATCTGGCCATCTTACTTATGCCCTTGGGAAAGAACAGGCTGGCATACAATGCTGTTAATTTGATGCTTTCTGGCTGATATGCATGGAATTCTCATGTAAGCCAGCTTCAATATTATAGCAGGACAGTTCTGTGCGGGCATATATGGCTATATAAACTCTATACATGCCTTGAAGTATGCTCTGACATTATCTGAGCAGTGCATGAGATGCTGCAGTGCAGTTCCTTGATTCACCACTGAGGTTTCATTTGGAGCCTTAGGCCACAGCTAGACCTAGGTTTATCCTGGGATCATCCAGGGTTCGCCCCTGCCTGAGCACTGGATCCCCTGTGTGTCACCTAGATGAACAGGTTTGACCCCTGGACGATCCAGGGATAAACCTTAGGTCTAGCTATGGCCTTAGAACACAAGTGGGAAAATTCACAATATGGGTCCTTCACAGTTTAGGGAGATATGATGCTTGGCTGGGAAGGAACCATGACATGGTCTAGTGGATCCCCATTAAGGCTAGACCAAGACGTTTTGCCCCCTGAGGTGAAAGACAAAATGATGCCACCACCTGATTCCATATACAGAAGCCAATTGGACTTGTAGTTGGATCTTCAATGTTTGCAGTGGGGCAGCATCCTCCACTGTGCTTGAGGGTAGCCGTCTAGCCTAAAGGGCACAGGGCAAGCCTCAGAGCACACACAGCACTGCACTCCACCTCCTCACTGCTGCTTCTCACCTTCTAACATCTGCTGCCTGAAATGGTCACCTCACCTGCCTAATGGTAGGGCCAGCCATGGATCCAATGCTATTCAAGTAGTGACAGAACAGACCCTGACTGTTCTTGCAGCTACATGAAACAACTGGGTCAAAAAGCTTCAGCTTCTGACCAGCTTAGGGCCTTGCTAGACCCGGTCAAAAATCCGGGGGAGAGGAGGGGAGAACTTGTGTTATGACTAATGTGAGATCTCACCCTTATGCACACGTGAGCCATGACGAGCTCTGGAGGAGAGCCGTCGCGCCTGCCATTTTTTAAAAAGCAGCAGCAGCAGTGCAGGAGCCAGGAAAGGTAAGTGGTGTTTTTATTTTAAAAAAAAATATTCTCCCCCCCGTCCCCAATCTCGTCACCCTGGCCCCGTTCTCCTTCGCCCCCGTCCCCAATCTCGTCGCCCTGGCCCCGTTCTCCTTCCCCCCGTCCCCAATCTCGTCGGCCTGGCCCCGTTCTCCTTCCCCCCATCCCCGATCTTGTTGCCCTGGCCCCATTCTCCTTCCCCCCGTCCCCAATCTTGTCAGCCTGGCCCCGTTCTCCTTCCCCCCCATCCTGATCTCATCACCCTGGCCCCGTTCTCCTTCCCCCCCGTCCCCAATCTCGTCGCCCTGGCCCCGTTCTCCTTCCCCCCGTCCCCGATCTTGTCGCCCTGGCCCCGTTCTCCTTCCCCCCATCCCCGATCTCGTTGCCCTGGCCCCATTCTCCTTCCCCCCATCCCCGATCTCGTTGCCCCGGCCCCGTTCTCCTTCCCCCCATCCCTGATCTTGTCGCCCCAGCCCCATTTTCCTTCCCCCCTTTCACCATGTCTGATGCCCCCCCTGCCCGATCGCCCGCCTGCCCGCATGCCATGCCCGCTCAATCACCCGCCCGCCATGTCCAATGCCCCCTCCACCCCTGTCCGTGATCTCCTCACCCTGGCTCCGATCTTCCCCCCATATCTCCCGCCGGGTCCGCTCTTCCCCCCCCTGGCCCCCATCTCCCCCCCTTTGATTTCTCTCCCCAGCCTGATGGGCACAGCGCTCCTATGGAGCACTGCGGCCCGTCCGCTGCTTTTCCCAGCTACTCACGCGTAAGTGCAGTATCCAGGAAAAGCAGCGGACTGGTCCACATGCCCGCGGTACCAGCCTCAGCCCGACCTTAGGCTGGGACCACGGGAAGAACCACACTACAAGCGGTTCTGGTTAGCGTGGTGCCAGGGCGGCTCGAGCCCTGGCTGAGGCCGGGATCCCCTGTGCGTCATCGGGATGCACAGGGATGAGCACGGGCCTCGCACAGTGCTAACTCGTGGTCTAGCAACAGCCCAAGACTATATTTAGTATTATAAAGAGTTATGGGGCGGGGATAAGGGGGTTCCCTTTGAAGGAGTATTGGGATAAAATGGCAGAGACTAATTATTTTTCCTTTTGGACCCCATTTTTAGAACCTGGGCAGGATCTACACTACTGCTTTAAAATGGTTTGTTACTGTAGTGCCAACTGTTGGGGCCCAGGACACACTCCATATACAGTTTTCAAAATGTTTTCAAAGTGTCATATCCTGCTTGGTGTAGATCTGGCCCAGGCATAGAGAGAGTGCATTCTCTTTGCTTATGATCAAGGATATATAAAACCCTCCTTGAAAAATCTCACTTGTTATCAGAAAGTGTCAGGAACATGCTACATAGTGTTTTAGGGCATGCCAGTGTAGAAGACAGTTCATCAGCAACTCACATGTATAAACAGAGTGAACATATATGAAAAGCAGTATACATATTATGCACACATTGTCATGTTATAGCAAAACAATACTCAAAATGAGTTCTAATTATTCTTATCTGTGAATATTTATGAAACTACCAGGAAAGAAAATGTAAATGGTTTTTTTTTGCTATTTACAGTCCTTGAAATTTAATCAAAATCACTGAAAAAAGGAGATTAAAATGTAATAATTACTGTAACTGAATATTCAATAACTTGGAGACAAGCTTCTTGCATATGTAGTCCAGGCATGTCAGGAAAACAAAGGAAAATGTAGGTGTTCAACAGAATGTCTAAAGTTGCCAATCTGTTTCTTTTTTCTTTTCTTTTTTTATCCCTTCTGAACCATTTCTTGGCTGTGCACAGCAGCTGCACACTGATGAAGTTAGAAGTGTGATGAAATGAAATTGTTCTATTTAACTTGGTTTTCATTCAAATAAATTCTTCAGTTTCAAAGTGAATGATGGTGCAACCACATTTAATAGTTGGGTGTTTAACTCTATGGAAGTGCTTGCTGGGCATCACTGACACTAGATCAAACACTTATCATTTTAAAATACAAAAATATTATACATTAGTTGGTTATCTGCAAACCATATATAGTATGTGTATAGAATGCATGTCTGGAAATGTTAATCCACTTTTAGATGAGTTAGAAATTTGAAATTTGGCACACTGATAGGTCTGGCTATACAGTGTACCAGAAAAATCTAAAAGCATGTTTTATTTTGTTTTAATTTTAAGTATTTTTAAAGAATATACTAAAAACACAAGCTTACACCTATAACTCCCAGCATACCTTGGGTGAAACTCCCAGCATGCCTTGGGCGGGATGCTAGACTTACTGGCCTTTGGCAACCATTGTGAGAAAACACTTCGTAAGTCTGAGCAGGTAAGAGCAGCCTTGAAGAGGAGCAGTTGGTTGAGGCAGAGCATTGTTTGGGACATGTAGGAGAAGCTCTGCCTGTCTTCTTCCCCCTTCCTCCAAACATATGAAACAGTCTTTTGTGTGCAAGCCCTAATAGCCGTGTGTCCAGATACACACATATGTATCAACAAAATATTTGATTTTGTCAGAATCAACAAAATTACCTTGGTGATATATTTCTTATTGGTAGGGGAGAAGGCGTTCTTTCAGGTATCCTGGTCCCAAGTTGTTTAGGGCTTTGTACACAAGTACAAGAATCTTAAACTTGGCCCGGTAGCGAATAGGCAGCCAGTGCAGTTCCCTCAGCAGAGGAGTTACATGCTGGAAAGGGGCAGCGTCAGACAACAGCTGAGCTGCAGCATTCTGCACTAGCTCCAGCTTCTGGAGCAGCTTCAAGGGCAGCCCCACATAGAGTGCATTGCAGTAATCCAATCTTGAGGTTACCAATGCCTGCACCACTGTGGCTAAGCTATCCCTGTCCAGGAGAGGTAGTAGTTGGTGAACCAGCCAAAGCTGGTAAAAGGCACTCCAAGCCACCATGGCCACTGAAGCCTCTAAGTGTACCCCAAAACTATGAACCTGATCTTTCAGAGGGAGTGCAACCCCATCCAGAACAGGGAATGAGCCTATCTCCCAGACATGGAAACCACTCACCCACAGGGCTTCCATCTTGCTAGGATTCAGTTTCAGTTTATTGGCCCTCATCCAACCCATTACGGAGTCTAGGACCTGCACAGCCTCACCTGATTCAGTTGTCACAGGGAGATAGAGCTGCATGTCATGAGCATATTGACTGCATTTAGTTCCAAATCCCCTAATAACTTCTCCCAAGAGCTTCATATAAATGTTCATAGAATCATAAAATAGTAGGGTTGGAAGTGGCCTATAAGGCCATCTAGTCCAACCCCCTGCTAAATGACATTGGGGAAAAGATGGTGTCCTATGGCATTCCATAGCTCAATTGATAAGTGGCCGAGGAGTAGTCACCCAATGATACTCTCTGAAAACGACCCCGTAGCACAGTGCCTCTGATGCCCATCCCACGGAGTTGATCCAGGAGGACACTATGGCTGATGGTATCAAAAGCCGGTGAGAGATCAAGCAGAATTAACAGGGTTGCATTCCCCCTGTCCCTCTCTCGATAAAGGTCATCCATCAGGGCGACCAAAGCTGATTCAGTCCCATAACTAGGTCGAAACCCAGACTGGAATGGGTCGAGATAATCAGTATCTCCAAGAGTGGCTGCAGTTGCTCTTCCACAACCTTCTCAAGTCCCTTCCCTAAAAAGGGGGTGTTTGCAACTGGCGATAGTTGTCTAGTACCATTGGGTCCAGGGTGGGTTTCTTCAGGAGTGGTTGCACTACTTCCTCCTTAAGGACAGCAGGGACCACCCTTTCCTGGAAGGAGGTATTTATCACCCCCTGGACTCACCCAGTCAAACTCCCTCAGCTTGCTTGTAAGGGACAGGGATTGAGAGGGCAAGTGGTTGGTCACATTGCTGCAAGCACCTTGTCCACATCATCAGGCCCCAATAACTGGAACTGATCCCACAAAATCGGGCAGATGGTAGCATCAGACACCTCAACTGGAGCTGCACAAGAATAGCATCAAGCTCGCTGTGTAGAGAAGCAATTTTGTCCTCGAAGTGCGATACAAAAAGGTCACAGCGGGTCCTTGACTCCCTCCCCTTTTGCTGAGGAGGAGTTACAGCCCCCGGACCACCCAGAAAAGCTCCACTGGACAGCTCCTCGAGGATGCAATGGAGGCAGCAAAATAAGATTTCTTTGCTGCTTGCACCGCCATGCAATAGGCACGATTATGAACTCTAGAGCATGCTTGGCCATCTTTGCTTTGAGTCTTATGCCATTTGCACTCTAGCCGATGTCCAGCCTGTTTCATCATCTGCAGCTCCCTAATATACCAAGGAGTAGAGCAAGCTCTGCAGGACTGCATTCAAGTTGATAGCCCTCTGCACCTCACCATTCCACAGTGAGGCTAGGGTCTCGGCTGGATCACCAGCTGTCACCACTGGAAAATCCCCAAAAGCATTCAGGAATCTGTTGAATTCCGTCAGTCTCCTGGGGCGGACCATCCAAATGGGTCCTCCACCCTTGCAGGAGGGGAGTAACACTGTGAGTTCAAATCTCACCAGGAAATGGTCCAACCATGACAATGGGGTTACTTTGAACCCCACCCCCAACCTTCAGACTACCATCTCACAGCTTGGAGCAAAAAAACAAATCAAGGGTATGCCCTGTTTCATGTGTTGGGCCAATGACAAACTGAGACAGCCCTATGGTTGTCATGGAGGCCATAAAGTCCCAAGGTGGAGCTCCAGAAACATCCTCAGTGTGAAAGTTGAAGTTGCCCAGAACTACCGTCCTGGGTTCCTCCAACACCACACTTGAGACCGCCTCCACCAGCTCAGTCAGGGAGGATGCTGGGCAGCAGGGTGGGCAGTACCCCCAGAATTGCTGAGATGTCATGGGGAGCTGTCTGGCCACTCAGAGGAAATGGTGAGTTCACAAATTGGGACAAAAGTGGAGGTCAGTTGTATTTTGTTGAGGTGGTGCTATTTGCAGAAAAGGGAACCAAAAATCCATCTGGGTTTGTTCATTTCAATATCATTTCTCATTTTCAAAATGACTATAAAGATAAATGCTAAGACATTGTGTCAAGAAATGAAATTGATCAGCTATCTTGGTTCACTAAAATAGATCATGATGGTAAAACATGATCTGTCAGATTTGCAATAGTCAAGAAATGTATAAAAGGGAGCAGTGTTGCTGGAGAGGGAGCAGTTTTGCTAGACTTTACTGCCTGGACTTTACAGCCCAGCATTCCCAGCCCTGACAGAGACAGTGGCTAAGAGTGCTACCCAACAGGAGTATGCTTCCCATACCACCTTAAAAAAAAGAAACAAGCATTTTAACCTAGATGGGCCTTTATACCCATCTAGCTTCCTTACCTCTTAGTGGGTGTGATGGGCAATAGAGAGGTCTTCCCCATCCCCTCTCCACCCACTATCCTACCCACCATCTTTTCAGGATAGCCACACCCTGAAAGCAATGGTGGAAAATTAGGTATGCATATTATTATTTATTTATTTATTTATTTATTTATTTATTTATTTATTTATATAGCACCATCAATGCACAATGTACAATGTGCATAGCTGAAAGGCATAGAACATCTGAGAACACAGTGGCTGATGGTCCAGTGGATCCAAGCTGGCTCTGGCCCACTACTGGAATGCCTCATTTTGGAACCCTACATTTACTACTGCTAGTGGGAACACTGCTGGTGGTGGCTGCTTTCTGCCTGCTGTACTCTCTGTTGGTGCAGCAGATGAGTCCCCTCTGTACAGGTGGAGCTTCTGTCTACCAGCAGAAGCCAGCAAGAGGGGGGGCACCCCCACCAAATCCTAGCTGTCGCCATCATGCAACATCCGGGGGTGGTGGTTAGGATTGCCCTCTTAGCCTACGGCCATACTACCTTGAACACGCCCGATCTCGTCTGATCTCGGAAGCTAAGCAGGGTCAGGCCTGGTTAGTACCTGGATGGGAGACCGCCTGGGAATACCGGGTGCTGTAGGCTTAAAAAAAAGAAAAAAAAAAAAAAAAAAAAAAAGAAAAAAAAAGAAAAAAAAAAAAAAAGGATTGCCCTCTTAGATGCTATTTGGAGGAATGTAAATTAAAAAGTATGTACATCTGAGATAGTGATGAACTGTTGGACAACGTGCAAAAATGTTGGGGTAGAAAAAAAATTCAAAGAAAATGCAGAAATGACTGGAAGAAAGTGTTAAATAAAAAAGAGATGCCTCAACATAGAAAAGTCAGATATGTGCTAGGACACATGGGCAAGTTCCTTTCTTTCCTTTTTCTTACTTTTCTTTCTTTTTTGGTGAAGTCTCTTATGGTGCAATCCTGTGCATATTTACTTGGAAGTAAGTCCCACCATATTCAGTGGGACTTAGAGGGAATCTACACAGCGTACTGAAGGCGCACGCAAGCGCCTTCAGTGCGCCCCCAAAACGATTGTGTAGATCCTGTCTGAAGAGACGCAGGAAGAGGCGGAGGAGGAGGAGGCTGGATTCCCCAGCCGCCTCCTCCTCCGCCTCTTCCTGCGTCTCTTCAGGCAGGATCTACACAATCGTTTTGGGGGCGCACTGGAGGCGCTTGCGTGCGCCTTCAGTACGCTGTGTAGATTCCCTCCTACTTTCCCACTGAATTCAGAACAGACTGCAGCCTTAATTTAATAAACTGAAATGTAGCATATACATTTTAATAACTGATCAGTTCTTGTGAGAAATCCTGACCCAAGTGAAGGCAATTGGTTTTAATGGAATAATTCCTTCACCCATGGCATATAACTAGGCCTTGAGATATTTGTCAGACTATTTCTGTATGTTTAATAATTAAGCGAGACACAGAATTATTTATAAAAATGGCTTTTTCCAATTTACAACTTTCTTTCAGAAATGAACTGGACTAACAATTTAAAAATGGCTTACACTCTCTGTGAATACAAAGGCCCATGTTGGTCAGTTCAGGTTTGTAAACCAACTTGTCTGTTTTATACAGGTCCTTGTCCTTTAACTGGAGGGTTGTGCCCTGGATTTTTAATTTAATTTGATTTAAGGTTTTTCTATGCTGCTTTATAGGCCAATGTCCCCTCAGGGTTGCTTACAAACATAATACATTAACAATAATTGCAATAACAATAAAACAACTCACTAGTATACCACAAAATGGAAACATATAATAGAAGTTGGGGTGGCAAGGAACCAGCAACATCACCTTTTAAATATTCTTCTACCCATGAATCACGAACACCAAAATATAAATCAGCAGACTAAAATACAGAATCTAGAAGCAACGGTCTACAAGTCAGCAAACATTCTTAAGAGAACAGCACAACCAAAACTGATCCCAAATAAATAGGTTTTTAAAGGCCACCACTGCTGGAGTGAACCATACAACCCTTAGGCGAATTCACATTAGTGGAAACTCCACCATTTCCTTTTTGCTGTAGGTGGCAGTAGAGGGGAGTTGGGCAACCCCTAATATGTGGCTTCCCCCTTCCTGTTGCCGCTGGAACCCCATGATTATTTGAAGGAAAAGCACTTTTCACTTGCTCCCCCCACAAAATGTACTTTGCCCTGCCACAATATTTTTTCCCCTGTTGCCACCCACTCCACTATTTCTCACCCCAAATAGTGAGCTGAAATTCCTTCTTCTATACCACATGCAGGGCCCACTACCGCTTTCGTTCTGTGCATGGCCAGCCCCACCAAGTCCGTTGTACAAGTGGCTTCCTTATGCGAGCTTCATTGACCTGCCCCACTTCAGAACTGACCATTTCTGAGCATTTCAGCTTGCCCCCACAAGCACTAAGGCCGGATCTACACTATTGCTTTAAAGCACTTTATAACAGTTATAAAGCGCTTTAACTGCTTTAAAGCGCTATAAAACTGTTATAAAGCGCTTTAAAGCAATAGTGTAGATCCGGCCTAAGTCATCATTGCACAAGTGTCGACATCCACTTGTGCAACAGAATAGGCAGGACTGGCCACATGCGGCCAGTGGATACTGCTCATTGCGATGTACTTCTGTGTAAACATGAATGGGAGGGGATCTACAGTAGTATATGAAACGTTTTTACAGTCATTGAACTTTTTTTTTTTTTTAATGATTTAAAACGTAGCAGTTTTTTAAATGTTTACTTACTTTTCTCTTTCCATGGGAATGCATTCCTTTTGGCCACACTAAGAAAATAAATTCGTTTGTTCTATCCCCTTCTGCCAATTTTCCCTCCCACTTCCTCTTCTCTCTGAGACAATCCTCCACCTACAAACAATCCAGCAAGCAGCCTCCCAAAAGTGAAACTGGTAGTGTCTGCAAAAAAGAGGCTTGAAAGAAAAAAACGGCTCCAAGTTTGGGCACGGAAATTACATAAATATGCCCCCAGGAATGCGATTGGCTAATTAAGAACTATAGGAAACCCATTTAATACAATGAAATTGGCCACATCATACCAATGACTTATTTCAGAGAAGTTCAAAATAAAAACCGGAGAACAGACAACAATAGAATGTCACAAACTATACATCATGTGGTGAAATACTACCAAACACACACTTAAAAATGGTAAGACACATTCTAACTTGACTAGTGCAGATCCCCTCTAGGACTAGCATTTAGTGAATTTGAAAGCACCATGATTTTTAAATGAGAGAGATTTTGATCCTCAAATTTTGATCCTGTTTGTTACAACTGGCGTATGTGAGAAGAAAGGTAGAACAATTGAATGGGTTTTATTTGCAAATGTTGAATTGTTAAAATGAGAAGGAACCCTAGTTATTTTTAAAAGAACATTAAAGAAATTGATCTCATATGACTATTTTTCATCATCAGAGTTTTGTTCAATGGGGATGATGCAGGATTTGTTTTGCCAAAAGGAAACAGTGAGATGAATGTTATCCTCTGAAACCTGTTTTAGTACCTAGACCTCCAGTTCACTTCAATTTTCTCTGCTTGGCAGAATTACTCCCTACATCATTCCAGTGACTGTTTTACATCATGTGGTTTTAGTCTTTTTGCTGTATTCCATCTAAATCATAATCATTTTATATGAAGGTCTTTTCACCCCCCTTCTGTCTCATTTTTGACTGTAGGGAGAATTTCATACAGTACAGCCATTTTCATATGGTTTGTTGCCATAGTATAGTAGAAGATGACTTTATAATTAGATCATTTTTCAGTGTGTACATGAGTTCTATCTTTCTTCCTGGTATCTCTGAAATGTCTTGCTGGAAAGAGAGCAGGTGAATCCTTTTAAATATTGGTATATTTCCTGCAATACTATTGGAATATTTCAAAATAATGGAAAATCACAATGTTGATCAAATCTTTTAGTTGTTATATGGATGGTGAGCTGGGTCAGTGTATGTGGTATTATAAGTTTTAAATGACATGTTCAAAGCATAACATCCTCAGAGAAAAACTAAAAGCAGAATGTCAGATGGGAATTGCTTCTTATGACTTAGAAGCAATTTTATCCCCTTAACTTTCCTAATTAAAGAACCAATATTGTATTGTTGTTAGTTTATTTTTGTTCACGAAAAGGTAGAGTGGTTAGCCTCTTAGAGTTATAGTTGGTTGAATCCCTCTTTTTCTAAGAATCAGGGTATTTGCGATCATATGGGATGACATTTATTGAGAGAGGAATGGAAAGACAAAATAATTGCTATATATATATATATAAACAGAGAGCGCCTAGACATTGGATGGCTTCTCTCTGCCTGATTAGGTCATTGTGAGAAATTCAGAGCATCTTTACTTAACAGATCTCTCTTCCCCTCCTTGAGGTTCCAGTCATGATAGTCCTGTACATGTTTCTACTCTTCCAGTCTTCTTGTCCTCGATTACAAATTCTAAGCATATAACAGTCAAGGTTCAACAGATCCAAGTCCCATTCACTTCATTTGACTGCCTTCTCATGGGAGAAATGCAGAGGGTAGGTCATGGGTTTCCACAGGCTAGCCCCACCCTGGCATGCTACGGCTACACACCCTTCCACTAATGTCCATGGCAGAAATACTTCCCTGCTATCCATGTGCTTGGACAGTGTTGAAAATTATTGATTTAGGCACTTGAAGCTCCTCCATGTGAAGGAGACCCTGTTTAGAAAAGCTCTGTGAGCTGATAGCAACAACAACAACAACAACAACAACAACAACAACAACATGCAATGGACCAGACATAACAGTTATAGACAAAAAAGAAAAACATACCTGCTTCATTGACATAGCAATACCTAAAGACAAAAATGTTGTAGGAAAGGAAGAGGAAAAGCTCTTCCAGAACATTTGAGAACTACAAGTTCAATCGCAGCTTTTAAAGCTCAGCTAAAAACGTTTCTTTTTTCTAAAGCTTTTAAAACTTGATTTTGTTCTGACTTTTGTACTGTTAGTTTTACTCTACCCTGTGCCTGTTTGGTGCATTCTCTTCCCCTTCTTATTGTTTTATTATGATTTTATTAGAATGTAAACCTATGCGGCAGGGTTTTGCTATTTTATTGTTTTACTCTGTACAGCACCATGTACATTGATGGTGCTATATAAATAAATAAATAAATAATAATAATAACAATAACAATAATAATAATAATAATAATAATAATAATAATAATAATAAAAGAGAGGAACTATACACCACCGGGTATGGAAGTTAAAGAATTATGGCAACAAGAAAAAGTTACAGTTAGTCCATTAGTCACATCAGTCACTGGCATCACATCATTTTTTGTTTACAGAAAACCTTCAGAAAATGGCCCTCCCAAAATACATCCATACCAACATCCTGAAAGCAGTCATACTTAAAACATGCTCAAAAGTCAGAAAATTTCTGAATCAGTAATAGACAGCAAGACTTGGCAAAGCTACCAAAGGCGAGAACAGAGAGATAATTATATATTAATTTGGTGACTTAAACAATTGCTAATAAATTCCAACCAGCTTTACAGACTGTTTCTAAGAAAGAGAAATGAGTGGTGAAAAGGTAAGGATGGTGGATAGAGTGCCTAGTGTAGCCCTTTCCAGTTTACTCTTATCTGAAACCTGATGTTCGGCACATGTCACAAAGTCAGCCAGCCTCTGTGCATTCAGAAATGTTGCTATGATAAAAGTCTGACTGCATGAAGTAAATGAGAATAAGTGACCTGAAAACCTAAGATGAAGACCATATTTTGTGTACTGTGTATAAGATTTCACTGGAGAATATGAGTTTTCAAAGTGTCAGAGAATTTTCTTTTCAGGCAATCCCCAATGGAGAACAGTGGTTTAAACTTAGACTTCATAATGGTACTGACTACAGCAGAACTGGCAGATGTCAGAACATGTGACAAGGCAGGCCAAGCAGAACTGCAGGAGAGCATCAATTATAAGGAGCACAGAAGGAGACCAGCTTGTTTGATCATAGGATTGAAATGGATATCTCATTATTAAAATCTATAGGCACACTTTCTTGATACTACTGGCTAAAATGAACATCAATTTCTTTCAAAGAGGAAGGACACTTTTGATAGGTCTCTAATAGAGGGAATCTGCTTGGCTCTCAAACATTGCAATTTCTATTTTTAAACCATTCCCTATTTTGATTTCTTCTTAGTCCCCCTGCATATTGCTTTGTTTGCAGCTGGAATGAGTCATATGGCTTTGAGGAAGAATGTAAGGATCAGTTCAATCCAGTTAAACCATATGAAAAAAATCATTTGGGATCACAGCGATGGCTCAGTGCATGCCAGTTTTGCAGGTAACTGGCAACACAAGCGTATTTAAAATACATAAAAAATGATTTATTGGCCGGACATCACTAAACTTTAAGAAGCTGAAACACACACACACATACCTAAAATAAACCCCCAGATCCTCAAGTATCCTGAGAAAGGTTTGTAAAGGGAAATACCTATTGTAATAGCATCTTTGTGTTGCAAACCTAATTTGGGGGGAAAACACTTATGGATGTTTTTATTAACAGTGCCTGAAAGGCAGAACAAGCTATATCTAGCTAGACTATTTGTGAAGTAATTCAATAGTTTTGAATGGAATTTTGTTCAGGATATTCTGTAATAAGTGGCTTATTATGTAGCTGCTAATATAAGAATTGTGGCATCTTTAGAGATGGACCAACCTGCTTGGTTCAATATACATTTGGGTATGGCAAACTGAGCTATCCCGCCTCCACTTTCCAAAATTGGGAAATTCTTCTGTTTATTTGAAGCCTAAAAATGAACCAAAGTAGGCACATGACATCATCAAGATGTACTAAAAACTACTTATTTCCCTAAGCTTCCTCAACCAGTCATTCCAAACCCCTTCCACCTTTACACGCCAAGATTGCTACTCTGTTAGTGGCAACTGCAAATGTGGAAGGAAGGAAGGAAAAGAGAAAAGAGGAGTTCTTTCCCTCATTCTCTTAACTAGTGACAGGGACACTCCTAAGGTAGCAACCCAGGTGCCAATAACTCTGGGAAATGCAGTCCAGCAAGGTAGGGCGGAGGCTAGTCGCTTCCATCACTCTTACATATGTATGTATTTATACAACCATTTTTTTCAAGAGTCCCAGGCACAGTGTGAAGTGATTGTGAGACCCTGGCCAAGGCTGCAGCCACTGCCACCTTCTTTTCCCCAGAAGGTCTCTGGGCCTTGACATAGTAGGGGCAGCGTTATTCTAGGGAGCTGAAGCCAGGAGGCAGTGGAAGGCTTGGCTAGTGTTTGCCTTCATAGTGTGCCTGCCATCTTGGTTTTCTCTTCTTTTTTCCCATCACCCAGCCACCTACCATTAGCAGGAGAAACAAGGAGTGCTTCACCAGGTGATGGGTGGGTTGGAGGAAGTGGGGATGTGAGGTATTTTTCTCCGGCTTGGATTAAATTCTAGGCAGAAAAGCTCAGCGTGTTAACATGCTTGCCTCATATTTAAGGTGAGTATTACAAGTCATCCAGGTTTCTATTCTGAGGCTGAGCCAAAGGAAGTGTAAACACCAGTGACATCTCTAGCTATTTCCGGAAGTTATACTATTTATTTTACTGTTGAGTTAATAGAATGTACTGCTCCTTCACAGCCTTTTGGGATTTGTAGTCCCAGAAGGAATGAAGACAAGTAATGCCAATCTTTATATTTAATTTAATTCTTTTCCAAAGACCTGGCTCCAACTCTTTCCTGTATCCTCCTGGGTTCTTTATATTTACTTGTATTTGTTTATTTTGAATGGCACTGGCTCAAGAGTGTTCTGAATCTATTATTCTGGATTTGAGTAATCCTGTTTGTTTTACAAATAGAAGCATCAGCTGCATAAGTAATCAATTCCATTGCTTAGACAACAGAAATATATAGATTTTTACATGATACACCCATGGGGAGAAGGCTTTCTTTGCACTGAATTAGTGAAATACATTCATTTATTACTCTTTCAATAAGAAACCCATTATTTTAAAGAAAGACAACTCAGAATTGCTGGGTTTCCCAAGAGGCAAATTGTAGCATTCTGAGGAACATTCTAAAAAAGTGAAAATGTATTTATTAATTATATTTTCCTACCTTTCTTCCATCAAGCAATTGTCCATAAAATTCCAAGGTGAATTCCCATCCAGACACAGATAAACTTAGCTTCAGCAAGGTTCTCACATCATGTCTTCTACCTTTGCTCTATGATGGCTGCATAGATAGATGAATGTTTTCTATACTAACATCATACTTATCATGTCTTCATCACAGAAAACATCTGGGCCTTAAATTATGTCAGTCATTCTGGATGAAATTACACCAAATGACAATCATGGGGATACAGCCCAAAATGGCACCCTATGCTCCCATTTTGAATAGGGTTGCCATTTGGGGCAGCAATCCCATGATTGTCACCAGGTGTAACTCCATCCCTGTTTATGGGTAACTCAGAAAACATGTGATATGCATTCCCCTTCCCCCATTCAACACTATTTCCTGACATAAGGAGCAGTCATGGTGAGAAAAGCATCATAGGCTTAAGTCATGACATGAGTTTCCTTAATCACAAATTATGGGGAGAGAAGGGTGGGTTTACCACAGGACTGCCATTTCTGGCATCACCATCTGAGTCAGCATCACATCCAATTTTGCCTTCCAGCTTTTAGCAGATGTAAGGCCTTTTGACAAAATGGCTGCTTTGTTAGTCCATATGCATTTGTTCAATGCAGTTATACATTGCAGGATTACATATTTATCTCTATAGCGACCCACATTATTTAGAAAGAACTTCCTTTTGTTTGTTTTTAAAAAGCTTTCTGTTTCACATTCAAACATTACATGTGAATTCATTAGAGACAAAAATATATTCTTAGAAGGATTCTTCGTTTTGTTTTTAAAGAATCCCTTACACATTTTTCCTTCAAGGTTTGTTCTGTCTCTCTCAAAGCCTAGTTTTTCCCCACTAATTATGTACCACTAAGTAGGGCCTAATCTACACCAAGCAGGATATTGCACTATGAAAGCAGTATGAAAGCGGTATATATGCTATGTGTCAATGGGCCCCAGTGGCGGTCAGTACACTTCAATACCGCTATAAAGCAGTAGTGTGGCTCCTGCCTTATATATATATATATCTTTCATAGTGCTATATGCTGCTTGGTGTAGATTAGGCCTATCACTGAAGCTATTCATTATGACTGATGAATGAGCATAATAGTAGGTTTTATATCTACATAAATAAATATAAGTACTTCAAAATCACCCCCTAATAAGTATTATATAGCTTCTAATAGTGTTTCTGAAATGGACTACATAAATGCTTAATATTTTGGATTTCAAGGATGTCTTTGATTGTGCAGAGAAAAGCTCTTCCTTCAAATGTGAAATTCTAAATGTGGTTTTCAACATTTTGTTCAGTTATGCAAATACAAAGGAAAACTGGACACTTACCAACCAACTGGCAACTCTAACCCAGTATTAGGCTACAGAGGCTGTCTGGTTATTTACTGCAACTTCTTTACTGTGATAAAAATGGAGAGATTCATTGGCTGGCAAGAAGGATATTAATAAACCACAGAAAGATTATATCATGGACAATGACTGCCCATTTATTAAGACTCATCATTCTCCCTTTCTGCCGCTTAATGTGTGTGCCAAGCATGCTCTGTGTTTGCTTTCCAATCTTAGGTTCATATTACTGTAGATAAAATATAATCCAATATCACTTTGTTTTTCTTTCTATTTATCTTATTTATAAAAGTAATAAATTATTTCATAAGGCAAGGGTATTTTCTGTTCAGAAGCTTCTTGAGACGTGTACAAATAGTAACAGCTGAGCAACCTTTTAAAGTAGAGCCTTGTCATCAATCTACTCTTTCCTTTCCCCAGTGTCACTACACGTTTATATTAAAATAGATGATCTTAGACGCTATCTGGAGAATAAGAAACTGCATGCAAGATTTACTCTCATTTTGAATGGGATCAGAGGCTATGAGAAAATGTCTCCTCCACTTCAAGCTGATCCTTGTCATTACACACCTTAGTTATACTTGTAGATGAGTTTTAGACAAGTTTTCTTGTCAAACTGGGGCTTCTGATTTGTTTTGGAAAGTGCAAGGCAGAAGTAAAGTAGATATGGCATGGAGGAGGTTTGGATGAAAGAATCAAGATGTTCTACATAGCTGGCTCCAGAAATAGTGACAAAATTATTATCTGTCTGACCTTTGATACTAAGTACAAACTGTTTGGAGTTATAGGTTACTATAGAGGACTCTAGGGGCCTTGCTAGACGAGGCCTTAGCGCGCCTTGAGAGCCGGTTTCCCTGCCGTGCGTCCACATGACGCACAGGGGAATCCAGCCCCAGGCCACACTGAAGCCTCCTCTAATGCGCCATAAGCGAAGTCGCTTATGGCACGCCTTTTCCGCAGCTCTGGCCTGAGGCTGGGGCTGCAGAACGTCTAGAGACTTCCATGGCTTACTTGCGAGTAGCCGCAAAAAGCCACAGACTTGGCACAGCGCTCATACGAGCGCCGTGCCCATCGCACCGGGGGGGTTGATCCCGGGGGGGGAGATGGGGGAGGGAAGGCCGGACCGGCAGGAGAGGGGGATGGCAGAGGGCAACACACGGGAGACGGCGAGGGGATGGCGGAGGGCAACGACGGGGACAGCGAGGGGATGGCGGAGGGCGACACACGGGAGACGGCGAGGGGGGCGGAGGGCGATGATGGGGACAGCGAGGGGAGGGCGGAGGGCGACGACGGGGACAGCGACGGAGGGCGGAGGGCGACGACAGGGACAGCGAGGGAGGGCGGATGGGGGGGCTTAAGTAAAAAAACACCTTACCTTGTCCGCAGTCTTCGGGGCGCACGTGGCCCCTTTAAAACAAAAAAAATGGCCGACGCTGCAGGGCTTCCGTAGTCCCTGCGCGTCGGCCGTCTAGGAGGCTGGGCGGTGCGCGCTAAAGTTAGCGCACCGTCGCACCGCCTCCCTGCCGGCTTATCCCAGCAGGTCTAGCAATGCCCTAGGTTTAGTGGGCCACCACCATTGAGGTTTGAAAAATCATGCTCAGCATGGTGGTTGCTTTCATGCAATTCTACAGGCATCCATGTCTCATACTTGTTTAAAACATTACTGCCAGTTCATCTGAATTGGAAGAAAAGATTTGATTATTGTTCTCTTCGTTCTCTATAGCCCTTGCTCAACCTGGTTACAGATCCAAAGACCTGCAAAGAATTGGAATGTTTGATGTAACTGGTGAGAATATGATGAAACCTATTTTCTCTTGATCTAAACTATTTGAAAACTGTATAAAACCGCCAATAATTGTGGAATGTGTTTGACTAATTCACTGAATATTTGCATTGTTCTTGATTTTTTTAAAAAAATGGTGTGGAAGGAAAAAGCTCTAATTCATCCATGATGGATGTTGCCTGCTCTCAATTAATATTTATAGATCTTTATAAATCTGTCCACTCCTATTTTACCATTGTCCCACTTGCCTGCATTTCTGATATGAGGTAAGGTTCTCATCACCAGAGTGTCCAAAGTGTGAGAAAAAAACGAAATGGAATGGTTATGGATCAGACGAGATGTGGCATGGCTTCCAACTTCATGCTATCACACTGGGAGCACTGCCTATCATTTGGCGGGAAGTTACAGACAATTGGTGAACTAAGTGGCTAAATGTCAGGGTGCTTGATGAATTTAATATTTACACATTCTAACACAAATTGCCTTGATCTTCACCTCTTGGACTAATGTACAGACCAGAACTTAGTATTCAGTAGTTTTCATGCTTTCTGAATGTTCTCATACAGTTCTTGGCTCAAAAACCAATCAAAAGACATTTAAAGATATGATTTTGGGGTGGGATAATTTTGAAATGTGTATTTGAATACATATTTAAATTCAACTTTTTGTGCAAATTTAAATCATCATTATCATCATCACAATTGATTCAGAAACTGGACAGACTTATTAGACAGACAAAAAATACACTGATTTGTCAATCCCTAATTGTATTTATTAATTCAATGTATTTCTGAATCACACATCCCCACAATTCCAAAGAAGACAAAATTAATCAAATACATACTGTACATTGCAATAAAACAGGGAAGACTACTAAAAATCAAAGAACAGCCTTCACTAAAAGCTCAGCAGGACATTGTAGTTTTACTAGCCATCTAAAATCCAGAAACAAGGGAGACAATCTAACCTCTTTGGGAAGGGAGATTCATAACCAAAACAGAAGGCCTTGCCTTGGGTCTCCACCATGGATGATAAACGTAAGATTTGGGCAGCTTCATGCACCATGAAGTTTTCTCTCAGGTACCCTGGACTCAAACTATTTGGTGCTTCATAGATAAGAGACACCACCATGAAAGATGCTTCTGAAAAGTACACCATGCTTAGTTACCACTTGTTACATGATCATCTGTTCCATTAATCTATAACAAACCTAGAGTAGACTATTTTGCAATTTCACAAAGTACTTTAGGTTTGTTATAGATTAATGGAACAGATGATCATGTAACAAGTGGTAACTTAGCATGGTGTACTTTTAAGAAGGATCCTTCATGGTGATGTCTCTTATCTATGAAGCATTTTTACAATTTCACAAAGTACTTTGCAATACTGTGGTAGGGATGAGGGAATGGATCCGTTATAAAATAGCAGCACAATGAAGCATGTCATGCTTTGGGGCGATCAATGTGGAATGCTTTAATTAGGCAGTCATGGAATGGTGGAGGCATGGAACAGCTCATTCAATGCTATACAAATATATGATGCTGACTGATGAGCAGCCACTGTGGATGCCAGAGGAATGTGAACATGCCACGGGCTGCTAGTAAGTCACTAGTCTAGCTGTGCAGTTCTGCTCCCTCTCCGAAGTTGCCAATATGGCATGGTTTTCTTTTCCCTCTCATTGCCTTGCCGTGAAAGCAGATTTACTTGGTAGTGAACCATCTCACTCTATAAACACCACCGTAATGAATCAACTGAATCAAATGCACTGGGGGATTGCTTTACATTTACAAATGTTATCTGCGCAGCAAATATGAATGAAAATAAGAAAAAGGGTTTTCTACAGAATAATGACCTTGCTTTCTTGTCTCTCTGATTTCCAAATGAAGTGTTCAGAGCCCACCTTTCTTTTTAAAATCTCTCTGATGAGAGAGAAATCAGGCTCCAATCAAGCTATGTTATTGTTTGTCACATATCCTCATGACTATTATAGTTATGGTACTCATATGTGAAATCTTCAGGCAGATTAATTTTACATTTCATTTTCCAGGCCCTTGAATACTGAGTAGATTTCTATATAAAGGCCGTCTGCCCATTCAGACGTTATCCATTTCTATCTGTGTTATCTCTCATTCAATATTGTCAATTGCTCAGTTCAATTTAAACTATTCTATGCTGTTGCATGGAGGTCTTGCTCTGTAATGCTGCAACAGGTTTTTGTAGTCTCAAATCTACACAATAGGCATTCGTAGACACATGTCTGGTGTGTTCACAAGAATCCAAATAGATTGGTATGAAAAGATCAAAAGGTTGGAAGAAGCCATGGAAGTGCAACATCAAAATTGTTACTTCAAGAACATGAAAGGTCTGGAATGGCAACCAGAATTGCCAGATTAGAATGCATAAGTAATAAAACAGGAATTTGGAAGCAGCCGTTGTTTCTCTTTTACATATGTAGAACCCCTTTTGTCTCAAAAATAGTGATGAGGGGGTAACGAAACTTCAAGGGAGCATTAGCAACAGAGGCTGAAAAAGTGTATCTTGAGGAGGAACCTGGAGGATGGAGAACTCTTTTAATGACTAGAGAAAGGAAACAGGAGAGGAAAAGAAACATTATCTTGTTTGTAGTGAAGACAGAAAAGGTTGAGAAAAAGATGAAAGGATGACACCAGAAATATGTTTAGAGTGAAAATTGTAACTGATAATAATTATGGAGAGTTATAAAGAGGAGTGATCTTATTGATTGGAGAGACATATTTGTAAGTGAGAATTGGTATATGTTGTTCCTCCTATTTCAGCCAAACGTGAGACATTTTATGAATGTTTCCCTTTAGCATCGTCTTTGAGTTATGGCTGCGTTCTTCCTTGCCCATTCTAGACAATCCTTCATTTTGATGAGATTCCATGTTTTATCACAAGTGGAAAAATCCAGCTCTGTCACTTGTAGGTAATGATGTTGCTAAAAATGCCTTTCACCCATGCCCGACATGTCTGGGCAGGTGAGGGTGGTGTAATGAGATGGGGAGGTCTATTGATGACCTCCATGAAGCGCCACTGGAGCTGGGAGGGGACAGAAGGTATATAAGGTTACCTCTTTTGCTGCGTGGCTCGCTCCCTCCCTCCCTGCCCTGTAGACAGTGTGGGCTTGCTGCTCATCTTTTCAGAGGCCAAGTAGGATTTTTTTGGCTCATAATTTAACTTGGTTATGAGTTTTTTCATCTACTTCACACTGTAAGACAGGGAGGGTGGTATAATTAGGTTGATTTGGTCCTTCAGTTTGGTCACATTTGTTGGGCAGGTGGGTAGGAGCGAGCATCTGGAGCGAGGTTGAAATTGGTGTGCATTCACAGGCACTGTTGTGGTGATAGGTAATGCCTGAGGCCCACCACTGGGAGCCTTGTGGCACCAACGGGTGGGATAAGGGTTACCTTTGAAGCCAACCTTCCTCAACCACTCAGAGCCCTGCAGCCTGGGAGAGAGGTTTGACACCGGGAGGCCTCCCTACACCAGGAGGGGGAAGCCCGTGAGGTGGCAAATTACCAGGCGCCATTATTTCTCACCTTTCACATCCGCAAATCAGAAGTACAGGTTCAGCATAGTTTCTCCAGATCATAATCTTTAAATATGTTACAAATTTAGTGCCCTTTCTCTGAGAATTGTTATTCCCTGGCTCTCCTGGAACTTCTCCCTAACCCAGATTTTGACAAACACATCAATTATTTCCTTGCAATTGATTCCACAGTCATCCTGCATTGTGTTTGGCTGTGCTCTTGATGAATATGGTTAAATTCTTATTTTGATACACTATTGATATTTAGTCAGCATTCTATAGATTATAATGTTCATACTTAATTGGGTATATGTTATTTTTAGAAGTGGCGCTACTATTTCCAAATCCTTTGGATAACTGGATTAGGGCACAATCTACAGGGAAATTGTCCTGTGCAATTGTTATTGATATGAATATGTCTGCATAAGAGAGTACCAGCTCCCATTCATATCAAAAGGTATTTCATACAACTTTGTCATAGGGTCAGCTCTACCATTAGACAAAATGAGGTGACTGCCTCAGACAGCAGATGTTGTGGGATGGGGAACAGTAATGAGACGTTGCAGGCAGAGTAGGCATATCACATCATCTGCCTTGCTTCTCCTAAAATAGCCCACTGTCCTCAGGTTCTTTATGCATCCAAAGTTTGTGGACATTCCAATAGCCTGTAAGTTTTTCATATATCCACTCCTTAAAGTGGTAGAATAAGACTGTGGCATATTGCAAGCAGATTAGGGGGGAGGGAATAGGTGATTGCTCAACTTTTCTTATTTTTAGAATGCTGGTAGCGTGCTCTCTCATGTTATGAATTCAAGAAAATGTCAGACTTTATTAATTGAAGACTAGCAGCAACTTGATGAAGCCGATAAGCATGTTCATGATTGAAATCCAAACATACTTTGCAAAGGCCTAGATATTATTCCAAATGAGCCTTTAAGCAGCAGGTAGACAGAAGCAAAGCCTTGCATTATTTGATTAAAATGTTGTATATAGTTTGAGATTTGCTTTGCTAAGAAACGTTTTGAAATAACATTAAACTCATGAAGTAAGTTTTTAAGTTTTCATATTCTGAGCCAGCCCCTTGTCTGAGCACAGAAAACACAAGGTGCAAATGTGTCCACACATATAAAGTGTCAGACGCTTAGGACCAAATGTTATAAGTACCATGAGTAGACAATGACCTTGCTCAGATGACACACTAAGCCACGGTGGTTAAGCATTTTTAGCTAAACATTATGGCTAAGTAGGTCAAATGAACCATTCCTAACCATGGTGGCTACATAACTACAGTTTAAACATGCTCACGGGCAGGTGGTCAGATGGCCTGGGACTCATAGGGAAAGCCTAGTGCCTCCCCACCACCACCACCACTATCCAGTGATAATTGACCAGACTTAGAAATTGCAGCAGGTTTGGAATATTTATAACAGACAGTGACACAGAACTGATTCTCTGGGTTCACATGAATCCCAGGACCAAAAGGATTTGGAGCTGTGGTGCCTGCAGTTCCACTTGTGACCAGTGGTATAGTGATAAATTGTGACGTGCAGGCACTCATGAGAGTTCCCATAGTCACACCCCCAAGGAGAGTCCAAAAATGCAGGCAGCTGGGTTAGTCCATATCACCAAACAGTTCTAGCATTTTTCAAGTTCACCAACAGCAGGAGTTTTGTAAACCTTTGTGAAGAAATGCCATGTATATAGCCATTTATTGCTGTAACATTTGTTAAATACTCTGTGTGACTTCTGAGAGGCCATAATGTATCTGTGCAGACCTGAAACCTAATGCTGTTACTGTGGTGAACGCCTGTTTAGTAACTAAACTGCCCAGAGAACTTCAACAATTGGGTGGTATAGAAATGAAAGGAAATAAAGACATAAAATAAATAAATAGCTGCTTGGTGTTGTTCAGAAGGGGGAGACAGAGGCAATTGCTTTGAATTGTTTTAGATGGGTAAATTAGATTCTGATTGGCTGGAGATTTTAGCTAGGTAAAAAAGACAGTTGACAGATATTCAGTAAGGCTGTGGGTAGTCAGAAAGGAGAAAGTCTGCTGGTTGGTGCATGATGGTATAGAAGGACTAGGAGAAAGCTGAGGAGAAAGCGAATAGCTGATGCATGAATAATATTAAACTATTCCTTCACTGTGGGTTAACTATAGGTGGCTGTTGAAGATCAGAAGTAGGGAGTAGGTGGCTGTGTTATGCCAGGAGGCTGCCCTAAGTTCTTGCCAGAAGGTTGCACAAGCAGGCATTAAAAACCTAGATGAAAGGTCCAAGCTGCAAGATGTACAACAAGAGGAGCTTCTGGAGTCAAAGGTTGCACAAGCAGGCATTAAAAATATCCCCTTAATAATTTATTTATTTATTTCCACTTTTATACCACCCCATAGCTGAAGCTCACTGGGTGGTTTACCAAGATTAAAAATATTAAAGATATGGTTTACAAACCGCACACATAGAGACAACATATATCTAACATATATCTAAACAAACCATAGTAGTTCATCTTGTCTCTAGTGGTGGTGGCTATAGCACACCTAAGCCTCATATACCAAGCTAGTAGAAGGTTTTAAAGTATTCTTAGAGAATTGGTGGCAACATAAAAGGGTCAGCTTGCGAAACTCTCTATTATTGTAGCAGAGAGTTTCTTAGGCCCTGAAATAGAACATTTGCTAAAAAATAAGAAACTCCATAGGTAGGATTGCCCAGTGAAGAAGCAGTAACCCCATAAGTGGTGACAGTATGGGTGAGAAAATCCCCCATAACCTTAATTGCCCCTTCGGAAGCAAGCCATCCCAAAATATTTGGCATTACAACAGACTCACGACAATATATTGCTCAGAAGGAAAAGGAAAGTCTAAGGGACACTGGTGACATCATCCCAGTGTTCTGGCCTCATGAGCCCAGGCTCCCCTACAAAACGTTTTTTGACTTCCAGCTGTAGGTGTTCAGATAGTTGGGAACCAAGGCCTGATCCATAAGGTTCTTGGTTTGAGCTCTACTTTAGCTGACACAATGAAGCACCAGACACCATGCAAGCCCTCCAGGGAAAGAAAGGAAGGAAGGAAGGAAGGAAGGAAGGAAGGAAGGAAGGAAGGAAGGAAGGAAGAAAGAAAGAAAGAAAGAAAGAAAGAAAGAAAGAAAGAAAGAAAGAAAGAAAGAAAACATTACAGTGCCCTGGAATTGCCTCCACACTAGTAATGAAAGAACTCTCCATGCCTTTAGATCTCTGATCCCCAGTTAGCCCAAGTGAGGAGGTTTGTAGTCAGACAAGTGGACAGTCCTACTGTAATATATGTATGGCTGTGGTGAAGATCTTGCTGGGTCCTTTGTGCTTAGGCGGACTGGGAAACAGGATCAAGGATCCTGCTTGAGCCACAGATTCAAGACTCAAATGCCCAGTGACCAGAACTTCCTACTTCAAGTGGCTCATTCCTCCAACCTTCCAGTGAGCAGGTCCCAACAGGAGAGAACCATAGGGGGCTTTGGTTTGTCTCCTTCCCCATAGTACACATAATCAGGTCCACACTACTTGGCCTTGAATGTAAGGCCTGGATCATACCAAAGTTAGCAAATATTCACATGACATGGAAATATTGATTACATTTTCAAAAATAAATGTTATCCCTTTAAGCTGCATTGTTTCATTGGCTTTCTCAAGAGTAAAATTATTTGGACAACAGTCTCTGGAGAATTTCAGGTTTTGTGATATCAGTTCTTCCTAATTGTGTGGCTTATTAAGCATTCGTTTTATGTGCCATGAGTACAAATAATAACTTTGACTGACTCCTTAATTCAGGTACTAGTATACCATTGCCATTGTTTTTCTTTTGTTTTGAAGAGTAATGAAGTTTGTGCATGTTAATTAATCTAAATGTACTTGTCTTAAGTAGCCTTCTTGGATAAAGATTTCATTCTCATGTTCATTACAAAAATGAGAATCATGTCTGTGTATAAATTAAGGTGAATGCAAAAACCATGAAAACTGCCTTTGATTCTGAACTTTATACTACATGATTGTAACATTTTAATCTCTCTTCTGTCTAATATACCAAGCTCTAGCTTTGGATAGTAATGCCTACTGCTTCTAATGAGATTTTGTTCCCACATTGGATGTTAGGCAGCCCAGAGATAGCCAAAGACAAAGCTTTTTTACCCATGGATGCTTGAGTGATCTATGGGAATAACTTTAAACAAAACACAAAAGTAGTGCCAAGGTTAATTTTTCTACCAAACCCAGAATCTAGGAATTGGTCCAAAAACAAATAAATATGAAACTCACATTTATTTATTTATTTGGCCATCAAAGAAATATTTCTAAATTTTTAAAGCTTTCATTCTGGAGTGCCCAAGAGCTAAGAACCTTGCTGTATCTCTCTTAGGCCTTAGCTAGATCTAAGGTTTATCCCGGAATCGTCCCGGGGTCGTCCCTGCCTGCTCCCGGGATCCCCTGTGTGTCATTTACATGAACAGGAATGACCCCGGGATGATCCTGGGATAAACCTTAGGTCTAGCTAAGGCCAGAATGTCAATTGGACCTTTGCTGCTGCATTGAATAACTTCTGAAGATAGTTGGGTCAACAATCGGAGATTAATTTTGTACCCGCAAAGCTGCATTAAGTTCTGAAGATACCCAATGATGTCATTGAGAATGTAACATCTCCCCTACCTGTGCCCTACACTCTTCCCAACCAGGGTATCTGCCTTGTTAAATTCCCTCCTGCAAAATTTGCATTACTTAGTCGAGAAAAGAAGGGGATCCTATCTAGGCTAAGAGGCATGGAAGTTTCAGGAATGACTTAAATGCTTTGATGCATGAACTGTGGTATCGTGGATCCAGGGTTCAGAGAAACATAGCACTGGAACTTATGGATTAGCAAGGATGCTGATGTCACCCACCACCCCATCAGAATTCCCTGTTCCCTCTGAGTTTAGCTGCAATCATCACAGTAGGTTGGGAAAATATATTGCAACATATATTGTTCCCTGTTGTAATGCAGAGTATTTGGGTGGGTGGTTGCTTAGCCTTGAATGAGCAATTATGACCCATTGCAAAGCACCTGTTCCTGGTGGAGATGAAAAGTGCTAGAGCTGATTTGTTGACATGGATAAGTACAGTTGCCTGAAATTTTGCACTCTCCTTGTGGGGAGTGGCTATGAGGACTATTACAATAAGTTCTGACTCTTCAAAATTAACTACTACACTATACACAGGGATGTTGTGTGAAGCAACAGGGGATCAGAGGAACTATAACGCTGCTCTATTACATCTTGGTAACTGGAAATACGGTTGGTTAAAGGAGAACACATGGCCATTTCCCACCACTGCTGTATTATCTTGGACACACAGGAACAACATTTTTGATGCAACCCTCAAGGCCCATTGTCTGAAGCAGCATTGAGGAAACACTCTGATAGTGAGCAAGCTAATGAGTTGTGAAAGCCAATGCTAAAGATGGATGTGGTTGTCTAAAGATGTTCACTTGGGGGATACAAAACAATTGTGCCTCCAAATTGTCTTTACACTGGCATCACTCTTGAAAGAGAACAACCAGGAAGAAGGAGGTATCATATTTCATGTAAATTAGATGAAAATAAAATAAATGAGCTTCCTTCATTTTGGTTTTTCTCATAAAAAGTCATATATATGTTCTTCAAATGCTTCAGTATCAACCCCAGTTTCTATACACGTTGTATGATCGGTGGTTTTGACCCTCTGTTGCTCAATTTATAGACATGTATAGAACAAATATTTTAAAGTACAAATCTCTATTATCATTTTACTTCAAACCCAGAAGAATAAAGTGTTAAGTGGTGTGTGAGACAAATTAAGCATACACACAAGGATCCAGTGCATTTTGTTTGCCCTGATTAAACTGTTATCAAATTGAGCTTTTTGACAGCTTTAAGTTAAGCCTACATTTGGAATATGTAAAATGTATACCATAATGTGAAATAATTCTGTCTCTTCCCTTTAACTGCTGATTTAATAAGACTGGCAAAAAGTCAATTTTTTTCTGAACATGAACTAGTAAAATATGTACATCTTATAGAAATGTAAAATGACAGGGGTTTCGTATTAACAGCGTATTGATTTACCTTAAGTTACTTTAATTACTTGGTAATCTAAAACTTAAAAGTGATGAGTTGGGAAGAATTCATAGTATTGCACAGCACTAAAAAATGCCAGTTTTATTTATTTAAAAACATGGACTCCATGGCTCTTTCATAACACTTTAGATTCTTCTTTACTATTGTGTTTATATATGAAACTTAAAAACTCAGTATATCACAGGTGGAACACATGCAGCCCATCTAAAATAAGTGGACAATTGGATCTAATTGAGATTAGAGAAAATAAACTAAAAAAGTGGCCTTTATAACTTGATTGACTGCAACCATGCAGATACAGCTACCTGTTTTAAACTTTGACAATAGGTGATCAGTGTAATTCAAATAAAATAATAGCTAATGAGTGCCATTTTAGAAGTAAAGAAGCTCTGAACCAGACCCCCACTAGCTGCCCAACCCTGTAAGCTGTGTGTGGAAAGATACCAGGTGGTCCATGGGTGAGCAGCGCAGGGCATCCTGCTGCTCTGCTGAGACGCCATTTTGGACAGTATGGCAGTTCAGCCTTTTCTGTAAATTGCCATTTTGCATAAAGGGCAGCTATAAAGAGGTCCATTTATACAAAACCACAAGTGTAAATGGCCTACTAGCCTAAGTACTTTGGGGGACTTGATGCAGGAGATGAAATACACATCATTTAATGATGTGCAGGTATACTTGCACTGGATGTGGTGGATAGCCCCACTGGGTCCACTTAAAACTATCACTTTATTAATTGGCACAGTTAGCATTTAGGTTTAGTGTGAAGTCTGGTATCTTGCCCTGACTCCAGTGATGAGGATTTATCCCTGGACAATGTGGTGACTTCCCCTCTCCTTACTGTGTTTTCCCACAGCTTCTTCCATCACTTTTCCTACTGCAGAAAATCCATTAAAGAGTAGCATAGTGGACCAATCTCATTAGAGTAATGGATAAGAAAATGCCCAGTTGAGGCACAATGGGATAAGTTATCCCTGGAGAAATGATATGTTGGGAATTCTCCATTTTTTCCTAGTGTTTCCCATTTTAGTTTCAGAGCTAAGAAACACACATTGAAAATCAAGCCACAAGTTTTCTAACTGGGTTGTGAAACGGAGTAGATTGGATCAACTAGTTAGATCTCATTGTGAAATTGACTAGACTAGAGATAGGGCATTCTAATATGAAATTGATGGGATTTAGAGGGTGTGTGGTTGCCAATAAGGGGAGGCAAAAAGGGAGGGGACAACACTGTTTCCACAGCTATCCCATGACCACAGATGCACACACCAAAAAAACACTAGACCCCTGAAGTGTAGACGGTCAGTTGCAATTCCACTTGTAGTTTAAAGTGGAAGAGCAATGATTGGTGGAACATAAGAGCCTTCCGTCTGGAAGTACCCCTGGTCACAGTAGTTCCATCTAGGGCTTTGCCCTGCTCCGTTCTGGATCCCCGAATCCAGAGCTAATTGGGCTCATCCGGACCCCCTAAATTCAGATCCAAATCAGGTTGGGGGAGGTCCAGATTGGTTTGAATTGGGTTGGGCCGATCTGGAGCTCCAGACGCCATTTTGGGTCAAACCCCATTTTTTTCCATTGACTTGCATTGGAAAAGAAAAACGCCTATAACTTTTTTATTTTTCAAGATACACACATGTAACTGGGCACCATGATAGCTTGTAAATAGATAGCTTGTAAATTCATGCCAATTTTGAAGTAAATCAAATCATCCCCTGATTTTTGGGGGTTTAAAAAAATATTTCCCCATTTACAGAAATGCATTTATCTCCGTCATTTTTCAAGATACACACATGTAACTGGGCACTGTGATATCTTATAGAACCTTAGGCATGGCCACTTTGAACGAAACGGGATAATTCCCTGATTTTTAGCAAATTTTTAAAGATTTCAGCATTCCCCCCATTTACACAACTGTATTCATCTCTGTCATTTTTCAAGATACAAACATGTAACTGGGCACCATGATAGCTTTCAGATAGGAACTTATGCAAGCCGACTTTGAAGAAAATCAGATCATGTCCTGATTTTTTAGAAATTTTTTAAAGTTAAACCTCAACCACAATATCCTTCAGAAATAAAATGTGTATTGGAAAGTGATAGTGAAAGTGCATTTCAGGACAACAGCACTTCAAAGGGAACACAATGTTCACTTTGCACTGTGTTCCCTTTGAAGTGCTAATATTGTCCTGAGATGCACTTTCACTATCTCTTTCTAATACATATTTTATTTCTGAAGGATATTGTGGTTGAGGTTTAACTTTAAAAAAATCGCTAAAAATCAGGGCATGATCTGATTTCCTTCAAAGGTGGCATGCATATGTTCCTATGTGGAAGCTATCATGGTGCCCAGTTACATGTGTGTATCTTGAAAAACAAAAAAGTTATAGGCATTTTTCTTTTCCAATGAAAATCTATGAAGGAAAATCCAGACCTCCGGGTTGGGTCGAAAGAGGTCCAGATCAATTCAGAGCAGTTTGGACCTGATCTGGAAGGTCCAGATTGGGATCCAAAGTGGATAGAAGGGTCCCTGCCCAGCCCTAGTTCCATCAGCCTCACCATCAGCACGAAGGAGCTAAAGTGCAGCAAACCCCAGGGCACCTGGGATCTGAGATGCAAGCCCAGTGACTCTGACTCTGTGGCTGACTGACTAGAGCACTGGCTTCCTGCAACGAGACACTACCTGAAATTTTCCTACATAATGTATATATTTTTTAAAAAAACCATTAATACAAGGAATTGCAATGTAAAATGTTGTCCAAAAAACAAAAACAATTAAAAGCCCATAGAAATGACTAGAAAAGGTAACATTTGAAAGTTAAACCCTACATTACTTGTACCAAAAAAAAAAAAAAAACAGCATCATTTTCTCCTATAGTCTGTAAAATGCCTAGACTATTATTTATTTATTTATTTTTATTTTAGAATATTTATATACCGCTCCCCATTGAAAAATTTCAGAGCGGTGTACAAGGTAAGATGAAAATAAAAACAGAATAAAAACAGTTAAAACAAAATTTAAAAGAAGCAATAACACTAATCCAAGGCTGCATGTTAAAGAAAGGCTTCTTGGAATAAAGATGTTTTCAGGAGGCGCCGAAAGGAGTACAAGGTTGGAGCCTGTCTGACCTCCAGAGGCAGGGAATTCCACAGGAGGGGCGCCACCACGCTGAAGGCTCTTCCCCTGGTGGATTCCAATAAGAGGATGGAGCAGGCCCTCGGATGACCTCAGTGACCGGGCAGGTTGGTAAGGGAGAAGGCGCTCTCTCAGGTATCCTGGTCCCAAGTTGTTTAGGGCTTTGTACACAAGTACAAGAACCTTAAACCTGGCCCGGTAGTGAATAGGCAGCCAGTGCAGTTCCCTCAGCAGAGGAGTTAAATGCTGGAAAGGGGCAGCTCCAGACAATAGCCGAGCTGCAGCATTCTGCACTAGCTCCAGCTTCCGGAGCAGCTTCAAGGGCAGCCCCACATAGAGCGCGTTGCAGTAATCCAATCTTGAGGTTACCAATTCCTGTACCACCGTGGTCAAGCTATCCCTGTCCAGGAGAGGCCGTAGTTGGTGAACCAACTGAAGATGGTAAAAGGCACTCCGAGCCATGGCAGCTACTTGAGCCTCCAATGACAGAAATGGGTCTAAGAGTACCCCCAAACTATGAACCAGTTCTTTCAGAGGCAGTGCAACCCCATCCAGAACAGGCAATGAGCCTGTCTCCCGGACTCGGGAACCACTCACCCACAGGGCTTCCGTCTTGCCAGGATTCAGTCTCAGTTTATTGGACCTCATCCAGCCCATTACTGAGTCTAGGCACTGGTCCAGGACCTGCACAGCCTCACCTGATTCAGTTGTCACAGGGAGATAGAGCTGTGTGTCATCAGCGTATTAATGGCATTTAGCTCCAAATCCCCTAATGACCACTCCCAACAGCTTCATATAGATGTTAAATAACATTGGGGACAAGATGGTGCCCTGTGGCACTCCATAGCTCAATTGCCAAGAGGCCGAGGACTGATCACCCAATGCTACTCTCTGAAAACGACCCCGTAGGTAGGACTGGAACCACTGTAAAACTGCCTCTGATGCCCATCCCACAGAGTCGATCCAGGAAGATGCCATGGTAATTGGTATCAAAAGCCGCCGAGAGATCGAGCAGGATTAAGAGGGTTGCATTCCCCCTGTCCCTCTCTTGATAAAGGTCATCCATCAGGGTGACCAAGACTGATTCAGTCCCGTAACCAGATCGGAACCCAGACTGGAATGGGTCTAGATAATCAGTATCCTCCAAGAGTGCCTGCAGTTGCTCCGCCACAACCCTCTCAAGTACCTTCCCTAAAAAAGGAGTGTTAGCAACTGGGCAGTAGTTGCCTAATACCATCGGGTCCAGGGTGGGCTTCTTCAGGAGTGGTCACACTACTGCCTCCTTAAGGACAGCAGGGACCACCCCTTCCCGGAGAGAAGCATTTATCACCCCTTGGACCCACCCAGTCAGACCTCCTCGGCTTGCTTTTATAAGCCAGGAAGGGCAGGGATTGAGAGGGCAAGTGGTTGGTCGCACTGCTGCAAGCACCTTGTCCACATCATCAGGCCGCAATAACTGGAACTGATCCCACAAAATTGGGCAGATGGTGGCATTGGACACCTCAACTGGAGCTGCACTAAAAACAACGTCAAGCTCACTGCGGAGGGAAGCGATCTTGTCCTCAAAGTGTGATGCAAAAAGGTCACAGCGGGTCCTTGACGGAGCCAGGGCCCCATTTGCTGGGGAGGATGTTAGCAGCCCCTGGACCACCCGGAAGAGCTCCGCTGGACGGCTACTCGAGGACACAATGGAGGCAGCAAAATAAGCTGCCCACACTGCCACACAACAGGCACAATTATGCGCTCTCTATTGGCACCTTTGCACATTATTCAAGGTTCCTTGTGTAATATTTTTTTATCAATTCTTATCAGCTGTTCTCTAAACTGCTTAGTTATTCCTGACAGTAAGTTCTACTTTTTCTGAGTAAAAGAAGCATCTTGCTTTCCTGAAGCACCGCATCTTCAGCCAATTGTAATTAGCAAAAAACACTTACCTGTACATTATTTTCATCTTCCAACTGATGTTACACTAGTTTGGTTTGGCAGAGTTTAACACTGTTTAGGCCCTTTCTACACCTAAGGATTATCCCAGAAAAATGGAGGGATCATCCCTACCTGCTCCCAGGATCCCTGTGTGTTATTTGCATGCACAGAGATGATCCCAGGACGATCCCTTGAAAAAAGCCAGGTGTAGAAATGACCAAAGCTTTCAGCTCCATCCATCATTCTATGCTACGCTGAACTAGAGATATGTGCAGTCAGGAATTTGGAGCTACCTGCCTTCTTCACATTGCTAAGCATTAGCTCTAAAACATTATAAATCATATGAAGATAAAAGGAGTTAAATAGCATTTCTTTTAGGGTGAAACATGTCTGGGTGGTAACAGTTGGTGACTGAAATATTGTTTTGCAGTGTTATTGTTATGAATGCATTTCATCTTAAAATGTTTATTTCCTAGGAATGAATGTGTATATGTGAGATTTGTGCATTTCAGAAGTAGTGCTATCTATTGCTGCAGGAATAACAGCAGGCCAAATGGAATACACTGACAGGATTGTGCAGAATTTTGGCATGGTATAAGTTACTACACCCTGGGGCTCCAAAACCTGATATGCCTTCACATTTTTATAGTTCATGCAGAAGTTGAAGTATTATATTAATAAGTTTCTTACATTCTCCTTAGGGTCAGAAAGTTTCAAATTCTTCTGGTAAAACTCTATTGGAAATAGTGTGTGTGTGAACAAGAAGCAAAATCAGAGTCATCCTTCTGTCCTTTGCATATCTAGAATGGTATAGGTCTACTTAGGATATACAACATGCACATTTTCATACATTTTAAAAAGTTTATACTTATATACCAGGGGTGCACAATGTCCCAAGCACTACATGTCACACTGTGCACACTTGTTATCCACAAAGATCTGCAGTTCCCAAAAACTAAAGTACAACTGAGAACATCTTTGCTCTTGGGGAAAATGCTACATGCCACAATTTTTATAATCAGTATGTTTGCTCAACAGCTGGTATAAACAGAGACAGCCAGTTAAGTTAGAAGACTCATCCTACTTAAATTAGAAGGCGTACACTACTTAAAAATGAATGCATTTAATTTAAGGCCATTACCTATACAAATAGCAATTATTATGTATATAGCATTTCCAACTAGAAGATGCTGCTATACCAATTATGTACTGAGTAGTTATGGGTCTGTTTGTTACCATCCAGTTAGCTTATTATGATAAATATGTAAGTTCAGCCCTATTCTAGTATGTGTTAGGAATACATGGGAAACCTCAAATCCTTTCAGGGTGAGCAGGAGGGCAATTGTTCATCCTTGGTTGTCTTATGTATACAGCAGGGGCTAGAGAAGATGTTCATTGATTAAATTGTCCATTGTAGTTGAAAAGAGAAGGGGGAAATATACTCTTACTGGCAAACATCAAGACGGATGAGTGAGGCAGGAACAGGGACTACGTCCATCAGCATATGTGGCTGGGGGAATGGGGGAGAAATTCATTTGGTTTAATGTGAACTCACCTAATTTCAGACTTTGAAACCACTATGTGGATCAAACCTCAATTATGCCTCAAAATTCACACTTCTCCTGATATTGCAGTAGAGTTCTCCAATCAAAAGATGCATATAAAGATGTGCATATTAGAGAAAATAGCATTAAAATGCATTAGATTAGAAAAAATATTTATTTATTTATTGCATTTTTATACTGCCCAATAGCGATATACAAAAATTAAAACCATTCAAAGTATAAAACAAACAGTATAAAAGCATGATATAAAATACAATATAAAAGCACAACCAGAATTAAATCAGCAGCACTGCAGAAATACACATTTAAAACACAAATTTAAAACAGCAAAGTTAAAATTAAGTTTATAGATAATTCCAACTACCTTGGAATAAGCTTCATTGAACTCAATGGAACTTACTTCTGAGTATTTATTTATTTATTTATTTGTTACATTTATCTACCGCCCCATAGCCGAAGCTCTCTGGGCGGTTTACAAAAGTTAAAAACAGTAAACATTAAAAGTATACAAAATTTAAAAACATAAAAACAACAGTATAAAAACAACAGCATCCATTTAAAAACAACAGTTCTGGGGGTCCATTAAAAAACAAACGTAACATTGTTAGATGGTGTTAAATGCCTGGGAGAAGAGAAAAGTCTTGACCTGGCACCTAAAAGATAACAGTGTTGGCACCAGGCCAGCCTCATCAGGGAGATCATTCCACTGTTGGGGGGCCACCACCGAAAAGGCCCTCTCCCTTGTTGCCATCCTCCAAGCTTCCCTCGGAGTAGGCACTCAGAGGAGGACCTTAGATGTTGAGCACAGTGTACAGGTAGGTTCATGTTGGGAGAGGCGTTCCATCAGGTATTGTGATCCCAAGCCATGTAGAGCTTTATAGGTTAAAACCAGCACCTTGAATTGGGCTCGGAAATGTATAGGCAGCCAATGCAAGCGGGCCAGAATTGGTGTTATATGTTCGAACCTCCTTGTTCCAGTTATTAATCTGGCCGCTGCATTTTGCACAAGCTGCAGCTTCTGAACCATCTTCAAAGGCTGCCCCATGTAGAGGGCATTGCAGTCACCATTACATTGCAGTAAATGTGTTTAGGATTGCACAATAAGTTTATATATAAAAAGCTTGCCAAACATTCTAAAATTCTTGGTGTGTGGTGCTAAATGATTGATTTTAAATATGCTTTATATTGTAATATATCTATCTTTTGTCCGTATGTTTTCATAAGCTTTGAAGATGCTTCAAGGGATCTTAAATAATATTCAATATATTGATCAGGGACTCTCTTCTATCTGTTGGCTGCAATAGCCTGAAGCTTCCCCAAGACTGCATAACAAAGGGTTAAACAACAACACTTCTATAATAATGGAAGTCAGGTCAGGCACATGCATTTCTCTCCTACAAATAATGGATCTATTATGCAGTGTAATAGATATTGGGGCATTGGTTGTATGTTTGAAGACACTATGATAGCTAAAATTGAACGTCTCTGACAAAGGATTTCAAAGTATTGATCATTTTTGTTTTTCAGATTAAATGCAGTGACAATGTATTGTGCTTTTGCAATCTGACCCACTTTTTGAAGAACTGTCAGATTAGAAAGAGTTAGAGAGCAGTCTGTGACATAAAGACCATCTTCTGGCTGAGTGTATCTTCAAGCATCATAACTGAAAATGGAACTTTCCAGATCACTTTAAATTAAATTGATTAATAATACATCATGTTGTAATGAATTTTTCATGGTTTGGGAGCTAATGTTCTCAATTATTTAGCAATGCAAAATGTAGGAAACTCACATACAAACAGCAATCCATGAACAATTCCCCAAAACCAAAATGAGAAATGACCTGATTCTTGAACTTTTCATTTTGCCATTCTCACAGAACGTCAAGAAACAACTAACCCAAAGTTGGAATTTTAAATTAACATATTTAATACATAACATTAGCACTATTAGCACTATTGAGGCATTAATGTGGAAAGGTCGACCACTCCATATCCCTGTACAAATTGACTCCTCATCTGACCACTGCATGTTCTGCGCAATGTTCTGAATGCTCATGCTTAGAGTTTTCCCTGTGATCAGGAGCTCTGATCACTCCCGGTTCCCAATTGTAAACCTATCTTCTGAGTCCTCCACATCAATGCCCAATCTCAGGGGACCTTGTTCGTGGGGGATACCTCATTTCAGTGATATAACCCACATGGACCAGATCTTCATTTGAACAGCCATGCACGTAAAGGGATCAGTTCATTCTGGCAGCTATCTGTGTAATGGATCAGGGAGGGAAGGGTTGTCCTCTCTTTCAACACCCCCCCCCCAAATATGTGGGTTGAGACAAAGCCTGGTATCAATAAATATATTCTTGGAATGAGACATATTCACCCAGCATGAAGTCTTAGGGGAAATACCCTACCCACGACATGCTAAGCCGCAATGTTTAGCACAAATTGCTTAACCATCATGGCTTAGCGTGTCGTCTGAACAGGGTCATAATGTTTTGTTAGGATTTTATATCATGACAGTGGGCAGATGTATGGATTCAGATATTTAAGAACAAGGTATTTTGTATGGTAAATAATGTTACTTGACTAGACTAAGCGTATGGGTTCTTGTAGCATTATATAATATTGTAGCATTATATAAAGTCAAGATTATGTTGTTGGCTCTTCTGATCAAATCAAATCTGTTATTGCTTTAGCCAACTTCCATCACAAAGACAGAATAAAATCCACATAATACAATTCCAGTTTACGCATAAAAAGCTACCAAAAACAAAAAGAAAGGCCAGAAGTTATTCACAATTAAAAAACAACAAAGTAAACAACACCTTTCCCACTAAAATATCCCACTCAGTCTCCATGTATACATCTTAGTGCAATCTTCTTTAATACATGGTATATGCTGGCATATCTATCTATCTATCTATCTGCCATAAAAGATACTGTATATGCTGGCATATATATCTTGACATACTGCTACTTTCTTTCTTTGATTTTTAAATAATTGTATTGGATCCTTAATTCAGAATATTGTTTGTTTTATTTTAAATAATGATCATAGAATCATAGAATCATAGAATAGCAGAGTTGGAAGGGGCCTACAAGGCCATCGAGTCCAACCCCCTGCTCAATGCAGGAATCCACCCTAAAGCATCCCTGACAGATGGTTGTCCAGCTGCCTCTTGAATGCCTCTAGTGTGGGAGAGCCCACAACCTCCCTAGGTAGCTGATTCCACTGTCGCACTGCTCTAACAGTCAGGAAGTTTTTCCTGATGTCCAGCCGGAATCTGGCTTCCTTTAACTTGAGCCCGTTATTCCGTGTCCTGCACTCTGGGAGAATCGAGAAGAGATCCTGGCCCTCCTCTGTGTGACAACCTTTTAAGTATTTGAAGAGTGCTATCATGTCTCCCCTCAATCTTCTCTTCTCCAGGCTAAACATGCCCAGTTCTTTCAGTCTCTCTTCATAGACATGATGAAGGAAACATACCTTTATTTAGGATGACCTGTGACCAGGTAACTCAGATTTGATGATATCACCAAAAGTACATGCCACTTTCCAGTCTCTTGGGTCTATTGTGCCTCATCTTAAACTGACATATTTTGATTTTTCTACATTATTAGTTTATACCATTGGTACTACCAAAACACATCTAGCAAACATAACCTTTGGAAAGAAGTAGAAATAGATGATGAAACAGGGCTGCAAATATGTAATAGGATAATAAGGCAGGAGGTAATAGGCCTATTGTAAAACCTAGTGTGGACAAATTTGGATTTCTTCCTTCTCTTTTTGAAGCACCACAATCTATTTTTCAATGAATAGATGTGAGCCTCATCAGCCACAACTCTTGCATACATTCTTGTGCTGTTGTGTTAAGGGGGGAGGGGGAAAACATGACTCTGTCATCACTAGCTATACATTTCAGAATTTACAGCTTGAAAATAACCCCCCCCCCAATTCCCCAGAGCCTTGTGAACTGGGCCTAACCTGCCTTATTATTATTATTATTATTATTATTATTATTATTATTATTTATATAGCGCCATCAATGTACATGGTGCTGTACAGTGTAAAACAGTAAATAGCAAGACCCTGCTGCATAGGCTTACATTCTAATAAAATCATAATAAAACAATAAGGAGGGGAAGAGAATGCAAACAGGCACTGGGTAGGGTAAAACTAACAGTATAAAGTCTGCACAACATCAAGTTTTAAAAGCTTTAGGAAAAAGAAAAGTTTTTAGCTGAGCTTTAAAAGCTGCGGTTGAACTTGTAGTTCTCAAAGTGCCTGAAAGTGGGAGGCCAATTCTGAAGGGACTTGGAACTCTCCTCCTCCTCTGCCAGGCTTCAGGTCTCCTCACAAACAGCTGCCATTTTCCAAACCTATATTTTCAGCTCGTTGGATACATTCCTTATACTTCAAGGCAGCAAAAAAAGAGCATCTAGGCCTCAAGTTTAAGGCTTCAGCTACCAGGAGTCCTCCCAGCCACAGCTTTCCCAAAATGATGAGTTTTTTGGGGGAGGGGGGAACAAGCTCCAGGGCTATTTATTTATTTATTACATTTCTCTACTGCCCAATAGCTGGAGCACTCTGAGCCGTTCACAAAAATTAAAACCATTCAAAATATAAAACAACAGTATAAAACCATAATATAAAATACAGATAAAAACCAGAAAAAAACAGCAGCAATGTAAAATTACAAATTTAAAACACCAAGTTAAAATTTATTTATAGACTGTTAAAATGCTGGGAAAATAAAAAGGTCTTCACCTGACGTCTAAAAGCATATAATGTAGGTGCCAAGCGAACCTCCTTAGGGAGCTCATGCCACAGCAGAGAAGGCCCTCTCCTGGTAGTGACCTGCCTCACTTCCTTTGGGGTCAGGGAGACCTCCAGACCTCCCAGTGGTCTTTACATGATCTGAGAACAGGTGATGTAACCACATTGCTGAAGTTAAGCAGGTGTAGATGGGAACTCCATGCATGCTACTTGGAATTCCGTGATAGAAGAAAGGCAGAATATGAATGTACTAAATTAGTGTATAAATAAAATATTTGAGAGTGCAATAGCCTTAGCTCGGAACAACTTCAAGCATAAAACCCCCCCCACTAAGGTGGGCTTGATCCAAATCCAAGTCTTATTTGACTAATTTGATTCAGCAATATTGCAAATTGAGCCAAGGGGCTCACACTTCACTTGAAATTACATCATTGCCTTCACTGTGAAGATGAGATCATGTTCATGATCTTTGCTTCTGAAGTTCTTCATAATTCAATTGACAACAGATGATGCTTTTCAATTCATTCTGCATGTAATAATGCCAAGAGCCCTTCAAGCTTTCAAAATGAAAAGGGCAGCAAGCTCACATGTGCAAACCCTGCCCTCAACTTCCCTGTCTATGTGGGAAGAAGCTTCAGACCATCATGCATTCAGTGCAAAGCTCTCTCATAACAGTAGAACCTTGGGTCATCCCATGAAGCTGATTCGTGGAAGATTCAGGACAGATAAAAGTATGTATTCCTTATTTTATTTATTTATTTATATCCCTCTCTATATCACTGGGATCTTAGGGTGGCATACTTATAAAATCAGAACAATGTAAACATAGATATATAACTAAAAAGTATTAAATTGTTAACAAATTAAAACCAGTAGACATATTCTAAAAGCAATTAAAACCATGTGTGACCATGGAGAATTTAGCCCTCAGTGGCTTTGAGAAAGAGCCATATTTTAACTTGTTTCAGTCACACAGCATGTAGTTAAACTATGGAAATTGCTATCACAACACGTAGTGATGTCCACCATCTTGGATGGTTTTCAAAGGGGAATAAACAAATTCATATAGGTCGAGGTTATGAATGGCTACTAATCCTCGTGGCTATATGCTACCTCTAGTTTCTGGAGAACACGAGCAGGAGGGTACTATTGCCGTCACGTCCAGTGCCAGATCTACACCAAGCAGGATATATGAAGTGTGAGTCCCTACAGTTGTCACTACTGTTATAAACTGGTTTAAAGCAGTAGTGTAGATCCTGCCCTACTAGACTAGATGGGCCTCTGTCTGATCCAGAATGGCTCTTCTTATGTTCTTAAGAGGGCTCTATGTGTGTTCAGTTGAATGCTCATAGAAGGCTCCTCTTTACTGTATTATCAGAGTTTTTGATCATATGGTAGAGATAGTGGGGGGGGGGGATCGTTCAGTTTGTATTTTATTGTGACCTAACCTAATTTCACAGTTTTGAGCTGCAATGTGAATTGAAATACAGTTGTCCTTCAACATTCTCACTTCTCCTACATTTGCAGTGGAGTTCTCTAATCAACCGATGTGTGCAAAAATGTGTATGTTATGAAAATTGCTTGCAAAATGTGTATATTCAGCAAAACGCATACAAAAATGTACTCAAAAATGCTTCTGAATTTTTATGCAAACTTAAAAGTTTTAAAGTTTTTGTGAACCGCCCAGAGAGCTTCAGCTGTTGGGCGGTATAGAAATGTAATAAATAAATAAATAAGTCTTGAAGTTTGGGACCAATCAAATTTGAGACTGGGAAAATTCCCAGAGTGTAAGATATTTGAATAAGACTGGATAAATCAGAAAGGGAGAGAAGCTGAAACTGATGGCTATTCATCCACCCTGTTGCACGGAGACTTCTAAGTACATTTAGCTAAAGATGCCTGGAAGCCTGAAGAGTCCTCAAGTAGTTTACATAATACAGCATAGATGTATTATACTGTATGTAGGTGTATGTAAAGTTTTACCTACATACTGGTATATGTTGGTAAAACTATGAGATGGCTAAGAATCAGAATCTCACAGCACCATAACAGGATGAATCATAAATTAAAACTAAGGAAGATGATTCTAAAAAAATAAATAAAACACCACACAGTAGCACTGTATTATCTGTTATTTTCCCGGGTCTGAATGTCAGACCTAGGATTACCACTATATAACACAGATAACATTGGCTTTTTTTCTCATGTTAGCAGAACATCTTGATTATAGTAAATTACAGCAAGGCACAATGTTACTGTATATATCATCATACTACTGCATTGGAAGTCGTATTGTCAGAGGAAGTAGAGAATAGCCACCTCCTTGGGGGTACATGTTCAGCGTGATTTAGCTAACATATAGAATCATACAGCTTGGAGCCCTTTGAATTATACTTAATGGATACCCCTTCTGTCCTGTGAGGATCTAAATAATGGGGCATTCATTTCATATTCATTGTGGTGCCACTGATCGTAATGGTCCATTCATTATTAATGGGCATATAGATGGGTGTAAAAAAGTCACAAAGAGGGTCTTTGCAAAAGAAAAGATTTAAATTGACACCCCAAAAAAAACACAACTGACCACTGTGCTCTGCATTACTATGAGGGTACTGGCTGCAAAAGAGTGGCAGCACCCTGTATAAGACTAATGCTATGGTGTATCATTCCTCCAGAACAACCCTGCAGATACTTCTAAATAGGGATGGGTGAACAGACCATAGTCCAGGTCATGCTGGACTACCTGGCTACCTGATCCTGTTCACTGTGGCACACGGCCACCTGATCACTTAGCAAACTGGCATTCTGTGTAAAAAGGCAGCTCATCCTTTTTCATAAATGCCCATTTACACAAATGGCAGCTGTAAAGCAGCCATATACACAAAATTACGTAAATGGATCAAGTCGACAAATGTGGCAGTCTATGGACTGGAGTCTAGAAGGCCTAGTGGGGTGGGGGGATGTCTGCTAGACTTCACCCCTTCCTGGACTCTTGTGACATCCCTACTTCTAAAATTCCTATTATGATCATTGATAGCATTTCTCCCCTTTTGAGTACATTGAGTTAATATAAAATTGGGATTGTATATGAGTATGCAAGAACAAATTTCCATCCCAAGGTATTTCTGTGGGATGTATTGGCATCCATTTCAATGTACATTTGAGTATCATATTATATTCCAAATATTTGTCTTTTATCCCAAATGTCACGGAGCAATCCTATACATATTTACATATTTAAGTCCCATTCTTCTCAATAGGTTGTACTCCCAGGTAAGTGTATATAGGATTGCCGGGGAATGCTGGCTGGGAAATGCTGCAAGTTGTAGGCCTTTCATCTGTCTAAATATGCATAGGATTGCACCCCAAAGAGCAATTAATGGTTAAGAGCCTGGCAGCCTGTCTTGTTTATAAGAGGCTGCCAAACCATGGTAGAGTTTTTTGAAAACTTTGAAATGGACTCATCATCATTCTTTCAGTTTAATGCTGTCAAACAATTTTAACAATGCCTTCTAAACTCCATTAAAAGAGAGAACTTGGTTGTATTGATGCCTGAATATTGAATGATGATGATGATGATGATGATGCCATTTTATTCTCTGACTGGATTCTGGGTTGTAAAGGGAGAGATACATTGGGAAAATATTGGGGGGGTCATTATGGGACAACAATGAGATTACTAGTTATTCTTCTATGGAACTGTTAATGCCGTGTAAGATGTTTGGTTGGATCCAAATTTAGTTACACTTAGAGCAGATCTATGACAATCTATGGGACTTTAAGTTAGTCATGATGACCAACTGAAGTCCCATTGATTTCAATGAATTTGCTTTAAGTATGACTAAATCTGGATCCAACTCATTGAGTTATTCGTAAGAAAAATACTTGTTTACGCATGTGCAGGAAGAATATATCTTCTTGGATATGCTGCATGAAAGAGTCTTAAATAATGCATGCAGTCTAACTCAGCAAATGAAAAGAAATTTTCCTTGGGTCAACTTTGCTAGTTGCTCTAAGTTTTTGTTTTTCCTTTCACTCCTTTCCTGTGGATTAATTCACTCATTTCAGCTGTCTGAAGGGTTTTATGAATATATTCTTATTTATGGATTACAGGAACATATGGGGTGAAAGTGATGATCTTATGTCATGATGTTACTATTTCATTTATTTCATTTCTATACCACTCAGTAGCCATGTATGGAAAATGCATACATGGAAAGGCTAGTGGAATACTTCTGGATTACTTCCTGCGACACACATAAATTAGGGAATGAGTCAATATCCATAAACTCTCACTCTGTTTAGTCTATAATATACTGTAGCTGTCTGTCCCTGATGAAACACCATTCCTATTTTGTTCTGATATTTTGCCTTTCAGATATCTTGTTAAAGCCCTTGGTCACAGGGCTTTCAATGAAGAATACCTTCTAAACCTCAGAATTTGCCATTTGTTAAAAGGGCAATTCTAAAAGAGTTGAGATAGTCTTGCAATACTTGTTATGTCACCAGTGTAACACAAACATATGCTTCCATCATACCACACCAATGTGCTTTCATACCGACATGTGCAGTTGCTGAGGAACAGGCAAATCCTATCTTGGGGGTAATTAGGAAAGGAATCAAAAATAAAAATGCCAATAGCACACTGCCTTCACACAAATCTGTAATATTGTGGACAGTTCTGGTTACCACACTTCAGAAAAGTTATTGAAAAGCTGGAAAAGGTAAAGAACAGGACAACCAAATGATCAAGGGGCTGAAGCAACTCCCCTATCAGGGATGGTTATCATCTTTGGGGGTTTAAGAATACAAAAAAGGTGGGTAAGAAGGGATTATGATAGAGGTAGGAAAATATGTTTAATGTCACAAATGTGGATAGCGAGGCCATTTTTCTCCTTCTTACATAATAGTGGGAACCAGCACTATCCAATGAAGCTGAATGGTGGGAGATTCAGGATAGATAAGAGGAAGTACTTTTATACAACGCATAGTTAAGATGTGGATTTCACTACCGTGCTATACTTATGGCTGTCAACTTGGATAGCTTTAAGAATGGGATTGGACATGGTGGTCCTATGTCCTCTTTTACAGAGGATAGTCCTCTATTTGAAGGATTGCCAGATAAAGAGCCATATGAACTCTTGACCATCAACAGTTAGCACCTGGATAGCAGACTGAACAGGTAAGCACACAGGTCATCTGCTCACAGGCTTCTGCACTATGATGAGATGTATTGCATTTCTATTTACATTTTAATAATTATTCTAAATTTGCATCATATATCAGCATATGCAAACTTTGTGCAAATTACTGCCCTTTTTTAGCAATGCATTTCCTCTTTTTTTAGCAATTAATAATTGAACACCATGTCTTTATATTACCTCCACTATCAGAGGCAATATGCCTCACAGGAGGGTGCTATTGTAGGGATGTGCTACTGCGTCCTCTTGCCCCTGTGAGCGAGGCTGCACAAGCCTCCACTGAGCACTCGCGAGCATTTAACAACCACCTGCCCTGGCTTCCCTTTCCCCCCTGCATTAATGGCAGCCACCATTAATGTTGTGGGGGAGTGCACAATTTCCATGGGCTCCAGAAATCGTGCATTTCCCCCCTGCAACAATGGGGACCTAACTAGGGTGACCATATGAAAAGGAGGACAGGGCTCCTGTATCTTTAACAGTTGCATAGAAAAGGGAATTTCAGCAGGTGTCATTTGTATATATGGAGAACCTGGTGAAATTCCCTCTTCATCACCACAGTTAAAGCTGCAGGAGCCCTGCCCTCTTTTAAATCTTGTCACTCTAGTATAGCTCCTGCACTTTAAATGTGGTGATGAAGAGGGAATTTCACCAGGTTCTCCATATATGCAAATGACGCCTGCTGAAATTCCCTTTTCTATGCAACTGTTACAGGAGCCCTGTCCTCCTTTTCATATGGTCACCCTAGACCTAATGGTCCTATTAACACAAGGGTAAAGGTTTGCCTTTGCATTAATAGGGTTTTTAAGGCCCCCATTGGTACAAGGGGGGATGTGTGATTTCCAGAGGCTAAACCTTTCTCCTGACGTCAATAGGGCTTTTAAGGCTCTCATTGGCATGGGGGAACTCACGATTTCCTAAGGCTCCAGAAATCATGTAGCCTCCATTAGCATGGAAGAGGGAAATGCATGTTTTCAGCAGTGGCTGTGGGCAGCTGCTGAGCACTTGTGTGTGCATCTACTAGCACTCAGCTGTGCATCTACTCTCATGCCAAATGGGCGTTCGCAACAACCCTATGCTATTGTGCTCATATCCTACTTGTGAGCTTCTCATAGTTTATGGTTGACAATTGTGGGAACTGAATGCTGGACTAAATAGGCCTTTGGATGATCCAGCAAGGCTATTCTTACGTTTTCTGTTATTACCTAAGCCATTTAGTACAATGGCTGTTGGTAGATTTATATAATACTTGTGACTTATTTATTTGCTGTATTTTTATCTAACTTTACAGACAGTTATTTTCTTTCAAAGCAAGCTCCTAATTAAAAAGAGTGAGTGGGAGAGAGGGAAGGGTTGTTATCAGGCGTACAAACAAAATTACATGACACACAAAGAAACAAGAGTGAAGGGGGAAAAAAGAGGACTTGAGCCCACAAGGGCTGCACGTCTGTACTGGAAATGCAAAAGGCAATTGTTATTTCAAGGAGTTAATAGTACACAAATTCCCCTGTCGTGCCTGTTGCTTTTAGTAGTTAGCCAAACTTTTTTTCCCCATTAGTTCCCATACAGACTCAAATTATCTGTTTGAGTCTGTATAACTTGAAAGATCTCTGGCGAGATCTCAAGGTTAACCACTTCTTGTTAGCAGAGTAGCTAGGATGGGAGTTATCTATGTGGGCTTACTCCCAACCATTATCAAAGCCAGTGGACTAGAGCCAGAATAGGAAGGATCAATAGGATGATATATGTGTCCCTGGGACCCTCTCAATTCAAAAGCTCAGTGCAGGCTGATCCAGAAAGGTCTGGGTATGATCAAGTGATTGGGAGCAGTGTCCATCATTGATTTTGAAGGGGTTCCCAGTGGCAGTAGGGATGTAAGCATTGCTTTCTTGCCGTGCAGGTGCTTGCTGCAGTTATTCCATTCTGCTTTAATCTTCTGTTCTGTTAATTTGTTCCTGTCTAATAAAAGCTTGACTTCACCCATTAGTGTGTTCATTGTATTCTGAATCTTTAAAAAACAAACACCATTGCCTCTTGTCAACACAACATCGTAATTTTTGTGAACTGCCCAGAGAGCTTCAGCTATTGGGCAGTATAAAAATGGGATAAATAAGTAAAATAAATAAAACTTTAAGCAATTCATGTCTTTCATAATGTACATACTAATAAATGCATTGGTTACATGGATTTCAACCTGTATTATATCCTGTATTACATCATTGTAATATGTTGGTTTTCTATTTAAAATAAGTATGCATTTCTAAACAAAGTATTTTATCTTGTAACAATATTAAAAGTGTTGAAGGTCCCAGCATACCTGCATAGTTCTATTATTATTAGAGCAATCTTCCCCCCCAAAACGATTTTGGTTAAATATACTTCTTAAAGGTCAGCCCATGAACCATAATCTGCATTATAATAGTCTAATTACAATAAGAGTAGTTTGCTTCTGGGCAGTTTCGTTAAGTGATGGCCAAAAACAAAATATTATTGGTGAGAGCACACATTACAAATATGTGGGGGTGGGTGGGTTTGTTATTGAGGATCATGACCTTTTTTATTTTTTTCAGCTATGAACACTTTCCCCCACTTATACACAGACCTTTGGGCACAATGTGGAGCCATTTTAGCACAGAAGGAAAAGTAATGTGTAATCTACGTAGTTCATTGGTCTCTTTGACCTGCTGTAGGAGAATTCCAGCACCAAGTGAAAACATAGCTTTTTAACAAAGCTTTTAATGGTTGAATTCACGAAGTCTGCAAATTGTTTAACTGTTTTAATAGTTTTATTGCTTTTAAATTATATATTGTTTTAACTTGGTTTATGGTTTAATTTGTTTTTAGCTGTGTATATTTACTGTTTTATACTGTATGCTTTTATCTGTACACCGCCCTGAGATCTTATTGATATAGGGTGGGATATAAATTATTTTTATTTATTTATTTATTTATTACATTTTTATACCGCCCAATAGCCAAAGCTCCCTGGGTGGTTCACAAATGTTTTAAATAAATAAAGCACCATGCAGAAAGTGATGCATAATTTTCCAAGATATTATTTGTTAGACTGACTAGTGCCTTTATTAACAGACACAGTTGTCCAGGGTGGGAAAGTTTTCTAATTACGTCTTTTGAATGGTTGAACTGGTACAACTGTTAATTGTGAAATTCTTGGTTCACTGAATATTTCAAAGCTTTTCCATGGCATGGTGAGTCTCTTGTAACCATCACATAAATCATTGCTTGTTGGTTTATGAATAGATGTCTATGCCTCAAGCTAGCTAATACAATTTGTCTGCAGAAACAGGTTTCCTTTGCATACATGGGCCACCTACATAAAAGTCTACTGTCTAGTGAGGACAGGTCACATCTATGATTTTTTGCATCTTATTGTCATATGGAACCACAGGAAGGTGCCTTATATGAGATCAGGCTATTTTCTCATTGAGCCCAGTATTGCCCATTCTAAATGGAAATGGCTCTCCAGGGTAAGAACATAAGAACTGTGTTGTATGAGATCAAAGCTCTATCTAGTTCTGCATTCTTTTCCTAAACTGGCCAACGTAGTGCATATGGAAAGCCCACAAGAAGTACATGGGTGCAACAGCACCTATTCATTTATGTTCTCCAGAAGCTGGCATTCGGAGGCATTCCTTTTCTCTATCTTCTGTAACTGCTGCTGGTAGTTGGTGTTCTTTTAATCTGATGATGTGACTGTAGTCTGCTCCTGAGTGATAGAACCATATAACCATCTTGAAAAGAAAATGGACATATCACAATAGAGAACAAGCTGTCATTTGACTTCAAAACCTCTTCCCAAATACCTGTCCCCAAGGAACTGTTGCTTTTAGACAGCAGCTATATTTCACAGTGACTTGTGAATCATCACCCTGATGAAATCAACTGAAATGTGCACCATACTATATTGTAAAGTGGATTTTGTTTTGCTGAGAAATTTCACAAGACAGATTAGGGGGAGTATTTCTTGATGTTCAGCATCATCATCTTCATTTTATTATTATTCAGAAAGAATATATTCCTTTTCACAGTGTAACTCTATACCTGGAGAAAATTATATATTCATTCACATATAGACACAGAAAATGATGAGCATGTATCTAAAAACAGAATATTACAAAACATTTTTAAAATATGAAAACAGAATTGGTTTTTCCCACCATGTTCACAGTCCTGTAAGACTAGACCTATGCTATACAGATGTGTATGGGGATCTGTGCAGGTGTGATGCTGAATGTATGGGTTGGAGGGAGGTAAAAAACAGGGAAGAACAACATCTGTGATCCTATGTGGCAAAGCATTCATCATAAGACATGTTTAGGACATCCTTCCTCAACCTAGCACCCCCGAGCTATGTTGGACTGAGAGTAGGGATGGGGGCAAAATTCATTTCATTACCATTTTTATGTGTATTTATCTAATTTTGCACTTTTGAGCAACTATCTGAATTAAAACCCAGATATTCTTCAAAATTCACACTTTTTGAATTTTGCAAAAATTGTGCACAAACATACATATATTAAGGGAAAGTAATATTCGAATTATGTCACTTGTATAAAATGTGTATTGACAGCAAAAATGCATGCCTTAGGAGAAATGTACACAGTGATGCTTATGAATTTTCATTCAAACTTTAAAAATAAACACTCAAAGTTCAAGACAAACCTAATTTAAGATTGGGAAAATGAGAAACTGAGCGAAACTGAAACTGTCAGATTTGTCCTCCTGCCCTAACTGTAACTCCCATCTTTCCTAGCCTGTGTGGTCATTCAATCTAGATTTGGCACCAATGACTTGTTGAGATAAAATGACAGCTGGGAGCAGTGAAAGCTCACACTTGCCATGTGTTCATAAAGCGGTGATCGAGCATGCTGCACTGTAATGCATTTGGATGTGTCTGTTTTTACTGATGCTGAACATTTGCCCTTTCATAGATCAACCAATATGAAAAACCACAGCGACAGAACAAAGGCCGCTGCTCCTATGTTCCCGGATCACTACTGTGTGACAGAGCGGCCACTGAATGTTTGCACAGTTCTCAATGAAGTGCCGCAAAGCATCTTCCCTAGTTCGTCATTGTTCCTCACTCTGGGAGTACCCCATAAATTATTTAAGCAATAAGACACAACAGACTGCACAGTGCTGATGAGCGCTTAAACTGGGTGTTGGTCTTGTTCACCCCTCACATGTCAAGTCTGCGTTAATCACTACTAATGAAAATTTGAATTTTCTGACAGATTTCTTTCATAGAATCATAGAATAGTAGAGTTGGAAGGGGCCTATAAGGCCATCGAGTCCAACCCCCTGCTCAATGCAGGAATGTGGCAACCCAGAAATATGCATACCTATTGCTTTTTCCCCCTTTTCCTTATTACCCCTACTATGCTCAGAATATTTAGAAAGACAACTAGAAGCCCTCAGGAAGCCAAATCTGGCTACCAAAGCTCCACATGGCCCCCACCATAGCTCCAGTTCTTACACCTACAACACATGCAGTATTATGCACCTTAAGGCACAATTCTATGTGAGTTTAAACAGAGACAGGTCCCTTAGGAATGTTGCGGGCACCCAGCTGTGTCTGGGAGCCCAACAGACTACCCCATGTCTGCCTCCCTGACCCAGTTTGCCAGGCTGTGGCATGTTCGTGGGCCCGCATTTCAAGTGCCCACACAGCCCAACAAGCTCCTGGCAGCCAGCCATCCTCATCCGGAGCTTCCATTGCTGCTCACAATGCAACATCCAGAAATTATGCATTTTCCACATTGCATAAATGGCATCCATGAAGGTCCCATTTATGCAAAATCAAAGGCATGAATGGAGCCTCAAAGAAGCTCACGCAACAATGTGATCAGGGTAGGTGGGTGAGTCTGTCTTTCCCTTCAAATGGCTGGCTGGGACATACTGGCTGGGGCATGCTGGGAGTTGTCGGTGTAAATGTGCAGAGGATTGTGCCCTTAGGCTGCAATCATATACCCACTTACTTGGGAGTAAGCCCAGTTGAAACCATTGAACTCAATGGGACTTAATTCTGGGTAGACATGTATAAGAGATGTATTAGGCACCTTTTCCTAATACAACGAGGAGGCATAGCAAATGAGGAGGGGTGGTGGGAAATTAGACCAAGACATCTCGAGGCCACATGTTGCCCACCTGATATAAGCAAAGCCACCACCAGCAAGAGACATTTTGGCACAGCTTGTACCTGTGCAGCTGAAATGCCTACTCCCATGCACAAATCGATGGCTGAGAGCTGCTGAAATTCCTAAAAGAGAAATTCAGCAGCTCCATCAAAGATTCTGTTCAGACTGAGTGAGAGGGGGTGGAAAAGCTCCTTGCTTCTGTTTCATCTTGTGTGGGAGTGAGTCAATGGGTGGAGTCCTCATTGCTGGGTCTCCAGCTCTTGCCAGTTGAAAATATGACTTGTAGCCAACCAGGGTTTCAGATACAAAATAGTATTGGGAAGCAAAAAAAGCATGTAATAATTTTGCTTTTGAAAAGGCACATAGATTAGAGCAGACTAGGGTCCGGCAAGCACAGAGGTCCACAAACAGACACCTGGGGGGTGGGGGTGGCAAAATGGCAGGAACCCAGCAAACTCAAGCTCCCAAATGACTGCTTGTGACATCCCTACTTATAACTGTAATTAATAAAGCTTTCTGTATTGATACAGTCCTACGCCTTCTGCTCTTGGCTATGTAAGAGAGCAGAATATTGTGATGCCCAACTCCTTCAAGTTTTCCTCATAGGACTATGTCTCCAGGCCCCTCACAATCTTTGTTGCCTTCTTATAGGCATGTTCCAGTTTGTCAAGGTCTTTCTTAAACTGTGGTGCTCAGAACTTGAAGCAGTATTCCAGGTGAATCTAACCAAAGCTGAACAGAGTGGTACCATTACTTTTTGTGGACTTAGACGCACACTTGCTATATGAAGTTGGCACAACACACCCTAAACATTTTGTTTAGGGGTGCTTGAGGATTATTTTTGTCCTGGATCATTTCCAGTACGATTAGCCTTAGGCCATAGCTAGACCTAAGGTTTATCCCTGGATCATCCAGGGGTCAAACCTGTTCATCTAGGTGACACACAAGGGATCCAGTGCTCAGGCAGGGGCGAACCCTGGATGATCCCAGGATAAACCTTATGTCTAGTTGTGGCCTCACTCTCTGAACGAACTTTTCTTTGCACCATATTACTTCAGTCTCTTCTGACAGCAATTCTGCACTGATCCACCTTTCGGAAGCATTAATACATACATTATATCAAATGTTACATGGAATTTGCTTGTGCAAAACATTAGCCTTCTTGAATTTACAAAAATCTTAGTGTTTAAATACATTCCATAGTCGATACATTGCACAGTAAGCTAAAATTATGGCTCCATTAAAGCTGCTGGAAAAAATGTAATTGAATTCAATCAAATGAGTATTTGATGCTCATTTATGGTGCATCACTTTTAGGCATGTTGACATGGCAGCATTTGTTTCTACTATGCAGCATTAAAAGCACTTCAGTATCTCCAGAGAATACAGTTTGCCCTGGGAAACCTCATCTTGAAAGTGAGTGGTGATAATAATCTGATAATCATATTGATTATGTAGTAGTAGTAATAATAGCAATAATAATAGCAACAACAACACCACCATTAAATTCTTACAAAGTGCCTATATTACCTATGTACTATAAACTGAACACATACGTATATATAGTCATACATGGAACCTGCAACAAAAAGTTGCAGTGTAGACTACACTGTTCCACTTAGCCATTGTTTACTGTTCCACTTAGCCATTACTTCTTACAGGCTACTCTATTCTATTCTATTCCTCCTCCCTCTAAAGAAAAGAAAAAGGCAAAAATGTACTATAAACTGAACACATACGTATATATAGTCATACATGGAACCTGCAACAAAAAGTTGCAGTGTAGACTACACTGTTCCACTTAGCCATTGTTTACTGTTCCACTTAGCCATTACTTCTTACAGGCTACTCTATTCTATTCCTCCTCCCTCTAAAGAAAAGAAAAAGGCAAAAATGAAAATGAAGAGAAGAGGGGGGAAATGATTAAAGCAAAATAGAAAAGAAACAAGGAGGAAATCATACTAAGTAGGGCTGTGCTCCACTTCGCTTCACTCCTTCCCCCTTACCAGCTTCTGTAGTGGTCCGGCGGCTGCTTCAACTGAGCCCGAGGACTCAAACAGGAAGACCAGGCCACAGCCGCAGCCTGCCCTTCCGCCTTGAGCTTCGGCCTCAGGTGAAGCCGCTGCTGGAACACGACGGACGCAGGTAAGGGGGGAGGGGGGACTTACCTGGAGGCGGTGGCACCACCGCAGTCCATGCGGTGATGGCAGTGGGGCCAGGCAAGGGGGAAGCGGGGAAGGGTCTTACCTGAGTTCGTCGCATTCCAGCAGTGGCTTCAACTGAGCCCGAGGACTCAAACAAAGACCAGGCCGCCTGGTCTTCCAGTTTGAGTCCTCAGGCTCAGTTGAAGCAGCTGCCGGACCACGATGGATGCAGGTAAGGGGGTAGGAGGGAGGGGGGGCCTTACCTGCCACCGATTTGGATCCAGAGCTCCGCAGCGGAGCGGAGTGGACCATAGGTGGATCGATGTGGTACGGAGCAGGCCCGGTCTGGAATTTGCGGATCAGGTGCAGAGCGGATCGGGGGGTCCGTTCACAGCCCTAATACTAAGCACATAGTTCATTCTACTTAAACATTTTTCTTTGTTCAAAAGCCAAATACAGGTTCCTGTACTTTTCTACCTTGGGACAAACACTGGCTGGGAAGGGAAATTTTGATGAATTAAATGGCATGGGTGGGGAGGGCTTAAACATGCCTTGCCCCATTGCTCTGCACAATTGGAAACTCCATTTCCCTAGGACTGCATTTCAGTGGTATTTTTTTTTTAAAGTAGCCCATTATGAGATATCAATCACATGTTTCCTGTGTAATGTATACTCTGGCCCCTTAGTTTGGCCCTACTTGCTGTTGAGGAGAGTGCAGAACCCCGTGAAGCAATGTCGGACATATCTTAACAGTGGATTCCAGTTCTGCCAAAGAATTAAGAGATTAGCTGACTGCGTCCATCTGAGCCCACCATATTTTTTTAGTATTATGCAGCTACATAACAGGGCCAACCAGACAGACACACTTGACACCAGAGAATAAAGATGGAGAGCAGTATCTGTGTTATAAGACAAAATGAAAAAGAGATATATCTTGCATTTGTTGTGAAAGAAATCTCCACGTAATTTGATACATATGTTTTGATGTTTTAATTTGCTTCCAAAAACAAAGCTTTAACGTGGAGGGGGTAGTTGGACCATATTTGGTTAGAAGAACCCTGAATCACAGGGGAAGAGTTAGGATTTCCTTTCTATCTAATATTATTGTGTAAACCTATTTGTGCCAATTTATACCTGTCGGGCAGTATCATTTTAGGACTCTGGCAGTCTTTTCCTGTCAACTTTAAGCCTGATGGTGTCAAATGCAGAAGCTGTTGCTTTGGATACAAAGGAAGTTTCTAACCCTTAGGTTTCTCAAAAACTCTCTTCCTTAACGGTGTGAAAATTTAGCCAGGGAACGCAGTGGTAAGGGGTCTATGCTTGCTAAAAATGCATAGAGTTCTCAGAGCAGAACATTTCTGTTTAAGTGCAGCCAGCAAACTTGAGCGGTGTTTTTCAATTGGAAAAGTAATTTGAGGGGGTATTTTGTCCTACAGATCTGTTGCTGTTTGCATTTCTAGTGGAATGCTTCCGCTCCATAAAAAAAAAAGCAGACACTGAAGATCAAGTGAAATGGCTTTCCATTTGTTTGCAAGCTGTGCTTTAACATATCTAATATGAAGGTCTGATGCTACTAATACATATTCCTCCCCCCCACCCCACTTAATTAGAAGACCCTGTAAGAAAGCTAATGCTAATGGAAAAACCCTTTGAATAATATCTACTTGAGCATGTGCAGAGGTGTACACTGGCTATCAAGAAAATGTGTAGATGGATGTTTCTAATTTTAATGGTGCCTTTGAGCTAGGAACCCTTCCATTGCTCATCAGACTGAAGGACCATCATTTTAATATAGTCTTCCGTACGCTATCACATTCTTTCCAATCCATTTCACAAGGAAATTGTCCATTGTTAGAAAGATACTGTTTGCATGGCTTGGTACATCACTGTCACACTATTAACCTTCAAATATTATGCATACAACCAACACACAAGGTGTGTGGGGGTGGGGGAGAATAAAATGAAGCCATTGCTAGTTATTTTTTGTTGTCTGCCCTGTCTAAATTAAGGTACTTTTAATTTGATTGACAAAGCAGGGGACAGCAATATGTCCACATTACAAAAATAACCTGTAAAGAGGAGGGGGGGTTTCCAAGTCACAATACTGTGTTTCAATACTGTTTCACCTCCCCCAACACAATAAATATGCCTTTATAATCAGACATTAACCTATATATTAGCCTTTGGTAGAATATAATGGAATTTCCACACACACAGAGTAATACTAAATCTCTGCAAACAAGATCATTGCTTGTCTCGAAGAAACCATAGGGTAAGGCCTGTCATCCTCCTATCATTCTTTTATAAGCTAAATTAAATATTAATTTAAGCAATGGAAATATGCATGCCCTTTATATTAGAAGTAGCTGCTGTTACCAAGATAAAGAACGCTTTAGTTTAAAGTGTGTGCAGGCTTCCAAAAGATTTTTTTTCCTTTCAGATAAAAGCTGTGTAATCCCAATTCACCAAAAGAATTGATTGTTTTATTTTTCAGCAATCTAAGTGTCTCTGAGATGCTCAGAGAGGAAATGATTAACTGGAAACCCCAGTTTTGAATATACAGCTTTCTGGACAAACAAAGACTCCCCCCTCCCCAATCATGTATCTCATTTTAAAGTGATGTGGGAGCAGAAGGTGGAAGGTGTTTGTAATTTCTTTCATTTGTTTTTATGGTTTTGGCATTTCACTTTTTAAAAAAAATCCAAAATGAAATTCCTTATTCCAGAAGCACATATCACCTATTGTTTAAACACTGAAAGTATATAGACACCAATCTGTCTATGGCTGCTGGAATAAAATAAAATCTCAAAAAGCAAAAGAGTGTGTCGGAGAAATGTTATTTGTTTTATAAAGTTCATTATCCTTGCCACATCTTTATATAAGGGCTATTTGTTATATTTTATTTTGCTGTTGAACTGATGCTGATCCAGGGGGTAACTCATGGCAATGAAATGTATGCGCCCCTCACTGTTTTTGCCTGATCCCACCACTGAATTTGTTATCATGATGGCAGCAACAGCAGAAGTAAGAAGAAGAAGAAGAAGAAGAAGAAGAAGAAGAAGAATCCCTGCTGTTTTCCTTTAAAACAAGGCACATAGTGAACCACTTGTGACTCAAGAAAGAGAGAGCAAACCAGTAGCAGCAATATCAGCATGGGGTTGACTTGTGCCATCTAGCCCACCAGTCCAGCCTGTTGCCAGAGAGCCAAGCTAAACATTCTCCTAAATACACATAATGTAGATTACTTTTCTTACTCTTGTGTAAGCATGCATGGCCCTGATTTGGATTGGGGAACATGGCATTCCAGATAGGTGGGGTTAATCCTTTCTCCACCCATTTTCCCCCAACATTCCACCACAACTACTCTTCGTAGGGGGTGATGCGGGGGAAAGTCTCCATTGGAAGTAATAAACAATGCTTAGTTTGGCCCTGAGAGCCAACGGAGTAGTGAAGAAAATCCAGATCATAAGTACTGGCTGGGCACTTCCCTGAGGGCAAACCCTTCTTCCTCTTTTCCATTGTGAAACTGGTGGGGAAGGTCTTCAGGCAATGACTAGAGTGATGATGGTGGAAGACTTGTGACAAATCTGACCAACACAGGCTAGAACTCATTTTAAAGCCAATGAAATCTTCCTTTCCTGCCACCATTGCACCTGCAGAGAGTTGTCCATCAGAACTTTTCAGGGTGGTCAAGGTGCTATTACATCTTGTTCTCCAGGAAGGAATAGAGGCTCATTCAATGACCCACTGTGATCAGTTTGCAATGCACTTTGCAGATAAGGTTGCTTCTATTCATTCCAACTTGGATGCCCCAGTTAGAGCAGTCAAGCCATCTGCTTGTCCATTTGTTTTGGATACCATTCAATTGGTGCAGCCTGGAGATGTGGACAGGGTAATTGGAGGAGTGAAGCCAACCATATGTCTAATCTCAATCCTTGTCTTTCTTGGCTAATAAAATTTGTCAGAGGTGGTCTGGCAAAGTTGCTGTTTAGATAGGTAAATGCAACGTTATAGGAATATATGCTCCCACTGAGTTTAAAAGAGGCAACATTGAAACCTTAAAAAAACCTCCGTCAGGACTGCAAAAACTCATAACCACCTCCCTGATGATTAAAAAAACATAGTAATACCAAAGTGTTCCACATGAATCAGAGTTGTGTGCTGGTAGCTGATCTGAGATGCTCTGGTTATTCTGGATTTTTAAATACCAATCAAAAGGAAATTAAATTTAAATTGAATGTCTGTAGCTGTCATTTATATATGCATTTAACTTTTTATTTTAAAAAATGGCTTTAGACAATTAGCAGCCACTTGTTGTAGTACCAAAGAACAAAGAAATCAGAAAAGCAGCAAATTAAGGTCACAGGTCAGTATTCAGGCAAAGCAGAATCAGGCAACCAAATTATTTCCCATTATTAAGCCGATAAATCAGAAACATGTTGATGGATGCTAGCACCAGGGCAGTGTCTCTGCCTTGTGGAAAAAAATGTTTAACAGATTCAGGTGATCAATGCTGTCAGAGATTCTTGTGTAGGAAAAGTAAGATGATAAACAACTGCGTTAAAGAATGCTTGGTAGAGAACTACAGGCATTATTAGAGAAAGCAAAACAATTTCCCCACTTGGTCACTGTGCCTTTGAGCTCTCATTTAAAGGAAAAGAAACAAGGCTGCCTCCAAATCTACATGAAAAGAAACCAGAATGGGCAGAGGAGCTAATGGATTTTTCAAAGTGAATTCAAGCTGCTGCATAAACCTGATTGAAGAGCTGCGAAGCAGAAGAAAATATTGGATATGGGTGGTATTGAATTATTAATAGTCTCTATGAAAGTGGTCTAATTAGATCTAAAGAGGCATCACTTTTTATTAATGGGCTGATGAAAACAAAGATAACCCTTCACAAGTTATCATGAAATAGGGATCTTTTTAACTAAGACTGGGGGCATAGCTAGACCTAAGGTTTATCCCTGGATCGTCCAGGGGTCAAACCTGTTCATCTAGGTGACACACAGGGGATCCAGTGCTCAGGCAGGGCCGAACCCTGGATGATCCCAGGATAAACCTTAGGTCTAGCTGTGGCCTAAGACTTGTCAGGACTAAATAGCACTTGGGTATATTTATCATCTAGAAGTACCCCCTTTTCCTTTTTTTCTCTTTATGCACACAGTTAGGCAGGTGGCAAAACAAAAGTTAATGCATATATATATATATATATATATATGACACATTTCCTGGGCTTGTCTAAAAAGCTTTTAGAAGCCACACCTCCAGTTCATCAAGGATACTGCTTTTTCACACACTCACACAATTAAGTGTATTCTATAAATGGTGACTGTATTCTACAAGTGGTGAATTCTATAAATCTGAATGGTGTAAGCATTTTACCTGGAAAGGCATTAGCATGTCCAATTGAATTCCTTTTCTAGTCCCCATTGAAGGGGCCTAACAGGCCAGATCTACACCTAGCAGAATATAACACTTTGAAAATGGTATATGTAGTGTGCCCTGTGAAAACTGTTATAAACCATTATAAAGCAGTAGAATAGATCCTGCCTTGGCATTTAGTGTTTTATTTTGTTTTTAATTAACAAGATAAAGCAGGTTGAGTATCAAAAGCTCACCAAGTAGCTCCAAAGATTTAGAGATGGAACATGATAATTTCTGATAATTTCAGCCAGTCTTTTGGGTGATTTTAGCTAAATTGATAAATCTACACATGCTGACTGAACTATCTTAGCTTTATGTAGGGACATGTTAGAAATTGTCTGTTGGAAAATTGCGGAACTTGCCCTATTACGGGGGGGAAGGTCACATTACAAAGAAATTCCTTCTGCTTCTATTTTGCATCAAGAACCAATGTCCAGCCCTCATCTCTACGGTTTAGCCTTGTCCTGTCCAGTCTGCTAGCAGGATCCCATGGGACAGAGGAGGTTCTGGGAGGGCCAACACAGCTGTGGTAGATTGGTCAGTTGACCATCTGTCTGGGTAATATTAGGCTGGAGTTGCAGAGCCTTGGATAGCTGCCAGCAGAGTGATGCTCAACTAAGCCTCAGGATATGATTACCTCTCACAAGCCATACCCCCCTACATCTCCAGACATGCTGGCCTTCCCCTCCTCACTTCAGACCTTGCCATGTTGAATGGGAAAGGTCTGAAAGGAGGATTTACATTCTCAGGTTTGCTTAAATGGTGGTAGAACTCTCCACGCAATCAGGAACCCTGATTAGGCAGGAATTGCAGTCATTGTACTTTTGCATTGTGGTTTTAAGCCTTCATGTTATATTTCATGCTGTACTTATGGTTTTAACTTTTAACTTCAGCTATTAGGCAGTATAGAAATGGAATGAAATGAGATAAATAAAGGAAAGAATTCAACTCACTTTCAGGCAAGCCTAGCCAAACACAAATAGAACTTCCTCTCAGACATTTTTGGGTTTCAGAATGAAAACTCTGTATGACACTTCAGTCTGCTTCCATGGTTCAGTTTTTGTCAGGATATTTTTACCCTTACGTACTGCATAAACTGCCTTGCGATATGGAAATCTGTCAGAGAAAACTGAAACAAACCAAAATGAGTTCAGATTTCTTCTAATCCAGTCCATGGACTCAATGTCGGCCCAGCATCTGCAAGTCTGGTGGATTCTGTGGATGAGCGGCTTTTACGTTTCACCCATGGAATTTACATGAATAAATTTGTATACAAAACCACGTTAGATGAAAAATGTGTTATTCACAAATACTACAATAATGAATATGCCTTTTTAAAGTTTTAACTATTTTGTGTTTTTTTGTTTGTTTTTGTTACGTAAATTCTGTACTCCCATGCCAATTCTGTGCTTCTATGCCAATTCTGTGCTTGGCATGGAATTTGCAGTGTGTGTGTTTGTGTGTGTGTGTGTGTGTGTGTGTGTGTGTGTGAGAGAGAGAGAGAGAGAGAGAGAGAGAGAGAGAGAGAGAGAGAGAGAGAGAGAGAGAATGCCTAATGCAGGCTCTCAAATCTGAATGCCAAAACAAGGAAATGTGTATGCTTCTGGAACTTACTCTGTCTTTCTGATCCACCACTATTGCTTCTTTCAGAGCTATTAAGAGATGTTCTTCGCATGAATGAAAATCATCCTCACAATCTCCAAAATCATTTTATAGTTCCTGGACTTAGGCTGTTGCTTTTGGAATGTGCACCTCTTCAATCTTCCTAATGGACAATCAATAATCTTTCAGATCAGGAAGCACACTTTTCTGGCTACCAGAATTGGGGATTGGGGGGGGGGGGGGGAAGGTTAATGCCAAGTTACAAAGGCCCACAAGAAGAACTAAGAATAAGTGATAGCTCTTCTCACCTTGTAAAACTGTTGACATCTGTGACTTTGGTCAAGCTGTTTATCTCTAAATTTGGAAATTATTAGCAGGTTCTCAAATTCAAAGAAATGTTGTTGATAGAGACTGCTGTACTGTGAAGCGAATGTACTTTGCTATAGCAAATCTTTCAGTGAGTTCTTTTAAAGCCCACACATAGCGCAGATACCCCGTCACCACCTCCAGAGAAATGAAATTAAGGGAGATTGGCAGGTAAAATGTCCCCTCAATGGCTGCAATCAAGACACATGCCTAACAATGCCCACAGCCATCTTCAAAGACAATCCTAAAGTATTCCTCTGTCTTTAAAATGCTGCTGGTATAGGTGACCACCTGTTCTGCCTTTGTTACACAGCTGGCTCAAACTGCTATTTGCATAATAATCCTACAGTTTAAGTGCTTGGAATGTTTGCCTTTCTCTTTCTCTCTCTCTCTCTGAAGCAAGTAGAACTTCTGTAGGTATTAGTCACACAAGTCCTATGGTAAAGGTAATGCTACCATATGCAGGATATCTCGAAAATGGCCTCCAGTGATAGTACAGTGGAATGGTATTTTCACACATCTGCCAACCAGCTGCCTCCTATATTTTCAATAACTTGCCATTATACTCTTTAATGATGCTCAACTTCTGAGTTTTTAAGAAATGTATGTTTAAATTACTAGATTTCACAGATATTTTTGGCTTTCCAATTTGATCTGTTTTAACTTTTAGAACACGTTACTCTACTAGCAATGCAGTCCTTTATCCCTGCCCCTAGTGAATTTCTTACTAAATAATTATAAGACAGAATACAACAACTTAAACAAATGCAAACTTAATTTTGTCAGGTCATGAACTTATTCTTTAGAGGTCCTTCTCCAGGTCCTCCACCTTTAGAGGCAAGGTGGTTGGTGATCCTTTGCTGTGGTGGCATCCCAACTGTGGAAAAGCCACCCCAGAAATGTTCACACGGCACCAACCCAACTATTTTCAAGTCCACATTATTATAACCATTGTATTTGAGTTTTTAATGAAGCTGATTTTAGGGTGGTTCTTTGAAAAGTTGTAATGCTCTTCATTGTTTTATGCTGAATTAGAGTTGTAATTGAGCTTAGAATTAGAATGATATTGTATTTTAATTTGTTTTTTATGTGGGGGTTTGCAGTCTGCCTGGAAATGACCTAAAATAATTTAAAAGGCAATTTTTTAACTAATAAAACAAATGGGATTGGGGGAGGGCTTTTTTTTAAAGCAGAATCTTCCTCATATCTCTGGGGTGCCTCTGGTCTGTAGAAACCCACTCAAGCACTTTCCTAATAAAGAAATTATAAAACTCTGATTATATCTTAATTGAGCAGAGAATTTGTTCAGAATATCTGCTTATTCTGGTTTTTTTTCAAGTAGGCTACTTTGTAGTGGCAATTCACAAAAAACTATAAGGTGTAAAGCAGGGATGTCCAACCTCTTTCAGCCCACAGGCCAAATTCAGTTTTGGACAAACTCTTCAACACAGCTTTCTTAGGGCCTGTAATGGTCGGAGCCAAAGGCAAAAGGGAACAGATTAAAAGTACCAAAAAATGCCACCATATTCTAGTTTAAAGCTCTTACTGCCAGTAAGTAAGCTGTAGGAGGCACATGAACCAAAGCGTGGGCATCTAAGGAATATCAGAGGACTGGATTGGGAGTCCATGCAGGCAGTTACCTTTGGCTCGTGGGCCTAAGGTTTAATACCCCTGTGCAAAAGTCTCAGCTACCACAGTTGCCTCATTAATCTTGCTATGTGGAATCTGAAGTGAATGTACAACTGTAGCAATTCCACTCCCACTTACTTGAAAGTAAATCCATTGCACTTAATGGGACTTGCTTCTGAGTAGACATATATAGAATTTCACTGTCAATAAAGACATAGCCTGTTTAAAATCCGGCCACACTGCTTGATCCATCCATCCAGCTGCCAGCACAAGGAACAGATGGCCAGGCTCTCACTGCTAATCAGAGACCAGCCCTGAGTTTGATTTGCTACCCTAAGGCCCAGAACCAGTTAGCAGCTGGATGTCAGTTAATTTTAAGGGTTCTTCTCTTATCACATAACATTCCAACACCTGTAGAACACAATTCAGATGCATTATTTCAGAAAGGATCAACTGTGGAATGGAATAAAATCAGAATAGGCATCTTAGCTAGAAATGAACTGCTGGCCTCTTTTCATTTCATATTACCATGCCAGGAGCAAACTGAAGTAAAAACAGCTCATGTCTTCTAGTCCATCTGTCTCCGAATATAGGATTAGATAAAAGCTGGAAGAGAGAGAGAAAATCCCTCAGCTTTGTTTCTCTCCTCCTGAAGAAAACAACTGGTAATGGAGCAAAGACCGCATTGCATCCCGTCAAGATTCCCAGCAAGGTAGGAGCTCAGCTTCCTGCTTCAGCCTCCCAATAGGATCTTAAAGCTCTTGCTCTATCATTCTTACTTCTCTGTGAAACTTACCTTTAAAGCCCTAAATAGCTTAGGGCAACGAGATTTATAGAACTGCTTCCTACCATGTGTACAATCTTTCTCTCTCTCCCTCCCTCTCAAGTCACTGGGGGATGGCCCGGCTAAGAGTTAACAGAGGTGAATTTTGCTGGAATGTGCAACTTTTCTGACAGAGTAATCCAAGCTTTATGATGCCCTGCCCCAGGAGGTCCATTTGGGTCCATTCCTGATGACATTTGGCTCCAGACTGAGGGCAGAATCTGGTGCTAGCAGTCCACCAGCACAAAGCACATTGCACTAGTGGAAACGAATGCTAGAGCAACTAGGAGCAAATGCTTGCTAGTGAAACCCTAGAGATAAAATGCATCTAAACTAACACTTCCAGAATGGGATGCATCAGCGGAGTCCCCTTCCATGAGCCCCACTGACTTGTCCCTAATTTGGGAGTTTTCAGTCATGCTAGCAATAATTTCTGCTAGAGCAGTGTTGGATACTGCTCTGAAGGCCAGTGTTCTAGTTTATATACTTGACTTTTTCTCCCACTGCCTGTTTTATCATCATCATCATCATCATCACCATCATCATCATCATCATCATCTGAGAAGGTGTGACTCTAAATACTGGCCTATAAATACTCAAGATAAGCAAATAGATCTCATGGTTTGCATTCAGTTTTAGTCTTTATTTCTATATCTCATTGATTTATGTGTTGATTGTTTTGATCAGCTGTGAGCCAACTTTCATCCCTCATATGGTGTAGTGCTTAGAGTGTTGGACTAGGATTCTGGAGATCTGGGTTCTAGTCTCCACTCAGCTATGGAAGCTCACTGGTTGACTTTGAGCCAGTCACAGAGGCCGGATCTACACTAGTCTTATAACGTTGCTAGTGTCCCTTTCTAACGTGGTTCTCTGTATCGGTTCTCTGTAGCTGCAACGTTACTGCAGGGCACATTGTTAAATCCTTTTGTTGCTGGGTTTGCTCCGCCCACTGCCTGCCTCATTCCTAGCCAGCAGTGCAGGGCAAGTCATAAGCACACACAAACCCCCCTCCCTCCCAAAACATCTTAACACAAGTCCCAGAGAATTGCCTCAAAGCACAGGAGCCAGCTACTTTGCTGAAGTTAAGCTGGGTCAGGTCTGGTCAGGGTTGGGATCGGAGACCAAATTGTAAAGTTTTAGCAGCAGCCGCATTTAAGCCCTGCTGGTCATGAGTTTTGGACTTTGGACCTTGTTAATTTTCCTGCAGGGAGCTACAGCTCCTTTGCAAAGAGGGGGGAAATGTTTTTTAAAAAATCATTAAAAATCAACTGATGACCCAATTTGATTCAAATTTTAAGGCAGGATGCATGGGAGTACTTCACAATAAAAGCAGAATCTAAGGTGGAAAACTTCTGAGTCCTTTGTATACAATTGTCAGTGATTGTACAGTATAAGGCTGGTGTGATTTATCTGCTGTAGCAGATAAGATAGCAAACGGGGCGAAGGAAGGAGAACAGGAAGTGGGCGGAGCAAACTCAGCAGCTCTGGGTTGCAAGAGGAGAATTACCGGTATAAGGAGGCACATAAATCTGCAGCCACGCTGGAACTAAGAAACAGAAACTGTAAGTACGACTCATTTACAACTTTGGAGACCCAGGGTCATGTGACACTATGCGTCACAGTAACCCATTCAAAACGTTAGAATAACACCAGTGTAGATTCCCACAGACTCTCAGCCCAACTTACCTCACGGTTGTTGTTGTGAGGATCAAATGTAGAGAAGGAGTTTATGTATGCCACCTCGGTTCACTAGAGGAAAAAAGGCAGAATATAAATGTAATTAATAAATAAAATCAATGATGGGGTATAAATATTTTCAATAACACACAAAATAACGAAAAGATGTTAAGAGGGTACATTGTAGAATTTGCTTATACTTGTGATGCACAAAAGGCATCAATTTAAGCTTTGAATCTTAGAGATCCTTCTGGTATGAACTCATGCTATTTTACAAAGCAACAATCCAGGGTTTAATTATATTGACATTAGGTAATCAGGAAAGAGTCCAGGCAGTGCCCCATGTGTTAAAAGCAGGTGTAAAGATGACATGTGACACCTGTGCTTAGGGATGGTGGAGAAATCTGCAATGGACTCAAATGAGTCCAGATTTCTCACAGTCCAGTCTGCAAATTCCACATTGGACTGACATCTGCTGGTCAAGTGTATTCTGCAGCCATATTCTGTGTGCATTTTTCCAAAGTGCGTTTTTTCAAAAATGTGCACCTTGACTAAAGTGTGTAGTTGCACATTTTTCTAAAGCAAACCCAAGTTCAACAATTTGCAAACACTTTCAGAGAACATGCACTTCCATTCAAGGTTGTCAATGGTGCATTTTTGAGTGATCTGTGAACTGAAACGATTTTTGTGTACATCCCTAAGGGAATGCATCCCACAATTTGGGAGCAACACAAGACAAACCCCTATCATGTGTACCCATCAAACAGGTCACCGCAAGTGGTGATGACCTCAGAAGGGCTTCTCCGGCAGATCTTAAGAACTGGACAGGATCGTAACAAGGTTTTCTTTTTCTTCATTTTTCTTTTACAGTTTTTGCCTCTAAGTATTCTTGTTATTGCTACTTTTCGTTGTACATTACACTAATCACAAGTTATATTTGCTTTTCTAAGCTAGATCATACACAAATATTGTTGGGTAGATATTTTAAAGGGCATTAGGTTTATTACATTTTGCACTTAAGTGTATGCAAAAATGATACAATCTCCAGATAAGCATTTGATAGTTAAGTGAAAAGGTGGAAAAATCATTTTCAACAACTATACAGGTCACTGAAAGTGAATGAGCAGTTACAGGAAAAACAAGAATCTGCAACACTAGTGAGGAGCACAACATTTGATCCTCTGTACACTCATCCCTGTAACTGGCTCCTCATTCAAGTGATCTAGCTAATATTTATGAATGTTAATACATTATTATTGAGCATCTCCATAGATATGGTCAGGTATTACAGGTGCTTTACTTCCTTGAGTAATGTGAAGTCCAGAAGCAGCACTATAAGATATTCTATTTTCATTTGTATAAGCCAGCACTGGAAACTTATGAGGTTTTGTTTGTTTGCTTGTGTGTGTGTGTGTGTGTGTGTGTGTGTGTGTGTGTGTGTGTGTTTTGTAATGTTTGCTTTTTACAAGTATCTATGTAGAGAAACTATCAAAAAGCAAAAAGCAAGTAGGCAACATAGCAGTTGGTCCTGCATCAGATTTCTAGAGAGCAACCATTTTAGCCAACTCCACCTGAAAATGCTCGCTTCCCTCTCTTTCTCCAAATTCAAATGAAGTGTTTCTGCCTCTCTTTAGGACTATCCCTAATGCTCTAATGGGTGATAGAGATCCCCAAGGGGCTGTCTTCATGGTACCAGGCTGGCGCCGCCTCCTTCCTCAACCCCATACTTTCCCTCTCCTGAACTTCATCAGGTAATCCTGATGCTGAGGTGGGAGCATGGGGTTTCTGGGCAGCCATCCAGTTCCCAGAGCCTCCCCAGCCCTATTCCTGGTGGAAGGCAAACAATCGCTGGTCACCTTCCACCAGGCTTCCACCAGGATCCATCCCCGCCTTTGCCCCGGATTGGCTGCGGAGCATCAATGTTACGTGATGCAAGTGCTGTGTTGACGTCATGCCCTTTGAAAATGTCAGGGTAAATCCCTGACTTTTTCAAAATGCAGCATCGCAGGGAAGCCCCACAGTGGCTGTGAACCTGCACCATCTAACTGACGGGGTGCAGATCCACAGCCAGCTAATGGCTTTCCCCATGTGTAGACAGTCCTAAGGCTACACAGAGATTCCAGCCCAATAAAGCCCATGTGAGACCTTTTGCCATGTCTCCGCTAAACTATCAAGTTTGTCAAGCAAAACCATAGTGATAGGGACTTAAGTTAGTGAAGACTAATTTAAGTTCCATTCATTGCAATAGGTCTACCATAGGTGGGTCTAATATTGGATTCAATGAACAAAAAACCTACGGTTTATAAAACAACATTAAGGATGTACACTTTTCCACCAAGCACCAAAAAGCGGGGAAATTGGGAGTTAAGGCTCACCAGCCTTAACGCCACATCCTCCCTAAGGAGGCAGAAGGTGCCAGTGAAATTCTCATTCTCCCAAAGCAGATATAAACCATGAGGACAGGATGGAGAATAGGATATGCAGAGGTGACTGTGGGGTTGTGGAAAACTGATGACGAACAACTTAGAGCCACCTACTTCTTTTTAATTTCTATCTCTAACTTTTCCTGTTCTGCACGTTGTTGTCTTTTTAAACTACATGTTTCTCTAATACAGATTCCTCTTGCTACAGCCTTCATGGTGTCCCAAATGACTGACCCAGCTGTTCCTCCTTTTTCATTAATTTCCCATGACTCCGACAGTTCCTTCCGAATTTTATCTACTATTTTATTATATTTCAATATCTTTGTATTCAGCTTCCATCTATATGCCTCTTTATAATCTTTCTTAACTGTAAATTCTAGACTTAACAAGGCATGATCAGTTACTTTTATTACCCCCATTTCCATTTTACAAATCCTCGTTGCAAAATCTTTTGAAACAAATATATAATCTATCCTGGAGTATGTATGATGAACTGGGGAAAAGTATGAAAATCCAGGCCTATTCCCGTTAAGTAAACGCCACGAATCTAAATAATCATTTTCTTTTACTAATTTATTCAATATAGTCATATTGTTCCTCTTTTCAGCATTAGTGGGATTTGACCTGTCCCGTTTATTATCCATAACCATATTAAAATCCCCAGCTAATATAACATACCCCTCCTTAAATTCTTCTATTTCTTTAAACAACTTTATAAAAAACTCTCTATGCCTCTCATTTGGGGCATAAACATTAATCAAAGTATAGACCTTTCCCTCAATTTTACCTTTTAACATAAGATATCTGCCCTTATCATCCTTTTTTACTTCTTCTAATATAAACCCACTTTTTTTTGAAATCAAAGTGGCCACTCCATTTTTTTTCGATGTCCCTAATGACTTTTCATAATAGGCTAACCATAATAGGCTAACTTGGAGGAAAGATATTGGCGAGTTAAAGATAAATATAAATTAGTAGAAATACAAGCTAAGAAGAAACAATTAGAAAATTTAAATATAGAAGAGATTCAAAAGAATTTAATGTATATGAAAAGGGAATATTTTGAAAACAGTGATAAGAACTCGAGGTTGCTTGCCAAGCTCACACAAAAAGAAAAAGGGAGGAATGGGATAGAAACGTTGAAAGATAGCCGAGGGAATTATTGTCATGCAATGAAAGCTAAAATAAAAATTTTTCAGGAATTCTATCAGGAATTGTATAAGGGTAAAGAAATTCAACAAGAAAAGGTGGAGGAGTATATTGGAAGGTTTATAAAGAAGGGAATAAAATTAGAATATAAGGAGTTAATGGAGTCAGTAATAACTCAAAGAGAAGTTGAAGAGGTTATTGATAAGTTAAAAGTTGGTAAATCACCGGGAGCAGATGGTTTGGGTCCAGAATATTATAAGGTCTTCAAAGACTGTTTAGTTCCAAAATTAATGGAACTTTATAATAGGATATTATCAGGAGAGAAGATACCTGAATCATGGGAACATTCAGTGATAATTCTGATCCCAAAACCAGATAAAGATTTGACTAATCCCGATTCTTATAGACCTATTTCTTTAATAAATCAGGATGCTAAAATTTTTACATCTATTATGGCCAAACGGCTAAATAAATTTTTGGCAGAATATATAGGAGCAGATCAATGTGGGTTTGTGGTAGGAAGGCATATGCATAATTTAGTGGGTAGAGTTTTAAATGTAATAAATGTAATAAAAAAAGCAAATATTAAGGCAGGTATTATGGCATTAGATATTTTTAAAGCTTTTGATTGTGTGAGCTGGCAGGCACTAAAGAGTATTATAGATAAATTGGGATTTGGAAATAAATTTAAAAATGTAATAGAACAGCTATATTCCCAAAATACGGCGGTAGTGGTGGTAAATGACGGACTTACTGAAAAGATACGACTAGCCAGAGGAACAAGACAAGGATGTCCGCTCTCGCCGGTCCTGTTTGTAATGGTTATGGAAGTTTTGGCGAAGGCACTAAGGGAGGATGAAGAGTTAGAAGGAATTGGAGAGGTAAGGGAAATAAAGTTAAACATGTTTGCGGATGACACTTTATTGACCATTAAGAATCCATTAAGAAAATTAGAAAGAATTAAATATCAGTTGAGGGAATTTGAGGAAATTACAGGGTTAAAAATAAATTGGTCTAAATCAGAGATGATGTTGTTTAACTATACCAAGAAGGAAGAAAAGGATTGGGAATTTAAGGGAATGGAATTGAAAGTTAAGAATGAGATTAAATATTTGGGAATTAAAATTACAAAAAATTTAGAGAATCTTGAAAAGGAAAATTTAACGAGGTTAAAGAAAGAGGTATTAGAGAAATTGGAGAAATATAAAAGATTAAATTTATCTTGGTTCGGAAGAATAGCCTTAATAAAAATGAAGATATTAGCTAAAATTAATTTTGTATTTAGAATGTTACCTATAAAAATATCAGAAACCGAGATAAAAAGTTGGCAAAATATTATTAATAAATATTGTAATGGAGAAAAGAGAGCAAGAGTGAATAAAAATAATTGGTACCTAAGCCAAAAAAAGGGGGGAATGGGTCTCCCAAACATAAAATTATACTACGTAGCAAATAGATTAAGACATGTTGTAGAAGCAATTATGGGAGTAGGAGATTTATATTGGATGGAAGAAAAAACCATAAATAAGGTAGAGATGAATTTGGAGAATGTTTTTTTTTAAAGACGGAGGAAGAAAGTGGGTTGGAAGTATAGATAATGCACTCCTGAGGACTCAATGGGAAATTTGGAGTAAATTTAAAGGGAAGCTGCTTCCGAGCAACTCTCCCTTAGCACCGATAATAATGTTAAAGAATTTCCCAGAGGATCTAAAGGGTAGATTATGTAAAATATTAAAAGAGAAAAATAAAATAAGATTAAAGGATTGGGTAAGAGATATTAAAACAAGAGAGGATATGGAAAATTTGTTAAAGGAGAAGAAGCTATCTTGGCTAGAATATGGTCAATTAGAGCAATGGAATAAAAAGTGGATTAAAGATAATAGAATGTGCAGAAAGATGACGAGGTTTGAAGAATTAGTAGTAAGTAAGGAGGAAGGGAAAGGAGGGAGTATAGTTTCAAAAGGATTAATGAGTGAAATATATAAAATATTGTTAGAGAAGGAGTTTAGAGAGAATACAGAGAAAATGGTTTGGGAATCAGATTTGAAGATACAAATAGGGCGACAGAGCTGGGAGGGACTATGGAAACAAAGAGTGTTGAGAAGTTTATCAGTAAGAATAAAGGAGAATTATTTTAAAATCCTATGGAGGTGGTACCTAACCCCGGTTAGATTGAATAAGATAAGTGATCAACATTCAGCAAATTGTTGGAGAGGTTGTGGGGAAAAAGGAACGTATTTACATATGTGGTGGCAATGCAAATATGTACAAAGATTATGGAAGATGGTGTTCTCAGAAATTGAAGAAATAGTGGGAATGAAAATAGAACAAACACCAAAAATAGCATTGCTGTCACTATTTGAAGATATAAAGTGTGGAAAAGGAACTATAGAGCTGATATCGAATTTGTTGGTTGCAGCACGACTGATGGTAGCTAGGAACTGGAAGGTCCAAGGGGAATATTCTATTGAGGAATGGTACAAAGAAGTATGGGACATAGCCATTAATGATAAACTGACATGTAATATTAAGTGGAGAAAAGGCGTAACTAAAATAAATGAGTTCGAAGGAATTTGGAAACAGTTCCTAGTGTTTGTGTTTACTAAGGGAAGTGGGAAACCACCAGCAGAAGAAACGATTAGATTTTGGACTCAAGAATGATCCCGAGGTGGGGGGTGCACTTTTATGTTAAGAACGAAGATGTTGTAGTATGATAAGGTATATGTAATAGTTTTTGATATTTGTACTCAACAATCATTCAATATGTATGCAGCAGATATTTGATGTTTTTTTTTTTCTTATTGTGTTTTGTTTCAGTTATATTTTGGTAATGTTTATCTATGTTTATATAGTGTTGAAAATGAATAAAAATTTAATAATAATAATAAAAAAGAGCCACCTACTTCTTTTTTTGTTTAGAGCAGCCCTTCCCCAACCTGGTGCCCTCCAAAGGTGTTGGACTACGACGATCCATCATTGCAAGTCAGTATGTCCCATGGTCAGGAATGTTGGGACAGCAGGATGGGGAACGTAGGGTGGCAACTCCAGACAACCCCCCCCTACCCCACCCCACTTAACTGCTCTGTCGTCACTGGGCCCGGGCTTGAACTGAGCGCCCTGGTGCACCCGGAAGCAAGGCCACACTTGCAGGGGCTCAATTCAAGCCTGGGCCAGGCGACGACGGAACAGGTAAGAACACCCCCCCACACCTGGCCCCTTACCTGGACCTGCTGCCACTGCACAAAGTGCGGCAGCTCCAGCCAACCCCCCTCCTGCCTGGCCCCTTACCTGGAGCCGCCACTGCACAAACTGTTGCGGTGGCAGCTCCAGGCAAGCCCCCCCGCACCCCACCACTTACCTTCTCCGTCATGGCCTGACCCGTGCCTGACCTGCAGCCCCCTCCATTCACCCAGCAACCATCCCCCCCACCTCAGTCTAACCTTATAGTTGCTGCTTCTTCTGCAAGCTTCTTTCTTTCTTTTTCTTCCTCTTGGCCTAGGCAGGGAGTGGGGGGGGGAATCTTACAGGAAGTCCCAGAATGCGTCCCCCTCCCCCAGCCTTGATGGGACCTTGTAACTGCCCTGCACGATCTTGCAGGCCAAGTACAAGGCCCCATAGAGGTAGGGAGGGGGCGGAGACGCTTCCAGGAAGTCTCAGAACGCATCCCCCAGCCCCCTCCCTCAGCGTCGATGGGGCCTTGTACTTGCTCTGCACAATCTTGCAGGCAAAGGACAAGGCCCCATCGAGGCAGGGAGGGGGCGGAGACGCTTCCAGGAAGTCCCAGAATGCGACCCCTAGCGTCGATGGGGCCTTGTACTTGCTCTGCACGATCTTGCAGGCAAAGTACAAGGCCTCATTGAGGCAGGGAGGGGGCGGAGACGCTGGGAGGAAGTCCCAGAATGCGACCCCCAGCGTCGATGGGGCCTTGTACTTGCTCTGCACGATCTTGCAGGCAAAGTACAAGGCCTCATTGAGGCAGGGAGGGGGCGGAGACGCTTCCAGGAAGTCCCAGAATGCGTCCCACAGCCCCCTCCCTCAGTGTCGATCGGGCCTTGTACTTGCTCTGCACGATCTTGCAGGCAAAGTACAAGGCCTCATTGAGGCAGGGAGGGGGCGGAGACGCTGGGAGGAAGTCCCAGAATGCATCCCACAGCCCCCTCCCTCAGCATCGATGGGGCCTTGTACTTGCTCTCCACGATCTTGCAGGCAAAGTACAAGGCCTCATTGAGGCAGGGAGGGGGCAGAGACGCTTCCAGGAAGTCCCAGAACGCATCCCCCAGCCCCCTCCCTCAGCGTCGATGGGGCCTTGTACTTGCTCTCCACGATCTTGCAGGCAAAGGACAAGGCCCCATCGAGGCAGGGAGGGGGCGGAGACGCTTCCAGGAAGTCCCAGAATGCGTCCCCCAGCCCCCTCCCTCAGCATCGATGGGGCCTTGTACTTGCTCTGCACGATCTTGCAGGCAAAGGACAAGGCCCCATCGAGGCAGGGAGGGGGCGGAGACGCTTCCAGGAAGTCCCAGAATGCGACCCCCAGCCCCCTCCCTCAGCATCGATGGGGCCTTGTATTTGCTCTGCATGATCTTGCAGGCAAAGTACAAGGCCTCATTGAGGCAGGGAGGGGGCAGAGACGCTTCCAGGAAGTCCCAGAACGCATCCCCCAGCCCCCTCCCTCAGCGTCGATGGGGCCTTGTACTTGCTCTGCATGATCTTGCAGGCAAAGTACAAGGCCTCATTGAGGCAGGGAGGGGGCGGAGACGCTTCCAGGAAGTCCCAGAATGCGACCCCCAGCGTCGATGGGACCTTGTACTTGCTCTGCACGATCTTGCAGGCAAAGTACAAGGCCTCATTGAGGCAGGGAGGGGGCAGAGACGCTTCCAGGAAGTCCCAGAATGCATCCCCCAGCCCCCTCCCTCAGCGTCGATGGGGCCTTGTACTTGCTCTGCATAATCTTGCAGGCAAAGTACAAGGCCTCATTGAGGCAGGGAGGGGGCGGAGACGCTTCCAGGAAGTCCCAGAATGCGACCCCCAGCCCCCTCCCTCAGCGTCGATGGGGCCTTGTACTTGCTCTGCATGATGTTGCAGGCAAAGTACAAGGCCCCATCGAAGCAGGGAGGGGGCGGAGACGCTGGGAGGAAGCCTGGGCCCAGCTGAGGTGAACTCCGTGCGCGGCTGCAGGCCCGGGTGCTAGAAGGAGGCCCTGCCCCCCAGAGGATGGCCTTGCTTGCTCCCAGACTCTCTCCCACTCACTCCCTTCTCCCCCCCTCCCTCCTCGGAACCTTAGGCGCATGTGTGAGCTTATCGGAGTCCCATAGGCTAACATTGGATGCAAATAAATTATTAAAAAATCAACGGAAGCAGATATTGCAAAAAGAAAGGCCATTCCATCAATGAGGAGGACAGGGGAACACGATCCCATCAATGGATTGGAAGGTAAGGGTCCCAATTTGGCGCTATTAGTGAGCAAAAAAGGGGTCGCCAAACCGGAAGTGGGCCTGATCAGTTTGAAACAGAGATGCTTCCCCCACTTTTTCTGCTTTAAACTGCCATCCAGCCCTCAATATTGCACCAAACTTCCTGAAACGCGCAGGGTATGTAAAGCCAGCATTTCTTTCTGGCAGTACCCGCGTTTCAGAAAGATTCCTGAAATATTTTTTATTTTAGACTGCTAGGTTGACCCCCCCCCAGCAACTCCATTTAACATGGCGGAATGCTCATTTTACTGACCGTCCTTAACTAACACTGCGCACGACTGTGCACAGTGTAATAATACTACCAGATATATGTGGTGGGAAAAGCTATGGGTATGTTTTATATTCTTTTCTCCAAAAAACCCCCAACCCATCTGAATCAAATAATTTAAAACTGAACTGTGAAATGCCTTTTTCATAAATTGAGGCACCTGCTGGTGCTTTTCTAAGTGTTATCTCTCACATCTATGAATGCACAGCGCCCTTCTTTATCACTTTGAAACTTTTAAGTAGGAAGGAAGAAAAAAAGCAATTGCTGAAAAATTAACTCAGGGAGTTAAAATCTTTCGAATGACTGGATCTTTCTTCTTCCTTGCTCTCCGATACATTTCACTGGAATTTAGAACAGTTTTCATAAGTTTTACAATAAATACAGTTCAGCTAAAAGCATACATTACGCAATCAATAATTTTCAACCATTGATGACATCAATTGTATTTTGGCATGATGAAAAATTACTAGGATGAAATTTAGGACACATTTATCAGCACAAAGGTGAAATGCCTTCCAGAACTGTAGAGTTAAGAGGCATCATGTGTTTCCCTTTACCTAACAGCTTTAAATGCAGGCTGGGGCACTTCCTTCATTTTAGGCTTCCATTTTATCAGTTATCTGAAACCTGTCATGTTGTTCCCACTGCTTGATGGTTATATTGTCCCATTCAGTTCCATCTCAACTGATTTGTGACAATATGATGTGATTGTTTTCTGGTCTCAGTGAAATATATGATTTTTTAAAAATTCAGCTATACCCAGGGATAGACAATCTATCGGGTTCAGTTCCACTCAATTTCTAATTCTTCCTACATTGTTTCTTCTGTTCCATTTCTGCATCAGTTTGCGAATTTCTTTTTTAAATGTTTCCACAAAAATCCATACATATTTTTGTGGCTATTTATCAAAATGGGTTTAGATAGTGCAAGTTTAGTGTGTTGAATATGCAGAATATGAGAAAAAAAACAAAATCATAATTTTCTGAACAAAGCAGGCAAGAATTGTCTTGTGATGATTCAGATATATGTTTACATGATGATCCTCTGTGTTTCCAAATAAAAACAACCCAACACCCACTATCTAGCAAAGCTTTCAACAATGGTGGCATTTAATATGCAATGCCTACAAAGACACAAGATGTACAGAAGTCATGATAAAATAAAACGGGAACCTGATTGCTTCTCTGTCTTTGGTGTGAGTATTCATTTCTTTATGTATTTTAAGGGTTCTTTATAAAAATTGGCCTGAGAACACTGCACTCTTAATCCTGTACAGAAGTACTGTAAAAAATGGGGGGAGGCTCATAAATAATATCCAGTTTTGGAACTTGATAATATGATCTACACGACATACAGAAAAATATATGAAATAATGTCAAATACAATCACTAGCAGGATGCATGATTTGGAGTAGGCAAGACAATAAACTCCAATCTCCCTAGTTATTGGGTTATGGGGGAATAAACAAGATAGTATCCTAAGGCAGCAATCCTATACACAGTGACCTGGGAGTAGGTCTCATTGAAGGAAATGGGTTTTACATCTGAGTAGATTCTACACACAGTAGATTGCTCTGTAAATATATTTACAGTGACTCAGGTCTCCATCATCCAGTAGATATTAGTTTGGTAACAATATTATAGATATAACATTTCTGAGGCCAGAGGCAATAGTACACTATAATATGAAGAAAAGTGTATAAAATAGAAATTGATGTCTATTGAAATATACACAGTAGATTTGACAGAGATATTTAAAAAATCAAAGGAGCAATCTAGGGGGAAAACCCTTTTTTTTCTTAGAATGTAGTATTTGTTTTTAATATTCATTATATTATTAAATTGAGCTTGATATATTTTTCTTGGATTCAGAACAAATACAAATTTAACACTTTTTTATCAATATGAATTTCTTTTAAAATGTGAAATGATCGGATTTCCTTAACAGTCCATTGACAAATTTGATGTCAGAGAGCAAAGCTGTTTGAAACACGGTTAGGCCAGTGGGATTTGAACAGTGGGAGAACAAAATTATATACACTGGGTTGGATCCAGATTTAAGTCATGCTTTGAAGAGACCAATTAAAACCAATTAAACCTAAATAAGCCATGATTTATGGATGAGGCTTCATGAGGATGACTTGAATGTGAGAGGGGTAGGTAACTCTATGGAAGACAGAATCAAGGGTCAAAATAAGTCTGACAGGTTGATCATGAGCTGAACATGAGCCAGCAGTGAAATGCAGCTGCGAAACAAACTAATGCAATCATAGGCTGCATTAACAGAAGTTTAGTGTCCAGTTCATGAGAAGTAATAGTTCTATTATATTCCATACTGGTCAGGTCAGATTTGGAGTCATGTGTTCAATTCTGGGCTCCATATTTTAAGAACGATAGGGAGGAATTGGAATATACCCAGGGAGGAAATCTAGGATGGTGAGAGACCTGGAAACCAAGTCCTGTAAGAAATTATTGAAAGAGCTGGGCCCTGTCTTCATGGTGCTGAGTTGGCACTGCCTCCCCCTCCCCCCAACCCCCCCCCCCATGGTTTTATTCACCCAGGTAATCCTGACACCAGAAGGGAATGAAGTTTCTGGCGGTCATCCGGGTACCAGAGCTGCCCCCCCACTTCCTGGTGGAAGGCAACCAATCGTCGGAATGGCCTCGGAATGAGGTCAGACAGTAGAAGAGCTGTACTGCCCTCACTCCCAATGAAAATGTTGGGGTAAGTCTCCAACTTTTTCAATGCACTGCTTCATAGGAAAGCCCTGCGATGGCTGCAAAACTGCAGCTGCATCATATAACTGATGCAGCACAGATTTGCAGCCACCGTGGGGCTTCCCCTCCCTGGATACAATTAGCCCTGAGAAGAGAAGATTAAGGGAGACATGATAGCAGCATTCAATGAAGGACTGTCAGACAGTAAAGCAGACTTGTAACCTGTTGCTTCTGAGGGCTGGACTAGAACTAATGTTGGAAACTGCAGAGAAGCAGATTTCAGCTAAACATTAGTAAAAACTTCCTAACAGATCAGCAGTGAAGCAGATTGCCTCAGGTGCTGGTGGGCTGCTCTCCTTCGCTGGAAGTATTTAAGCAGAACCTGGACAGCTATCTATTTGAGGATGTTGTAGTTACATCCTGCATTGCAGTTCCCACACTGAGCAAGGGTGTTGGACTAGATGACCTCCAAGAACCCTTCCAACTCTATGATCCGATCTTGGGAGCTCAAGATCATCTCTGGAGAGTTTGGAATGGGAGAGCCTCAGGCAGATGAAAGGCTGTGGATGTGTGAAGGGACAAAAGGGAAAGTGGCTGCAGGGTGGGTGCTTCTTTCTGGGGATCTATATGAGGTAGTGAACCTGCCACTTGCCAGGAGTGCATATGGTGCTTGTCTCAGTTTATGCTGTATTTATGTATTTGTAAATTAGCGAATCGACCCAACTTTGTACAGGTAGGAATAGCCCTTGGTCTGATACAGCAAAGCCTTCAAGCAAACATACACAGCTGTCAGAGTTGGACACATTGTGCTTGTCCTGACTGAGTGAAGGCATGCCCACTGGCTCTCATAGGCATGGCCTCTTTCAAGGTGCTCCCCTATAGCCCCATAATGGAGGGATCTATCCATTCCATTAACCTGTGGGAAGCTGCTCCATAGCACTGGGGAGGGGGGAAGTGCATACATGTGTCCCTACTCTATGTACTGGTTTGGGAAGTCTGCCCATCATGGCTGAAGTTGTTACTGCAGGTTTCACCCATAAGAACACTTATTCAAATGATTTAGGTGCTTCAGATCATCCAATGCAGTGTGTGTGGGGGTGGGTGGGTGGGTTATGTGGAGGTTATGTTCCCATTCTGCATTTTTTTACTGGATAGGCTTTTTAGCTCATCTAGTGATGGGATGTGGGGAGGCCGGAGAGCCTTTTCTAACCTAGGAGGTCTGCCGGTGCAGTTCTTCCCACACGAGCAGCAAGGGGGCGGGGGAGAGGAGTCAGCTCTCTGACTCCCCCTTCCAAAGTTGGAGCACTGTCTCTGATCTTGGAGGCCAGAATCCCCAGTATCCTATGATCCCTCATAATGTCTAGGGACCATAGGATTGCTTCCTTAATGCATTAAAAGCAACCCTGAGATATCTGCCATTTGGGTTCCCTTATTGTGCATTCCAAGTTTCAGTTTCTAGGTTTCATGGTCTTGGCACCAGGGCAGTGACAGATGGATGGACAGACAGAAAGTCAGACAGACAGACAGACATCCTCTTTTATTTTTATAGATAATTGAAATATTGCAACAGTGCCATAATTCTCCAGTGAACACTCCTCGAAGGAAAGCAAGAGCCAAGTAGCACTGCCTCTAGAATTTCTAGAATTTGGCAATGCATTACAATACTTTATCCCTTTGGAGATCTTAAAATTCTCCACCTAAGAAACACGTTCCTCATTTGTTATGAAGGAAGGCTCATTAAACGTCTCATCCTGCAAGCACACACCTGTTGTTATAGCTGTAAACTAAATTTTGCCCCGTGGAGAGTGATAATGCTAGAAAGGAAAGCCGCTGGTACAGCAGCTGGAGAGACAATGGGTGATGCGAACTTTGATTTAGTTCAAGAGGATTTATTTTTAGAAAAGAAAAAGTGTCTCAGTCATTCTCCACACTCATCGTGAAGTAGCCTGGTTTTATCCAACAGTCTGTGTGCAAATGCAGAGGCCATTGCTCCTAAGAAAGCAACTTGATCGAGAAAATGTGCATTTTAAAGAAGATGCAGCATAAATTTTTTATCAGCCTGCAGGTTGGCAAAGTCTCTGGAGCTCTGATCCTGCAATCATTTATGTATGTGTATTAGGTTTAAAACTGTAAGTGGCCCAACTAGAACACAAGTCCAGGATCAGAGCCAAAGTCTTAAATATCTAACTAAGCCAGGCTTTGGCAGAGAAGTTCTTTTCTCCCCAGCAAAGAACACATCAAATTGGTACACTTGCGGGCGGAGAGGAGGCAGTTCCTGGCTATGCTTTGAGAACCAGTGTGCATTCAAGTGTAACTAAACTAGATGTGCTACCTCACAGATCTTTTATTTATAAGTAAGTGGAGCATCTCAAACTTTTGCAATCTGTCTTTCAGCAATATCTTCACAGCTTGCTGAGTCTGCAAAGCATTCCTGATCATCCAGAAGCCTGCAGATTATGAAGAACACAATCAAATTAGTGACAATGATGCAATGTGTTGTTGCAAGTAGCATTCCTACAAAGACGTGGTGAACTTTGGAGAGACAGGGCAGAGTCCTTCATCTGTGGCCTTATTTTCTACTCTTACAGACAGGAGGCAAGGGCCAGGTCTTGAAGTGGTAGAAAGGGTCTAATTTCCATTGAAGATCTAAAGGTCAATTGGAGCTGGGCATGCTCAGAACCTCTGGTAAATAAGCCAGTTAACTGATGTGCGTCTTTCTGCATTTACATGCTCAAGTACAGGCTCTCATATTTGAAAATGTTGTTCTCACGCAAAATAATGATAGCATTTTATTTTTATTGGGGGGGGGTATTTGCCATGTCTTCACATCTTTGCAATAGCACCTAGCATTATGGACAATTTATCTAAGTGTTTTTGCCTTTCACTCAGATGAAGAATGTTATGAAAGTCATAAAAGTGTCATTTCTGGCCTTTTTGCTTTCATCCCTACTTTAACTGTACAGTATTACCACTGTCTGTCAAAAAAAAATACTGTACAATTTACATTACTATTGCCTTTGAATCTTAAAGAATGAGACATCCATAGTTGCTTTGCTCTGGAAGATGATGGTGATAACCATGTGTGAAAGTAAACTGCTATGCTGACATTGTGTAGAAGAAGAGCACTATATTTGAGTTTGATGGACAATGTATACTCAGAAGAAAATTAAGCTTGGTACAATTTATCTTATTATAACCCCCCCCCCCAAAGTACCATAACAACAGAGCCATATTATGGGCTGATATAGTCCCAGCTGATATTACAGATTTAAACATGGATCTATATGATGCCATTGACCCACTGGTTTCAAGGTATTTTGATTTCCACAGAAATTGCTCCACATCAGCGTTTGCAATCTTTCTGGAAGGAGTTTTGAAAAATATTAGCTGGCACTGTAACACAGATGCACGACTCCTGGGTGACAACAGCATATAGCTATTTGGAAATCTTCCAACTGAAGGGGAAATTAAAGGGAGACATGTGGATCCCTTGAGGAAAAAAATTGGGCTGCCTCATTTTTCTAAGTCCTTCAAATATCATTTTCTCTCTTCCTACCATTAGTAAAGTTGGTGTCCTGTGTGTGTTCACCCACTGGGTGCTATACTGAACCTAGGGAAGAGAGAATGCCAGTGTAACCCTACATGTTGGTCTGACCCAAAACATGATGGGTTTGGGAAGAAATACTCCTCCAAACCAAAAGCAATGGAGGCCAAGGGTGTTAATGTGCACTGCCCTTGGGCTGTCTCTGGGCAGAAGTAGCAAAGAGTAGTGCACAAGTAGTGCACAAGGGTTAGACGGCTTGCCATTTGCTTCTCTTCAGCCTGGGGCCTAAACAGGGAGGATGTAGGGCTCAGTGTACATACATCCTCCATTCTTAATTTCAACCCATAAGGACCTTTAAACTGTAAATGTGATGACCTCAGCATGGTTTTAAGAACTATGGCCAGTAGTAATTGGTCTCTGAGAACACACACACACAGAGGCTGGGCAACACAATGCCCGTCACTGCCCTTGCCTCCACCAAATTTCCCACTGACATTGGTTGTAATGATAGCTGCAGCAAGAAAAAATAGCCTCTGTTTAAAAGCCAAAAGTGATAGTTTCCCATTGGAAATTGGAGGTGGAGCAGTGGCAAAACTCAAAACAAAGCAGCAAAAATCGGCAGCACCATAGCTGAGAAAACCACTGTTTTTGGCTTTTATAAGGAGACTCTTACTCTTTGCTTACCCTGCTGCATAGGCATGTGTGTGTTAGCAAAACTGAAGTTCTCTGAATCCCATCTCAAAGCTCATTCCAACTCACATCCATATCAGACGGTGAGTTTGGTTTTCCTTTTTGCATGAAAACCCATGTGTATTTTCATGTGTATTTTTCCAAATGTTCACATCAATTGTGCGCACCTTTGAATTACATGCATTTTTTCTCCCATTGATTAAAGTCTACTGATGCACATGTTTCAAAAGTATGTATTTTTAATGGACATTTTTCAAGTGTGCAGGCTGTCAAATGCATGGGGGGAAGGGAGATCCACAAATTATGTTGTAAGAACAGAAACATACTGGCCTCAACCACAGATTGTATCCAGGGCCAGATCTACACCAAGCAGGATACAACACTTTAAAAATGGTTTGAAAATAGTATATGTAATGTGTCCTGGGCCTGAACAGTTGTCAAAACCATTATAAACCATTATAAGCATTAGTGTAGATCCTGCCCAAGTCTGTGTTTGGTCTGGATGCTGTGAACTGGGTCAATCCTGATTAAAAAGAAACAAACTACTTTCTCATATATCTGTACAAATTTTGGCACTGTGGCAGTGATGGGGGGAAGGAGGAGCCCCCAGTGAGGTCAGAGGGTCAGTGCAGCCCCCCAAACCCTTGGAAGTTCCTCACCCCTGCTTTACATTGTGTAGGCAAATGGCATCTCACAATTTTAAGAACTGCAGGGGTGGCGGAATGGTCCTGGGTGAATGTGCACCCTGAAGCAGACATATTCCCAGCCCAGTGCTCTACTACCCCAGAAGCCTTTAAACTGTGAGGGGAAATACCCTCTAGTCAAACAACCATAAGGAGGAGGAATTGGTCACTGAGAATGCACTTTTCCCAAGTCCAATTCATCCACCCATAGGAGGCCCAAAGAGACTACAAAGCCACTGCAGGGGTGGGGGTGGGGTGTCTCTGGAAAATCTGGTTTGTTTGTTTTTTACTCAACAGAGTTCTGTGGTGTGTACAGCTCAATTTGTGTTTGCGAGCCAAGCTGCAGGCTTTTCCCTGAACTACGGGAACTTTTTTTCACATTATTGCCATATGTGTGCAAATAGCTCAGAAATTTGTGCAAATTTCAGAACTTGCGCTGTGGGTGCACAAAATGTCCAGACAGTGTTCAAACTTGCCTGACTCAGTGCATATCAAGTCAGGCACCACAGAAGGAACCGAAATTAAGTCCACTGAGCTGAGCCTAGGAAAACTCCTCAAACTTCCCCCAAACGGAGTGTGTGGGTGCTGCATGCATACAAATGACACCTGCTAAAATACCCTTTTCCATACAACTGTTAAAGATACAGGAGCCCTGACCTCCTTTTTATTTCTCTGACATCCCTAGTGGGGGGGGGGAAGCTTGCAATCTGAGATGGACATGAGTTGGAATTATCTTCAAGGTGGAAATCAGAGAACCTCGATGGGTTTTTCTGCTTTGCACATCCCTATTTTGTCCCCACTGACTCTGTCCTGTTCAGAACCCCATGGCTTACAATACTAGGGTGACCATATGGAAAGGAGAACAGGGCTCCTGTATCTGTAACCGTTGTATAGAAAGGGAATTTTGGCAGGTGCCATTTGTATGCACGCAGCACCATGTGAAATTCACACTTCATCACAACAGTGAAAGCTACAGGAGTCCTGCCCTCTTTTATATCTGGTCACTCTTCAAAAAAGGGCAGGGCTCCTGCAGGTTTCACTGTTGTGATGAAGAGGGTATTTCACCAGGCGCTGCATACATACAAATGACAACTGCTGAAATTCCTTTTTCTATACAACAGTTAAAGATACAGGAGCCCTGTCCTCCTTTTCATATGGTCACCCTATACAATACTTTACATGAATGACATTTGGAAACCTTTCCAAATGCAGCAACACATTCATTTTGCCATCAGTGTATTCTCAACAATATACTTATCCCCCCTCCAATCTCAGAAATCAAGGAAGCAAAGCCAGATATATATATTTTTAATGCTTAAAGTCTGAAAAGTTAGTCTGCCAATTTCATAAACTAGCACATCCTGTTGTGAGTCAAGGAGAATCTGAGAATTCAACAACAACAACAACTAGGAATTTTCAGTGGTGGGTTTGAAACACTGGTAGATACTAAAGAAAAGTATTGTTTTTCAGACTTAAATCACGAGCAATGCAATAAAGGCTAGGCATTTGTGTTCAAGTATTTTCTCTCTTTCAAAAGAGGAACACCCTAGAGTGCTTTTCATCTTCAGAATGCTTCATGAATTAAACTAATCTAATATACACGGCACCTGAAAGTGGTATATTACTCCAAGCTGTCACTATAAAGAAGAGACTCAGAGGTACATATAGAATGGCTTTGTCTCTACTGCAGATTAAGTAGGGAAAAAAGTCTTGCAGGCACTATTGCTCTTGCAGGCCCACCCCTTCAGCCCAAGCCATTCCACAGGTCGGTCCTTCCTTCCTAGAATAGAAGTACCTGTGTTTCTATGGAAATCGTAACATAGAATATTAAGACTAATGCTTGCCATTTTTTCTCTCACTATACCATGTATATCATGACTGTACAGGTCAATTTGCTTCTAGATATAACCAGGTGACACCGATGGAGACATTTACTTATTTATTAAAACATTTTTATCATGGCTCCTTACAGCTTGAAGTGGATAAAATGAAAACAAACACTTCAATACAGGGGTATTTTGGCAAATAAATATGAGGGGAAAGGAACACACAAACACACCGTGTGAGAGAGATTTTTCCAGGGGGACCAAAAATAATCAGATTGGTCTGGGTGAGGGGCGGAAGACCCTACATTGTCTTTGCCTTAGTCATGTCACATGGCAAGTGGCAGTAGTGGCTGCTTCCTATTTCTCCCTTCCTTGTCTATGGGGGGATATTTACATACTTAGTGAGCCAACCAGTTAGAGCATGACTCTGCTGGAGGGTACAACAGCCCCCAAATAGTTGGCAGACACACCATTTCCCTGCAATCCAGCCTTCTGAGGCCCCCAAATGGCCACACCTTCTTCCTGTGGCCACACCCCATTATTTGGCAGTTTCCCAAGTGTGGTGCACTTATTTCCCATTTCTACCATTCTGAACAGTTGAAATGCTTCTCCTAAGACTTAGTTACTGGCAGTAAGAGCTTTCATCTAAAATAAGCTGGTATTTTTGGCATTTTGACCCCAACCCTTTTGACTTCAGCCCCGTTCACTGCTGGAATCTATTCCCCCAAGAGTTTCTCTGAAATTGAATTTGGCTCTCAGGATGAAAGAAGTTCACTAGCCTACATTCTAAAGTCAAAAGCCAAAGCATTCTGAGAAAGAAAGATGTGATATAGCCACTACAAGGCAAAGGGGGAGAAACAACCCCATATCGCATTTAGAAAGTCATATAAAATCTGATGGCTACTCCTGGGAGCAGCTGAGTCAAGTTTATGTAGTGAAAGCACCTGGAACAGGACCCAGCCCATAGATCACAGGTGGCAAGATAGGTCAGAGGAAGCAAACGTGGCCTACACAGCCTTTTAAGCATTTGTCATGTGCTTTTAAGCCACCAACTGTGTATAAATTATCAGTAATGAAAATGAATTTTAAAACCTATTGGGAAATGGCTTCGTCCATTTTCTTCTGCTGCCCCTTACGCCTGGAACGCTCTTCCAGAACATCTGAGATCCACAAGTTCAATCGCAGCTTTTAAAGCTCAGCTAAAAACTTTTCTTTTTCCTAAAGCTTTTAATACCTGATGTTGTTTGGACTCTATACTGTTAGTTTACCCTACCCTGTGCCTGTTTACCCTACCCAGTGCCTGTTTGCATTCTCTTCCCCTCCTTATTGCTTTACTATGATTTTATTAGAATGTAAGCCTATGCGGCAGGGTCTTGCTATTTACTGTTTTACTCTGAACAGCACCATGTACATTGATGGTGCTATATAAATAATAATAATAATAATAATAATAATAATAATAATAATATGCAAATGATGACACTAGCAAATGCAATATGTAGTTTTTCTATAGATTTATATGCCCTTATAGCAATATTATTACTAGATTTTATTTCTAATTTGTCTAGTTCTATTTATTGCTTTACCCTTGCTGTTATTGCTTATTACATGAGTGTTGCTGACTATAATCATGATAACTTTTAAGTGGAAGCTTGAAACCTACACAAAGATTAGGTAATGTAGCTTTAAGTGTGTCACACTTTAAAAAAAATGTTAATGGCTAAATGTCTCAAGTATCTGCTATCTAACTCAGTGAAGCAGCCATGCTGCCGTCACACTCCTGTTGCTTTATAATTTTAAAAATGAAGACAATGCAATGGAAAATACTGTCTCTTGGTACCTAGCTAGATTTAGCTGGAGGGATCTGTGAGAAGGCTGGCTCGTCTATATCCTGATAGCTACAATAGAACATAAGCTTCTCAAGAAAGTAGATTGATGAAGCCATTACCTCTCCCTCACAATATTTCTGAGTGTGGAAGGAAACAGGAATGCAGGAATGGAAAGTTCCTGCAAGAAGGGAAAGCTTCGATGAGATTGAAAAGAGATTTATGAGATAGGAATTGGCATTTTAAGATTAGAGAGGGCAGTTTGAGGGTGGATGTGGATGTACACTAGTAGATTATAAAGTGTGTGTGTCCCCCTCCATGTTAGCATACCATGGCATACTATGCCATGCATTGGCATATATATATATATATATATATATATATATATATATATATATATAGAAATGTAACACTGGCTGTCTCTAAACACTGTGGAAAAGCAGCCTCATTAGTAATGGGGGGATGTAATAAAGGACAAAGGAAAAAGGAAAAAGTGGGTAATTAGATAGAGCTGATAAAATGTAGTAATGTAGAATTGATTCATGAAATTAAGAGAAGTAGGGATCATGACAAGTGAAAAATAATTGTACTCATTCTGCTACTTTTTCTCATTCTGCACTGCTGCTGGAAATATCACAGGGAAATGCACATCCATACTCACTGCCACAAATATTCACAAGCGCAAAGCTATGCAATAATTTCAGAAATGATGTTGGGATACATCCTGAAATTTTGTGTTCAACCTATTCTAGATGGGACTTCATTTTCCATTAAGGATCAAGTTTGCAACATGGAATTGGTGTTACATCTAGCCCAAATGTCTTCCATGGCACATGTCTGTCACCAGCTTAAACTTATTCACCAGCTCTGACCTTTCCTGGACAGAGATAAGCTTTCCACAGTTAACTCTGTCTTTGTAACATCTAGACTTGATTACTGCAGTTTATTGTACATGGGGCTGTGCTTGAATAATACTTGGTAACTTCAGATGGTTCAGAGTACATTGGCCAGTGTCCAGAGCGAAGTTTTCTTTTTGGTGGCATCTATTTTCCCCAGGGGCATTGAACTGGTGAATACTCTGCTAAATTTTATGTGCCAGGTAAAAGCCAACCTATTACATCAGGCTTTTGATTTTATAGTTCTTTTGATTTGACTGATATTCCTGCTTTATTTTATTTATATATTTTACTCCTACTGTCTGCTGTTGCTTTATTGGTTTTTTGGTTTTTTTTAGTTGACGTTTTTACATCTTTGTTGATAGCTACTTTGGAAGCTTTTGTGCTTAGAAGATATGTGTGTGTAAGAGTATGTGTATAATTTGCCTCAGTAAATCTTTGATATTACTTTCATAGCTTTCCCTGGTAGACAGTGAGAGGCTTGAAGGCAGAGGAACTTGCAGGCAGAATTTTGCCTGAAAGGACTAGGAATCCTTCAAAATCAGAACATTGAAAATGAATGATGATGCCTTTCCAATTTACAAATCATATTTGGGTAGGCCATATTCACCAAGGAGAATATGACAGTTAGAAAACAGTTTGAAAACTATATATGGAGTGTGTCCTGGGCTCCAATAGTTGTCACTATTGTTATAAAATGTTTTAAAGCAGTAGTGTAGATCCTGCCTTTCTTTCTTTCTTTCTTTCTTTCTTTCTTTAAACACATATCATGTGAATAAAGGTTTATGGATGGAACCAACCCCATGATTAAAAGAGGTTTTCAGGACCTAATCTGCCATGTTGGCCATCCATGCTCCGCTTCTTTCCGTTAAGATTTGGTCTTAGTTTCTTTTATCTTTTCAGTCCAGACTGTAATGATAATTAGTCCAAGGACTGTTACTTAATTTTCCAGTAGTTTATGTGTACAGTAGTCATATCTTAAGTATAATTAACACTGTATAGCTCCCATTAATATTTTAAGCACTTAAAATGTACCATTATGGCCAAAGATAAAGTTGTCATTAAAGGACCATTGCTATTTATTATGCTCATAAAAGAGTCACTTTGCTAAAGGAAAGAATATATATATATATTTGGGTTCAATTTGGAAAGCAGTAACTGATAGCAGCATTAGTTATGGCACCCCAGGGATTAAAGGACTGCTCTAAATTGATCCAATTCTTATTCCATCCAAAAGTCAATAGAGAAATCTAAAAGCAGGTGACAAATCATTGCATTGTGCAGCATAATTCTGATTACCAATGGTTTTTTTTTTAACCATCAGTTGTTTTCCTAAATTCTCAATATTGTAGTGTGCTGTCTGTATTTTTGATTTAATTGCATAAATATTTCATAGTTTCATTTTTATGTTATTCCAGTTCTCTTGCTCAGTTGTTTGTTGCAATTCGAAACGAGAGTTCTATGATAACTTCATCATTATTATATTTTGAAAGTGACTCACAAAAGATTTCTGAGCAACTACTGAGGTACATAGAGTTGTATTATGATATCATGGGGTGGGGACTACTGGCTTTCCCTGTTTCTCACAGCTAGGTTCGGAGGATTACTGCATTGGAAAATGAGCATTTGGGATGTTGTCTATAACAATTACTGATGTACCACAGTGTGAAAACCTGTGGCAATTTGCTGCCATCACATGCCAAGTTGATCATTACAATGTTCCTGAAATACCCTATGCCAGCAGAAACACCATCAGAAGATGTTCAATCACATTATTTCATTAGGCTGAAGAGAGGAAGTTTGGTGGGGCAAAATGGGAGCAAGACCAGGCTTGACTTCATGGATTTATCAGGATTTGAGCTCACAGATGTCTTGAACCTATGATCTGAGGTTGTCCAACATGAATAGCCTGTGTGCTCACACAGCTCTGGCCAAATGGGTGAGATCAGCCACTAGAAAGAAAACCTCTTAACAGTACTGGGTGAAAGATAACAGTGATACCCCCTGACCCCTACAAAGTCTTCCAGACCAAATTTCCTCACTGGTCTAAGGAACTCAAGGACCACTGGTCCCTGCAGACATCTGTTGCCTCTTTGGGGATTTTTGCCCCAAATTGCCTCATGTGCCATATCTTGCCCTGTTCCCCACTTTACTGGAGCATCTCAGGCTCTACAGAGTTAGCCAATTATGTCAAATATTTGCAGCTGCTTCCCCCCTCCCTGTGCCAGACACAGGTGGACACTTTAGGTTAGGGATGGGTGAATGTGTCAGTTTTGCTTTTACCTGCCTTCAAAGAACTTCAAGTTCTTTTTCTCCTGAATATGGAGAACTTCAGAAATTTTGGTAAATTTTAATCAAAAATGAACTGAAAGAAAATTTTCATCCATCTACATCAGCCAATTTCAAAAGGCATAGCTATTCCCAGCATGGGAACCATGATGTGCCTGCCTGCCATATAACACTCAAAGATGAGGAGCCTGTAGGAAAAAAAGAGGTGGCAATCCTATTTAACTGTGGGCATGGTTACATACACAAGGATTCAATGCCACATGTTTAAGAGCCAAGCATTCAAAACCTTGATGGATGAATCTGTTCATTTCAGTTTCCCCCACACTTCATTTGTTAAATTCTCAAGTTCTTTTGGCCCTGAATATGGAGAACTTTGCAAATTCTTATTAAAACCATACCTAAACAAAAGTCTCACCCATCCCTACTTCACCTCTGTGTACTGTTGCCACCACACCTTTCTATCTTCCATACAACTTAATTAGAATCATAGAATAGTAGAGTTAGAAGGGGCCTATAAGGCCATCGAGTCCAACCCCCTGCTCAATGCAGGAATCCACCAAAAAGCATACTTGACAGATGGTTGTCCAGCTGCCTCTTGAATGCCTCTAGTGTGGGAAAGCCCACAACTTCCCTAGGTAACTGGTTCCATTGTCGTACTGCTCTAACAGTCAGGAAGTTTTTCCTGATGTCCAGCTGGAATTTGGCTTCCTGTAACTTGAGCCCATTATTCCGTGTCCTGCACTCTGGGAGGATCGAGAAGAGATCCTGTCCCTCCTCTGTGTGACAACCTTTTAAGTATTTGAAGAGTGCTATCATGTCTCCCCTCAATTTTCTCTTTTCTAGGCTAAACATGCCCAGTTGTTTCAGTCTCTCTTCATAGGGCTTTGTTTCCAGACCCCTGATGATCCTGGTTGCCCGCCTCTGAACACGCTCCAGCTTGTCTGCATCCTTCTTGAATTGTGGAGCCCAGAACAGGATGCAATACTCTAGATGAGGCCTAACCAGGGCCTAATAGAGAGTAGGGTGACCATATTTGGGAAACCAAAAAAGAGAACACCTAGTGTGTGTGTGGGGAAGCAGCTTTCTGAGTTCTGCAGAAAGTACTTTATTCCCCCGCCACCTTAAAGAACCCGATTGGAGTGGAGGAGGGGAAAGGATTTCATTCTGCACCACCACCATCCACTCCAATTGGGGCCTTTTCTATAATGTCCACGAATGACCCACTTTCCCCTTTAAGACCTCAATTGGAGCTCAGGGTGGGAGAATGATGTGCCTCAAGAAAGCATGTCATTCCCTCCTGCCATGCTAATGGCAGCCTTAAAGGGGAAGGTGTGTCATTCCAGGACATTATTGAAAATTATAGAAAATCCCCCGACACCATGGAAAGAACAAAAACCAGGACAAATCCGGGGAAATCCTGACAGTTGGTCACCCTAATAGAGAGGAACCAGTACCTCACGTGAGGTAAAGACTGATCCACACATGGTCCTCAGAGATATTGCAGAGGACCATGGAACTTCAATTTCAAATCACTCATCTAACCATGCTAGAGAAAATTCTTACCAATAGTATAGCAAGTTCTGTGATTTTTAGCATTGAGACAGTTTCAGACAAATGTCCTCCCCAACTGAAGAGTTTCTCCACATGTGAAGGCTATACCAACTCAGAAAGATATATATGAACCCGACCAGAGGTTCTAAAAGCTATGTAGAGCTACTTTGTTGTCATAGCTCTCCCTCTACATATGAAATAATGACTTTTTCGAAAAATCTGGTTGGGAGTTCATTTTAGTCAAAATCCAATTGTTGGAACAAAACATGAACCCTTTCACAGGAGTAAACAATTATGACTGAAATGATATAACAGTTTAATGGGTTTGCATGATTTATGTCCTATATAAATTCTTTATGACAAAGAATTGAAAGATGAGGTTATGAATGTATAATGGGAAGTCAACAGAATGTGTCACCTTTGGATTAGTTTCTAAGGAAACAGGCCTTGCAATTAGAGTTTTCATAATGGTCAAGGGCTCATAAAACTATCAAAGACATCCTCAGTAATTAAAAATTCCTAAGGTGTAATAATTTGCTTCCCTGAACTTATTGCCAATTATGCTTACTGGAGGTCAATCTGCATAATGGCACCCAGAGAGCCTTTTTAATTCTGGTGAATCAGGGCCAGTGTTTTCAAACAGATGCCTGAAGTGTAGCACATGAGGGGAAGGGGGGTTAGTTCCATAGTTACAATGCTATTTCCTCGCTGGTTCCAAGGAGAGTGTTTCTCCTCTTAACCTAGGAGAAAATGCCATTCCCAAGCAACTGAGGCAGGTATAGTGAAGATCAGTTGGGTTCAGAGTGAGAAATATACTCTATCTACACCCTATCCTAAAATTTTCTTTGGGATAATTAGGAAAGGGATAAAAAATTAAAATGATCAATATCATAATACCTTTATACTAAGATATAGTGCAACCACACTTGGAATACTGTGTACAGTTCTGATCACTGCACCTTGAAAATGCTATTATAAAGGTGCAAAAAAGGACAGTCACAATTATGAACAGGCTGAAGCAACTCCCCTATGAAAAATGGTTACAGTGTTTAGGGGTATTTTTAACTTAGAAAAAAAGTAAGTTGGGGGGGGACATGATAGAAGTGTACAAAATGATGCATGATACATTTCTCCCTCTCTCAGAATATTAGAATCTGGAATCATCTGATGAAGCTGAATGACGGGAGATAAAAGAGAGATAGAAGAAAATATTTGTGAGTGGAGAAGAAACTAGGAAATAAAAATATGGACACCAGAGTCTGGGATAAACTAAGGCCTTTTTATTTAATAAGGGAACTTCACCCCTCCCTGGATCAGCATGTGAAAGTGCAGGAATCTATTAGGTCCCTTTCTTAAGCTACACTCCGTTACAAGTATAGGGAGACCACCCTGTGTCACCCCCACCCAGTGCTGTACAGCACCAACTAGGTGAGACAGGAAGGTCCCCAAAGGCAAACTGTATCCTGACATGAGTGCCGCACAGCCCATAAGTAGTAGGCCTCCGGATTTGCCAATCACCATAAAGGTGCCAGAGTGATCACAGATTCCTGTTGTACTGTCCTAAAATTCTTGCACAACCCTGATGACACTAAATTAACCTATTTATCCCATCCACTGCTAATAATTAATTCCAGTATGGAGTAGGCAAAAAGAACTGTACACAAAGGCAAACTGAGGGTAGGTAAAATTCCTACTCGGCACCCCCTACACTGGGAACAAGTAGCTAGTTCCATACTGGTTATGAGGGACGGTGGGAGGATGGGTGTCAGCAGACCAAAAAAAATTATTATTATTATTATTATTATTATTATTATTATTATTTATTACATTTTTATACCGCCCAATAGCCGAAGCTCTCTGGGCGGTTCACAAATCAACATGCAGGGCCTGACTTTAAAGGCTTGGCCCCGCCCACACCTCATGCTGCATGCAGCTTCAATCCGGGTCCTTCCTGCCCATAAAAAAATGCCTCTGGCCCACGATGTTCCAACAGGACAAGAAGTGGGCTTCTTGACATAGTGCACAGTTAATCTATGGAATTTTCTGCCACAAGGTGTGTGATGGCCACCAACTTAGACAGCTTTAAAATGTGATTAGACAAATTCATGGAGGAAAAGGCTACTAGTGGCTACTACCAGTGGCTATACTACATTCATGATCAGAAGCAGCATTGCACTTGTGTCCTGCTTCTGGGTTGCTCATCAACATCTAGACTACTACTGTAAACGGGATGCTGGATTACATAGACCTTTGTTCTGATCCAGCAGTGCTCTTCTTATGTTAGACTAAGGTCTTTGCTAAACCTACCTGTTGTTCCAGGATGGACGAGGGGAGAGACCAATACAACTATCACAGGATTTCACCCTCATTTACATGTGAGGTGCAACGAGCTCTGGAGGAGAGCCGTCGCGCCCGCCATTTTTCTTTAATTTTTTTAAGGGGAAGCAGCACAGGAACGCTCCAGCGACTGAAAGGTGAGGAGTTTTTTTTTTTTTTTTTAAAAAAAAACTTTCCCTGCTCCCCCCACCCTGCCCTCGATGGGCTCAGTGCTCCTGAGGAGCGCTGCGCCATGTGCACGGCTCCCGGCTATGCGTGAGTAATCGGACGAAGCTGGGGAGAAGCCGCTTCAATGGGCCACACGCTCGCTGCCCGAGACTGTGGGAAAAACCGGGCCCAAAGTGGTGCCCGTTATCCCGGGGCCAGGGAGGGTTGATCCCTGCCTGAGCCCAGGATCCCCTGTGCATCATCTGGATGCACAGGGGTGATCCCGGGTATCAGCCCAGGATAACCCCTCATCTAGCTAAGGCCTAATAGTTTATTCATGCATTACAAAGAGGCAGAAATTATACATATTCAGATGAGTCATGCTTTGGTATTGCAAAGCCTCTTTGTGTGCCTTAGTGCCAGGATATGATCCTTTAGCCCATTCCAATTATCTCTTAAAATCAAACAGTGAGTCCGTCACACAAGAATGTCATGGCACTTTAAAATGTCATAGTAACTGAAATATAAAATACCATAAGAAAAGTATTCAGATAGAAGGAACAGGGGTAATGGTGACATTTTTTAACAAAATCCATCTGCAAGTGGCCTCGGGCAGAAATATACTACTAGACAATTTAACATTGCCTTAGAACCTGGATATTTATTCACTGAAACAGATGGTCCTCCATGGATGCCCATTTATAGCACTTTTTGCATTCACACCATGCCAATATATAACACTTGCCATTAAACAGCTTTGCATTAAGCTTATTACCTACTCTTCAAATACCTTGCTTGCCACTGCTTTCTGCCTCTGTCATAAGGAATTGCATCAGATTTGGGTGAAGCCTGAAGCCTGTGTAGAATCAGGCCCCATCAGACCACTTCTGGGGCTGTACAGATTTTGTTAAAACCATTCTGTCTCTGTTTGACAGATTGTCAGGTGAATACTTAATATCATCCAGTCATTGATGGAGTCAGCATTTTTCCCCTTCAGAAAAGTATGCAAAAAATGTCCTGCAATTTACGGAACTTTCAGTGGTATATAACAATTTGCATATTATTCTTAGCTCAGCGTGCAAGGAGCAGATCACACACATAAAAGATTGCTACACAGCAGACGCTGAAGAAAGATCAGAGATGCATAAAATGTGTGTGTGTGTGTGTGTGTTTAATGGTGTATAGATTAGCATATTTTCCAGCCACTTTTCTGGCAAAAATTATGTTTGCATACGTACCAGGGAGGGAGGGAGGGAGGGAGGGGAAGAAGAAGAAGAAGAAGAAGAAGAAGAAGAAGAAGAAGAAGAAGAAGAAGAAGAAGAAGAAGAAGAAGAAGAAGAAGAAACAATAGTTGACAGGTCTGTGGAATCCATGTGACTAGGAAAGATTCATAGTCAGAGTCATAGAAATCCAAATTCATTTCAATCCATTGTGGATTTCTCCAACATTTTTAGGGATTCCTAAGGCAAAGCAGCTGCCCCTCTGAAGCCAGGAAAACTGAAGATGAGCCAGAACAAGTGTTCATTACTGTTTCATGCTCAGAGAGCAGACATTCTCTGTCCTGTCCAAATAATGTCTTTTGGTTTCATTTTTCTAAAATGCTGATGAGTGGGGAGCGGGAAGGAGGGAAAGTCTTGAGCGGCTGATAGGTCCATTTCATAATCCTAGGGCACGTTTTACCAGGGGCTCCAATCATGGTACTTTGGGGGAGAGCGAAGATGGGGATATGAGATTGGCCATTCTTCTAACGCCACCAGACTTCACTATGAAGAAAAGCCTTAAATTACTTTTAAATCATCATAACTCCCTACCCCTGAATTTATCCTAGGGAAGTCAGAGAAATCCATTGGGAGACTGAAGCTCAGCAAGCTCTTGCTGGCTCTCCTCTCCCAGACTCTATGGGAGAGCTATGGCCTAAGCTTCGAGACAGAATTGCTTCTTACTGCAGGGCTGGACCAAATCATCTCACATTCCTTTTGGCTATTATATCATCAAACATTTAAGGAAATGCATCCTTGCAAAAACCAATGTAGCACATATTAATCCACTAAACTACTGTATTTTCTGGCGTATAAGACTACTTTTTAACCCAGGAAAATCTTCTCAAAAGTTGGAGGTCGTCTTATACGCCCAGTCGTCTTATACGCCGGAAAATACGGTAGCTGGACTATAGTAGCTTTGTTGATATGGAATCAATCTTTTGTTAAAACCTGTTCTGTATTTATTTTATTTAGGACAATATAGCCATTATCATCTAAATAAGCCACCCTAAAGTCTTTTGCAGAATACCAATAAAAATTAAGTGGTCATGTTTCAAAACCAATGGGAAACAACCAACACAAAATATCTTAATAGTTGTCTTGCTTCAAGGATAGTTGTAATTAATTCCTTACTTATTTGCAGGTACTTCTACCATTTTATACCAATCATTTCCTTTTTCTGATTCCCCTTCAGTATTTGCTATTGATTTCCCCCATATCCAAGTAGAAAACAATCAAGTAAAAGGTTAACAGATAATTTTAAATCCACATTACAAGCAACTTGGGAAATGGGTACCTCCTCATGCAATATCTTGTTTTGTCAAGTATGGAAGGAGATTCACTTCTATGTAGGAGGAGGTGCTCACAAGTGTTGTTCCAAACATTATCAGTTTAAGTGCATCTTAACATCAGATGTAAAGTACCTCACTTTTGTACAGGTCACTCCGGCCACAGCTAGACCTAAGGTTTATCCTGGGATCATCCAGGGTTCGCCCCTGCCTGAGCACTGGATCCCCTGTGTCTCACCTAGATGAATAGGTTTGACCCCTGGACGATCCAGGGATAAAACTTAGGTCTAGCTATGGCCACTGTCACTTCAGTGGTGGGTAAATGACTGTTTTCTTCCTTCTATCGTTATTCCTCTCTGTCTTATCTCTAGGCTGGGGAGGAGTGAGCTACAGATCTATGTCTTCAAAAACAGAAATCACAACACAGCTATTTCTGCCCAGATAAACAGGAATAGTTCCACTCTATTCCTCAACTTCCCACACTTTATTCTTCCAGCAATCATCGGGAAAGAGCAATAAATAAACTGCTGGTGGTCTAGTCTTATATTATGCCATATATTTTTCCTTTGAAAAATTAAACTCTCCCCCTACTTTATGGGTTATATTACATTATATGCATTTTAGTGAGCTCATCCCTTTGAGAATTCAAGTATAGAATTTTGCCTAAATCAGTCACATCACAGGCTTTCTATACTTTCTTATTACTTTTCCTGAAGCAAACTGGTGAAATTTTAAGGGGAAATACCTGCCTCTTCCTATAAATCATTCAGAGTGATAAAATTCTCCAGAAGCCTCTACAACATTTTCATCTCTTTCCTACTAAAGATTCTTGTAAATTATTTAAATCCTTGGGAGCAAAAGTTTGAAACTCAGCATTGTATTATTCCTGTGGTTTCTTTTCAAAATAGATATTGCTAAAAGTACCGTTAAAATGTATACTAGAATCAAGTTACCTGTTCTTTTGGGGCTATGCCAAACTAGCAATTTAATTCAATGGGAGTTACTTCCAAGTAAGTGTGCATAGGTCATAGGATCAGACTGTCTGTGACTTTAAGAGAGTATGCAGAAACGTACAATGAGATGCTACATCTAGAAGATTTCAAATTAATATCTGTGTTGAGAGATGGGTGAGGGGAAGGACCTTTGTGAACACACTTCAGTGTTTCTCAGTTTAAGAAGTATGAGCTTAGGTCCAATTGATTTCAGTGAAATTTAGGGGGCAATCCTAAATTCCCAGAAATGGTGGCTATGGGGCAGTAGAGTGTTACGGACTGAGGAAAAAAACATTTCTGGGCTACCATTTCTGTTCCAATTTTCTTTAGTGGTTTACAGCAAAGAACAGATGCCAATTCAGCAAATATCATAGGCTTGGATCCTCAAGTTGCTCTTCTTTTCATGTAAGGGGGTGATTTCCACCAATTCCCTGCTCCATCTGCATCCCCTCCATACACACATGTGTATGCTATATCCCACACCATTCCCATGGGTTCCCCAATGCCTAGAAGATTGGCGGCGGACTACAGAGGGAAAGAAGAGGATGGAAAGCTCTGTTCTGTGAACTCTGTTTCATTTATGGAAGGAAAGTTAGGACTCAAGGTATAAAAACACACACCCAATAACAGTTCCTGACCCTGACATTAGACCTACAAATAAATTTGACTTTTAGCCACTCTTGGTTGTAAACAGCTTGGTGGGGATTGTGAAAGCTGTATGTTTTATAATATAGGAGAGTATTCCATGGTGTAGATAGTTTGCCAGTATAGACTGAAAACAAAGCTCATAAATTCTTTTCTATATGTCAATTTTGCAGCAAGTTCAGAAGTGAAGGAAAGGGGGACTGTAGCAAAAGTAAAGACGTATGCATGCTCTTGAAACTGAATGTATTACTATGTCAATCATGGAAAATCTTTCACTCCTGTCAAATAAAACCAGACTGGCGGTGACCAGCAAGTCACAAGAGTTTTGGCAGGCATTATCAATACTTAGTAAAGGTCACCTATTGGAGAATGTACAGTGTAGGTAATTAGAGGCAAGAGGGATTCAGGCATAGACAATACAGTACGGTATTCAGAGAGAAGCAGAACAAAGAACTTTTGGACTAGAGTGTACTTTTGGACTGAAATATTAATGGGGATGCAAATTCTATTTGCCTACATTTTGGTCTCTGTGTCAGCATCTGCAGCATTACTTTAAAAAAATAGAAATCCTTAAAATATTAACATGATGTAACTGAAATTTACATATAAAAACATTTTTAAAAATGTATGAGGTGGTCTGAGTGCTGACTCCTCCCCTCAGCCTTTCTATTACAGTTTAAAGCTCCTTGGAGCCACTGAAAATGCTCCAGGAAGTGGCCAGATGTCATTATGTTTTGTCCATGATTGGGTAATTGTATGGAAAAGAGATGGCTTCCTCCATGTACAGATCAATACATGGGGGAGCCATCTTTTTTCTGTACAATTACCCAGAAAAGGACAGCATGTAATGAGATAGGGATGGTTACTTCAAGCAGTTTGAAACTTAAAAAGGAAAGTTGTTGTTTTTTAAAAGGCAACCCTCAGACCACTACCTAAAACAGTAAGTAGATGAATCATGTAGCATAACGGCCAGTAGAACTGCAAACTAATCTGCATATCTGGCCTAGGAGGTACAAATCAGTTTTCATTTCAAAACGCAAAGCAGACAAAATCCTCAAACACTCTTAGATGTGATACCACCAAGCTTGGAAACATGTAAGGGAAACGTGATTTTAGTGGACGTAGCAGAGAGAAGGAACTAGAAAGCCTAAATAAGAGAATCCAGTGAAAGCAGGCAGACCAAATAATTTGAGAGAGGGGACACAGTGCAGAAAGAAATGGAGACTGTGGGAAGAGGCTATAGGAAAAGGATTTGAAGTCCTCAGCAGAGGGTGAACAACAATATTACATAGTGTAATAGGACAAGAACCACTTAGATCAGGGGTTTAAACCTCAAGCCTGGGGGTCTAATCCAGACTGCCTAGAGTTCCTAATCTGATGCCCCAGGGATTGCCAGATAGCCACACTCTCTTTACTGTGTCACCACGTGTGTCCCGCTTCCCCCATCCTGCTGCCAACTGCCAAGGTACAGTAGTTTTCTGGACTTTGCGAATTTTGTCTCATTCTAAAAAGTTGAAATGCCTCTCCTAAGGCTTCGTTAGTGTCAGGAAGAGATTTAAAGTAATTTTTGCTGATATTGTTGGTGTTTTCGCCCTGCTCCCTTTGCCATCAGCTCCACCTACCATTGGGGTGCAGCCCCAAGGGCTTCTCCAAAACTGAATTTGGTCCTCAGGCTGAAAGAGATTAAACACCCATGATGTATAACCTACAGGCAGTAATGGCTGTATACCTTTAACGGGAAGTGATGTGGAAAGGTGAGGAGTATGTAATTTACATATTTCCTTCTTTTTCCTTTGGCACAGGGAGAATGTCCTGGTGGCTAACATAATTTGAGGAAACCAACAAGGGCAGTTCTGTGTTTAGGCAGTGCATACGTGTTGTGCTGTTGGTAAGAGAGGTAGTGAAGGAGGATGGAGGAGGGGATAAATGAGAATAAATGTTACAGCATATTTGTGCAGGATTCCACATATTTAATTTATAGCCAAAAGCAAGGCCTATTCAAATAAATGGGAGTAGTGCCATAAACTTCAGTGAGAACAGATTCTGTGTTCAAAGAGGTTTAAAAACTGGAAACATTTCATACAAAAAAATTGGTGGGCCATCTATCATCTATCTATCTATCTATCTATCTATCTATCTATCTATCAGGTCTTTCGAAAAGAAGGGAAGCATTTCTGGAAAAGAGTAAAGAGTAAATTTTAGGTTTCTTCTTGTATATCAAACCTCTTAAACATAGCCAACTTTAAACATACTTGGTCTATTGACAATTACGATGCCATTTTCAGTTCCAAGCAGTCACTTTTTTATTTTAGATGAAATTTGTATAGTTACAAGCAAGCCTATATAGTGTTTTGTGCAATTTTTGCTCTGTATAAGGTGACGGGGAATGGAACCTAGAGACATTTTCTCTTGATGTACACATCAGAGTGAAATCAATAGGATTTAAGTGCACAGTTAACTTGTATTTAATTCATTGAAACATGTAGTCTAATCCTACAGATGAATAATTCCCACAGAGTTCAGTCAGACTTATTTTTAATAACACATATGCCTGACGTTGCAGCTTTACCCATATGCTGTCTTTGGTGAATTGCATCCTTGAGACATAATCCAGAGCTTCATAGGGCTCCATTTAGACAGCGTCTTCCATGTTCCTTTCTGTGTTATAGAATCTCATTACTGGTATATATTTTCATTGAATTCTTAGGAAATACAGTGGAATGAATGAGGAATGTCAGTTACTTTACTTATAGTTACTTGTTTTCATTCAAAATAGCACAGTGCCTTTGTCTCCCCCACCGCTCCACATTTTTGCCAGTCATTTCACCTGGTGCATAACAGAAAACCCATTGAAGCTGATAGAAAATTCCCATTGACTTTGGTGAGCTTTGGAATGGGGAGGATGATACAACTGGATTCTTTATATTAACAGAAAATCAATGTTAATTCCCAAAGGACAGAATCGTTGGTGTGGAAAGCTATTAAGTATACTAGTTGCTCGAAGGCATCAAAGTCTTGAAGAGGTATTTAGGAAAGGCATTCAAACCTGCTATCGAAGCAATGCTGGGTTGATCAATCTCCTAATGGTTTGAGTCCATGTGTATATTCCAACATTATTGGAAAGATCAGTTCAGTTAGCATCAACCATGAAAATAGAATTTTTGTTGTAGGTGATGCAAATGAAAGAAAATATGTTTTAGTGTTAGTGTCTAAATAAAAGAACATACACTTTTAAAAATAGTAGAAGTATAAACAGTGGGAGAAATGGTTATAAAATGAATACAAAAACAGATGTCCTAAAAATCTTTCTGTCCTTCCTTCCAGGTAGATTTATTTAGCATGGAAGAAGCCAAGCACTAAAACAATTAAGTGACAATGGCTGATGGATGGGATAACACATAGAGTACAGAAACAAATTAAGTGAGAAAGCAGTGAAGAGGCATAACTAATTTGAAGCATGGCAAAATGTTGAGTGGGATGTAATACTAGGCATCTTGTTTCATGTGTGTATTAGTTATCTAAAATGAAGGCAGTGAATAATGAGGTAGAGATGATAAATATGAAAACTAGCAAGTATAAGGAATTGCAGGGTAAAATAAAATCCATTGTGTCACAAACAATTCACACTACTTTAATTCCTCATTTTAATTTGTTTTGTTTTTTAAGGTAGTATTGCTGTTGTACACTTCACATATCTGAGGGTTGTTTCTCCCAAAACAGATAACTAATCTGTGGTGTCTTACTGTATAGCCAGTGTGGTGTAGAGGTCAGAGTGTTGGACTGGGGAGACCTGGGTTCTAATTCCCACTCGGCCATGAAGCTTACTGGGTGAGTTTGGGCCAGTCACTAACTATCAGCCTAAACTACCTCATGTTGTGAGCATAAAATGGAGAGGAGCAGGAGGAAGATCATGTACGTGGGCTCCTTGGAGGAAAGGCACGATGAAAATGTTACAAACAAGATAAACAAACTGTGAAATTGTGATGTTACATGTGTGGTGTTAACTGTCTAGATTACTTTGTTGTATCACTATGGTTTTGCTAACGTGACTAGGGATTCAACGGAAGATGATGTATTTTAATGGCTGTGAATATTTCTTGAATTGTCAAGGTATCTGCAGGGGTGAAATATGGAACAAGGGCATGAAAGGACTTAAGTTGAGTGGCTGAGCATATGCTTTGCATGCATAACATTCCAGGTTCAATGTTTGGTTAAGAGGTTCTGGTGTTGGGAAAGACCCGTGTCCGACATCCCAGAAAGCTGCTGCCAGTTGGAATCGACAGTACTTGGCTAGATGGGGAAAATAGTTTGATCAGAGGCTTATACCAGGGCCAGATCTGCACCAAGAGGATATGACACTTTGAAAATGTTTTGAAAACTGTACATGTAGTGTGTCCTGGGCCCCAACAGTTGTCACTACTGATATAAACTGTTTTAAAGCAGTAGTATAGATCCTGCCCAGGTTACTATGGCTAGACCTACACTACCGCTTTATAGCAGTAATGAAGCACTGATAACTGTTGGGGCACAATCTACGTTCCATATACCACTTTTAAGGTGTTATATCCTGCTTTATATTCCACATTCGTAATGAATTGACACAAGGTGTAGAATCCTGAGTTTGCAATTGGAATGGAGAGAAACAGCTATGAGTTGACTGAAGGAGAAGCACCCTGGAATGCAGAATTTCTTTCTGGAGGTCTGAAAGGATAGCACCTCTGCTACTTTACAGGAGTGCCTCATTGCAATCACTTATGCTCTGGTTTTATATTTGTAAATACAGTAAGTTATTACTGCCATATCTTTTCAAACTCTCTCTCTCACACACAATATATATAATCTTCAGAAATGGATCCAAATGTAACAAAAGCTCTTGTCACATGCAAGGGCTAAAAGGCAAGTAGGGGTACGGGTATGATTGCAAGCTCCTGCCCCATCTTCCCTGTTCCCTACATTGCCACATGGAGCACCAAGGTTTGAAGTAGGGCTCTACTTGTGTTTCTTGAAGAATAGAATCCTCTCCTCAATCAGGAACCCTGATAAAGCAGGGTTCCCAATCAGAGGGAGGGTTCTACTCACATTTGTGGACTTAAGTAGAAGCTCCCAGTCTAAAGGCTAATGCAGATCCAAACATGTTTTTCTTAACATTAATGGGAATCATTTAAATGTATTTCTATATTATCCTAATGTGTGCCATATCTGGGTACTATAATTCTAGAATTATATTGAACTATATATCTTCAAGTATCATAGTGAGGTATTCCATGTGTCCTTATCAAGCTTCAGAACGTGATAGACAATGAACTATAATAAAACAGGATTGTTTATAGGTAACCAAAGTATAACAAATATTTTCTTTCTTTGCCCAGTTTTTAAATGTTAAAATGAAATGTCTGCGACAACTAATGTTTTCCAGTCAGTCACTACAATATTTTGATTGTACACAATATGTTTCCTATATCTCAGTGGGACTAACTCTCAAAGAAATATCTGTAGGACTGCAGTATAACAATCTGATCAGCAACCCACTCTGAGAGCCATATTTCAGTTTTCTATTATTACGGCATAACATATATTGTAGATAATATCTTACATTCTAGGTCACTAAGAATATTGCAATTCCATAGCTTTCTCTATAACAGGTGCCATACTTCCAGAGTGTCCTTTACTTTTGACAGATCTGGGCAACTTTTATATGTCCCTTATATGAATGACAGCTTGAATCTAAGTATACAATTTATAGATTATAATCTACATTTAGCAAACATTCCTATTTCAAAATAAGCCATCTGATCAAAGCAGACTAAAGATATGTTCAGAGATATTCAAAGTCTTTGCCTTATGTTCACCAACTGACTTTAGCTATTTATTTTCTGGAGAAAGGTGACCCTTTATGTATGCCCCTGTATGTCCACAGATGTAGCCAGATAGATACCTAAAATCATTCCGTTGATGTGCTGCTATGATTGCAAAAAGTGCCTCCAGGAAGCTATGGCTGTATCCACTCATGTGCAAGGTTACATGTTACTGTTCTCTGTTTGAATACATCCTTGTGTCAATTAGATGTTTTGCCCAGAGAAATTTTTAAGCATCCAACTTGGACTTGACTTCCAAGTAAATATATTTAGTTTGTTGCAGATGGAGAGTATAATTTGAATTTTTAATCCAATGCAGCTCTCTAATTAAAGAGCAAATGTTGCTCTTGTTGCAACTGGAAGGTTTATCTTAAGTTTGTAAATATTTAGACTGGGCTCTTCGTTTTTACCAGTGTGATCCAGTGATGAAATAGTGATTTGAGTCTTCTTTGAAGGTAATTTGGAACAGAGAAGTGGTTGCATTTGGTCTGCCCTGGCAGCTTTTTTGCTCTCAATCACACCCACCTAAATGCAGCTTTTGAAATGTGAAAGGGCCATAAGGCTACAATTGCATGTGTTTGCATGTAACATTATTAGAAGTTGACACCACAATCTTGTACAAATGTATTTCAGAATAAAACAAATGGAACATAATGGGACTTACTCCCAAGTAATGTACAAAGGATTACACTGTTTTACTGAAATCAGAACTGTGACCGATAGGTTTTTATTTTAGAGTGATCTGAGTGGAATATGAGAATAATATATATTAGATGTAATATAACCTTTGCAGTCAATTGATCATTCCATTTCAGTGTTTGGCCCTAAGTGAATCACAGTATGTTAAGAAAAACACTAGTCAATAACACAGCTCATTATGTATGATACTTATAATTACCCTTATACTTATAATTGCCCTTATACTTGTACAAATACTTTGGCTTAACAAATGTATATTAGGAAAATTTGCTAACAGGACATCTCATTATCACCCTAATTTTTGCAATGCAGGTTTATTAGAAAATCATGCTACTCATCTGAACTGCCCTAACAGCAGCAGCATCCCTAGGGCTTTTTTCATATCAAGGTTAATTTACAATGATTAGCATAAGCAGTACAGATGTTGCTATGGGGATAGGAAACACACAACCAGCAGGATGGGCATTATAGGGCTGTTGTAGTTCCAGTATGATTGGATTATTTGTTTTAATGTCATGTGAAATACGTCACTTGCTTTCAGTCAGAATCTCTTAAAACCATTTCACATTCACCTAATCAACCAGCCATTTCATTCTTTGGTATTCAAAATGTTGTAAACACTACATTTGTGGAATGCTTGTTTGCTGTCGCTTCATTGTCATTTGAACCATTGTCTGCTTGTTTAATAAAATATGGGGGATGTTTTACTTAATAAATCAGACTCTAGATCATTTACTAGGTTTGGAAATACATCCCACCAAATTCAATAGAACTCGCCTTCATCTGCAATCTGCTTCACAGTTAATCCCTATTTAGGTGTTATTTAAGATGGTCACATCCATACATTGGTGGGGCTGTGCCACGTAGCCTAGACCCCTGACATTGCACATGTGACATCACCCCAGGCATCCTTGCATAGAACATAGCAATCTGGATTGGGTAGACCTCCATGTGAGCTAGAATCATATGCTATTGGAGTTCTGGATGATATGGAACCATACGCAAAGAGATGAACTTAACGATGCCCCCACTCCAGCTGAGAGTGTGTGTGACAACACAGGGTCCACTTCTGCTTACATGTGGACATAAGCAAGTTGAATAATGTCCAAATAGGACTTAACTTTAATTATGATCCAGTGAGACTTGTTTCAAGTATGCATTTAAAAGCCCCAATGGGACCTGCCATCTTGTTTTTCCACCAATGTACTTCCTTCTCCCCCACCCCTGTCTCTGGTCTCCATGTTCCTTACCTTTTTCTCTCTCTCCTGGGACATCTTCCCAAACCGCAGTATCTCACAAAGGTACCCTTGCCCCTGGGATTTATTAATTCCAGCCAAACTGACTTTTTTTCCTTCATCCACAAAAGCTAGACTGTGAACACTTTGACAGCGCTGTTCTTTGTGCAAATTTAGCTACACATGCAAAGGGGCACTTGAACATGTGGAGGTTGTTGCAAGGCCACAGGACTATGAGGATTTCTATCCTGTATGATCATCTTCATGGCGCTGTACAGGAAAGCTTTTCATGGTCAGGCTAACCTTTTACTTTACTTTCCCTATTGACAGTTCCTGAACATTTAGAATTTTCCATGACATCATAGCCCTTTTGCTTCGGATGAGGAGGCAGATATTAGACAACATTAAAGATTATCATTCTACAGCTTCCCAAGTGGAACTATTTGTGGCCTATGATATTTCTATATAAAAGAAATTGAAATGTGTGAAGAGCTCCCTCTCTTCATTCCTCATTATTTAAATGAAGCATGTTTTGTTTTGCTTTGCTTTGTTTCCCGCCTTAGGTACTATTTGTTTTCCCTGACTAATTATACCATCAGCTTAATAGAAGAAGCCAGTAAGGTTGCTAAGAATTTTTAGCAGTGGAGCATAGGAGGCTTAACAACCACAGGGAGTTGTCTGCAGGATGTACTGCACTCCAGGGACTTCACTGTTGCCCGTTAGGAACTCTACCCACTATAATTAGCAGCAATTTGTACTATCTCATCAATGTGCTAAGAAGGGGGATATATCTTCACCTTGTTTCCTCTGCAACACAGGGTGTGAATCTGAGTGAAAGGTGCAATAATTCTCTATAGTCAGGGTACATACTAATAGCCAGAAATCCTGGAAAGAAGTGGATGAAGGAAGTTAAACTACAGCCCTGCTTTTGAAAGAAAATATTTAATGGAGTTCCTGCACAATTTAAAATGTAAGAAAAAAGATTTTATTTGCTTGTTTAACATATTAATATCTAATTGCAATATATTAAGTAATATTAATATAATTAATATTAGATATTAATTGGAAAAAGGAAGGAAAGGAAAGGAACCTCTCGTGCAAGCACTGAGTCATTACTGACTCTTGGAGGGACGCCAGGTTTCGCTGAAGTTTTCTTGGCAGGCCTTATAGCGGGGTGGTTTGCTGTTGCCTTCCCTGGCCGTTATTACCTTTCTCCCAGCTAACTGGGTACTCATTTTACCGACCTCGGCAGGATGGAAGGCTGAGTCGACCTGAACCGGCTGCCTGAGAACCAGCTTCCGCTGGGATCGAACTCAGGCCGTGGGGAGAGTTTCAGCTGCAGAAACTGCTGCTTTACTGCTCTGCGCCACACAAGAATTAATTATTTATATTAATAATCAGATATTAGCTATTTGAAATATCACCATGGAATTAAGTGGCTTCTAGTCATGGCAGCTATATATTACCTCCAGTAAACTGTATATGTTTTAATTTTGTAACACCGCCTTGAGGCACAGCATTGGGCAAAAGGTGGGATACAAATAAATAACAACAACAACAACAACAACAACAACAACAACAACGGAGGCAGTATTTCTCTGTATACCAGTTGCTGGGAAACACTCATATGCTATGTGTGGGCTTCCCACAGGCAGCTGGCTGGTCATTGTGTAAACAGAATGCTGGACTAGATAGGCCGTTAGTCTGATCCAGCATCACTCTTCTTATGCTCTTACATTCTTCAGTTCATAAAGATAATGATGCTGCCAGAGTAATGTTGCTAACACAAGATAAGAGGGCAGTCCAATAGGCGCACCATTGGCAGATGCAACAATGCACTTTGTCTAGTACCTAAAAATCAATACAGTACCAAAAATCAATGCAGCCCTTCAAGCACTGCATTAAGATGCTCAAACCCCACCTGGACTTTTTCTCCCCCAAGCATTCAAAAGCTCCTCAAAGGGTGCATTTGCCTCTGATGCCTTCTACCCCCAAAATCCTAAGATAAGTTAACTTAAAATAAGTTAATGGAAGGGAAATTTCCCACTCCGCCATTTCCCAACCTACCCTACAAGTCTCCTGTACCACCTAAAAAGCTTCACTTGAAGGTCGGGGGGGGGGCTACCCCAAATCTAGCATGGATCCTAAGATGTTAACTGAAGGAGGTTCCTGGACTTAAGAAACGGCGGTTTCCTGCCTCCTTCTTCCCCAGCAGCTCCACCTATCCCAGCACACATTGTTCAGGAGAACCCCATGGCCCTCAGGAGAGGGTCTTCAGGAGACATTGGGGGCTAAAGTGTGAAAGAAGGAAGGGAAGCTTAAAATAACTTACATTAGGATCTAAGCCATTATACCATGATTTAGGAGACAGGGGTTGATCCTTATCTGAGACTTGATCTAGAGCCTTCACAAATTTATGCTCTGAACCAACATGTTGTATGTGCCTGGTTTTATTTGGACAAGGACCGGTTATCTGTACAACAGAGCCAAACAATTGCTTTGCAACCTGTTTTTATCAGAGTCTGGAGCTCAGAGAGATGAAATAACATGAACCTAAGAGTGATCAGTGAAAACAGTAAAGTTGGTTTAATTCACCTTACATTTTCTCAGCACCCATGATGGCTGCTGTTTAGGACTATATACACCTCTCAATTGTTTTGCACCTGCTTGGACTGTTTCTATCATCTTTGCTGTGCTTTGTGCTGTTATAGTTTCATGGCTTGTGCCATAATATATTTCATGCTGGTGGGACTGAATTCTGGAGTGCTAACATCACTTAATTCTCAGATTGGCTATGATTACTATGGACCAGCAGGAGTATAAATATTGCGTAACTCAAGTCCCTTGGTTTCATGTAGCCCCCCATATGGATGACTTTATTTTAACTATGAAGGTTATTTTAATGAGGTCATTATATAGCAATGTTTTCATTGATATGGCTTTTTTCATTTTTATCAAATCAAGTAGTGATAAACGCAGTTCTGATAAAATATTTTAACCCCAATGTATGTAAGAGCATGAGAACTTAAAAGAGAAAGAGAGAGCTAGAGAACAAGTTAAAGTGCCTATATACAAACATCTAACTTATGAGTTAGCATTTCTTCTTCTTCTTTCACATGGTTTCAAACTGGTTCTTAGCCATGGCTGGTTCTGCTAGCTACCATTCCCAAGGTGCAATATAATAATACACATGTACTTGGCACAATCATGGCTAATGAGCCAGCATTACAAACTAAGACAGAATCCTCTGAAAACAGGCTATTTTTTTGGTGAATCTTCACAGAGGAAGCTCATAAACACCAAGCTGATTCTGAATCAAGTTGAGGAGAGAGCACCCATTGCTAGTTATTACAGGATCTCCACGAGGGATTAGAAATACAGCAATATCTACTAGGGCTTTAGACCACTATCTATATTATGGATACAAACAAAGCAAAACATGTAATATATGGTCAAACCATGTCCCAAACTGATTACATTTCAGCTGATCAATAGGCAAATGATACCAGTCAACCACATGGTAATGTGCGCAATACAGGAACAAAAACAACTAACTTCACATATACACTAACAAGATCCGAACTGGCTGTGACTAGCCTGAGAAGAGACTTGGCACTGGCATGAAAAGCTCACTGAAAGGTTGACTCATTGTGCAGCGACAATGAAAAGGGTGAATTCAGTGTTGGAAATTATTAGAAAAGGAATTGACAGTAAGATTCCATTGTAAAAATGTTTTGTGCGTTCCCATTTAAAGTGCTGCGTTCTGTCCTAGTGTCTCTGGCTCATAAAAGATATAATAGAACTGGAAAAAGCTACCAAAAGGGTAACTAAGATGATCAAAGAGTTGGAGCACTTTCTCTACTTAAATCAGTTAGGCAGGCACCTTTTAGTTTAGGAGGGGAAAGATGATTGGAAGGGTGTGGAAGAGGTTTATGAAAGTATGACCAGTATTCAGAACGGGGAATCATTCTTTCTCTCTCTTAATACAGAGCTTGAAATCACCCAATGAAGTTGAGTTGTGAAAGGTTCAGGATGGCCAAAACAAAAACAAAAAAAAACTTCACTCTATGATAGAGATGGGCAAGAACTCTGATCAGTTCTGAATTAATCCAATTTGAGCAGGGGAGCATGCTTGCCTGCAATTAATTCAAAGCTGATCAGAGTTCTTTCACCTCCAAAATCAAAAAGACGTTAAGGTGTAATCCGAGACAGAAAAAAAGGCCTTCAATTCCCAACATGCACCAGGCAGCATGCCAGGAGTTGTAGGCCTTACATAGAACCATAGGCCTTAGCTAGACCTAAGGTTTATCCCGGGGTCATCACGGGGTCGTTCCTGGGATATCCTGTGTGTCATTTACATGAACAGGGATGACCCCGGGATGATCTCGGGATAAACCTTATGTCTAGCTAAGGCCAGAGAATAGTAGAGTTGGAAGGGGCCTATAGGGCCATCGAGGCCAACCCCCCGCTCAATGCAGGAATCCACTCCTGAATCCACATGTAGAAGATTGCACCCTTAGTTCATTTTCTGAGCCAGTGCAAGGCTTAGGAATGACTACCCCTCCCCACCAGCCTTCCTTGTTCCCAAAACCATCCCTGCAAGCTCTCCTTCATTTTACTTACCTGTACCCTTCGTTTTACTTATCACCTCCTTCATTTTACTTTCCTGACCAGTGCTGCAATGTCACAAGCCCTGCTAGAGCACTGGAAAAGGGTAGAGGAGAGGACTGCCCTGATTGGTGGGGAAGGGGGAATAACAGACAGACCTTTGTCATTCCTGAATGCCACCCATGCTTATGCTACTGCTGCTGGCCAGGTAAGTAAACAGAAGGGGAAGAGTGTGGGTAAGCTTGCAGGGATGATGTTTTGTGGAGAAGCGGACAGTTTGGGAGACACGAAAGCCAGGAATACTTTTTCAGCTCAGACTTTAATTCGAGCTGGAGAAGAATTTGTGGAGTTTGTATACCTCACCTCATATTGATATTGATACATTTGTATTAGAGCTGTGTTAGTCATATATACATCTTTCCAGGCTTTGAATTCAGACATCTGAATAACCAGAAAGTTTTGTCTTCTGCAAACCGCCACGTTCTTCAATTTCAATGTGGACGTTGCTCCGCTGAAATTAATAGAAATGCTCAAAAGCTGAACAATATCTGGGCCATTTCTACATGAGGCATTTATTGTGCACTTCTGATTGTTCACTCCTGGAAGTCAACAAGTCCTTTTCACAATATTGTCAACTTCCAGTGCTTTTCTGATCATTTTTAAGCCATATTCTGCCATTTCGCCAAAAATGCCATAATAAATATAAATTCCCATCAAAGAGGTGGTGTACTTACAGAATTGCAAAATCTCGCAGAGCTATCTTGTGACTGTATAAATGAAACATATATAACTTGTTCACAAAGGAAATGGAAAAGGGGAAAAGTGCTTGTATTGTGCTTTTCATAATCCTGCAAAGACTCCAGTAGATGAAGCCCTGGTAAGGCTGCAGGATTTTTCGCTTCAATGCAGATAAGCCCATATACTTTACTCATCTGCAAAGCATCGTCAGAAATATGACTTGAAAAATTGATCACTTTTTGTTTAGTCATTTATCAAAACCAAATTAAAGAAAACATCTTTGGCTTTTTCTCCTTTGAGTATTTCATCTGCCACATTTCTATGTACTTCGAAAGGCTATCTAGCAATGTATATTTGAGCAGGGAATGAAGAAATTTGTTTCCCCTGACCTCTTCCTACTTGGTCCTTCTTTAGTCATCAGCCTGAGAAATGAGTATGGGACTGGCAGAGCTAATGAAGCAGAGGCAAAGCTAATGATCAGCACATTTTATATTCGAAATCCATGATTTAAAGGTTTCTCTGAGCTCATAATAAACTAGAAAATGAGGATTATCACAAGATAGTGACCCAGCTAGAGGTCTGTTGACTGGGAATTATGGTATGTAATGTTTCCTAATGTATGCAGATATAAGCTGAAAAGATGGATTAACTTTAAGAAGCAGTCACTGTGGAAAATATGATTCAGTGGATAAAGTCTTGGTTATCTTGGGTGCTTCTAAGACCAAAACGCTGCAAAGAAGAGCTAAGTAAAACATTTGGTATAAACACTGTATTTTCCAAAGCTTTGTTTAATTCAGGGAAGTAACTGAGAGGATAAATACCATGCTAGAAGTGGAGGTAATCAAAACAAGTAAGACATTATCTACAGGGCTGAGCAAAGGAGATACTTTCCACCTGGATCATCAGTATATTCAAGTTTCAAAAGACTTCTTTTTTTCTGGCTTCATGTGGTGGTTTATCCTTGGTTATTAGGATACAACAAATAAAAGGAAGTACACAAACAGCATTTAGTTAAAGTATGGAATTCGCTACCACAAGATGTAGTGATGGCCACCAGTGTGGATGGCTTTAAAAGAGAATTGGACAAGTTTGCAGAAGTTAAGGCTATCAATGGCTACTAGTCCTGATGGCTATATTCTGTCTTCAGTATCAGAGGCAGTACACTCGCATAAACCAGTTGCTAAAAAAAAAAAAAAAAATGGCCGGAAGGGTTTATTGCACTCATTCCATACTTGTGGGCTTCCCACAGGTAGCTGGTTGGCCACTGTATGAACAGAATGCTAGAGTAGATGGGCAACATCCAATGGTATTCCTACACAGAGTAGATATATTGAAATAAACGCCCTAGTTTATGTAAGGCCATGGCTAGACGAGGGGGGGGGTGGAGGGAGATGATCATGAGATTGTTGCCCTCATCTACACATGGCGTGTGACATCATGGCTGCCATTTTGGATTTAGTTTTCTTAAAGGAGGAGTGCACAAGCGCTCCACTGAAATTGTAAGTATTTTTTTTAAAAAAAACTCATGCTCCCCCATCCCACCCCCGATGGGCACAGAGCTAGAAGCTCTGTGCCCCGTGCCCAGTTCCTCACGTTACTTGCAAGGACCTGGGGGGAAACCACGATGGCAGGCCACATGTTCCCCAGTCTCTGGATCATCCTGAGACCACGGAAAAATCGAAAGTAATGGATAGGGCGATATCCCAGGGAAAGGGAGGGATCATCCCTCCCTGTTCCCGGGATGCCCTGTGTGTCATGTGGATGCACAGGGACGATCCAGGGATGATCCCCAGGATATCGCCCCATCTAGCCATGGCCTAAGACTACCATTGGATACTATCCCATGGACCCATGGTCTGATTCACCATGGCTTTTCTAATGTTCTTATGCCCTGAGCCAAATGATTTCAGTTGACCAATTTCAGCCTCAAAATGACTGCTGAAATGAAGACGAAATAAGTGAAATGACTGGAGGACAAAACCAGTGACCATGCCTTTTTCTCCCATTCTTCCATTAAAGTGGGGGTGTCCATCCATCATTAGAAAAACTGTGTGTGTGTGTGTGTGTGTGTGTGTGTGTGTGTGTGTGTCGCAGAAAGGAAGAAGGCTTCTGGCTGATAGTAGGCAAAGTTTCACTTAACTCCCAGTACCATCACTCCCAAATAGGGCAGCAAAACGGGGGAGGGGCATTTCAGTCAAGCTCTAGATGTAACATCAATATATGAACCTCTACTTTTTGCTTTCTAAGTCATGACACATAGTTAGGGATGTATGAAAAATTCATTTCTGTTTGTTTACAACCTGAATTTACCCGGCTGGCACCTCCCAAATCCAAACATGAACACAATCTCATTCAATACTCATACATTCCTGAGCTTATGATGCTGTTCATGGGAGTGGAGCAGGGACAGGAATGTGTCTGGAAAATATGTACCTTAGAAAAAATACATATTGCAGAAACATGCTTTAATCAATGGGAGAAGATTGTGAACTTTACCCAAACCAAGTACTTTGCAATAATGGGCTCAAGTTACAGGAAGCCAGATTCCGGCTGGACATCAGGAAACACTTCCGGACTGTTAGAGCAGTACGACAATGGAACCAGTTACCTAGGGACGTTGTGGGCTCTCCCACACTATAGGCATTCAAGAGGCAGCTGGAAAACCATCTGTCAGGTATGCTTTAAGGTGGATTCTGGGTTGGACTCGATGGTCTTATAGGCCCCTTCCAACTCTACTAATCTATGATTCTAATTTTTATGTAAAAGGAACAAAAAAAAAAGTCTCACAATCTGATAGGCACAGAAGTCAGGCTTTGTGGTAGAACACAGAGAAACTGGGCAATTTTCAGTTTTGCTCATTTCCACATTCCTAGACACAGTACTAAGAAGGAAACCATACTGGGGTTAACTGGTCAAATTAGAAGAAGAGCTGCCGGGAGGCATCTTTTTCTTGGCAATAAATTGGAAATAAATGAAGGATATTGGTGACTGGAGAAAGAAGGCTGAGAAAAATCCAGTTTACCTAACCTGATTTCAAAGGTAGCATCATGGTCCAATATAGTGGGTCCAATTGTTCAGAAATTGAGTGATGACAATTAGGCCCACTATAGTGGGCTGTGCTACCTTCGAAAACTGGATTGTTTTTGGCCTTCTCCTTCTGTCGCTTATAGACTTCATTTTTCCCCAAGAAATAAAATGCCTGCGAGTTGCTCACTATGATAAATAAGCAATATCTTCCTCAGTGTGAAGGGGGATACTGACAAGCCTAAACTGTCAGTAACTGTGTGGAGCCTCTGGCTACGTGAGACAGGGTTTAACCCATGAATACTAGGGATGTGCTCCGCTTCTCCTCAAACCGGAGAAGCAGGAGTGGAGCAGGGGGCTTCGCCTGCCCTTAAGGCGGAGGCGAAGAGGATTGGGGGGCCAGCGGAGCGTGGCAAAGAGGATCGAGGTGAAGGCGGATCCTTCGCCTCGATCCGGAGCTCCGCCGGAAAGGTAAGTGGTGTTTACCAGGCTCTGTCGCTGTCGCCCATGTGGCAACAGCGGCAGGGCCCAGTAAACCCCCCTCCTCTCCCTTACCTGTGTCCGTCCGCGGTCCCTCGGCTTCTTCAGTTGAGCCCGTGGTTCAACCAGGAAGTCTAGGCCGCACTTGCGGCCCAGACTTCCTGGTTGAACCGCGGGCTCAATTGAAGAAGCCGAGGGACCGCGGACGGAGGCAGGTAAGGCCCCCCTCCCCCTTGGTTCCTTACCGGGCTCTGCTGCCGTTGCTGCACGGGCGGTGACGGCGGCAGGGCCCGGTAACCCCCCCCCGCCCTCCTCTCCCGGCCTTACCTGGCGCCACTCCCCTCCACTGCGGAGCTCCGATTCGGAGCCAGAGCTCCGTGGCGAAGAGGAACGGAGTATGGGCAGAGCGGGCCGATCCGAAATTTTCGGATTGGCCCACGGGGCGGAGCGGGCCGTCCGTGCACACCCCTAATGAATACCTGGTACTATACGGTGTTTATACATTCCGTGAAGTTGGACTGTGAGTCATTTGTTGCACTCCTCTGACTCACAAAGTATTTGACAAGTTTATGCATATAACTGAAAACCACTAAGAATTTTCCCAAGGAGGGGGAAATTATTATTATTATTATTATTATTATTATTATTATTATTATTATTATTATTATTTTAATAAAAACTGTATTAAGACTGCAGGCCCTAGAGCTTTAAACATGCTTCAGTATCACGTAGGAACTGGTACGAAGGAGGTGGTGGTATCTGAGAGAAAATGGTTGTGCTTGTTTTTGCAAAGCAATATCTACTGTGCCTATCCAAGAAGTGCACAACCTGAGAACTGTTAGCTGGACAGTGTGGAAGGGGATTTACAGCAGGAGGTGAATAAATTCTTGCCACCTCCTCTAAGAGTATTTGGCTACTTGCCCGCTATTCCAGGAGTCTGACCTGTATTTAAAGCCGAGACCAGAAGGGTGAATTGCTCTGCACTTCCATTATTGACATGGAAACACAGTAGAGATCTCTGTTCAGCTGGCCACACACCACTCTCTTTCTGTTTCCCTCAGCAAGAACAGGGAGAGTGAACCGCGACTGCAGTTTGCATTGTGTTTTCTTCACTGTTCAGAACCTGTGGACCTATGGGCCAAAACAGACATTACTTTCAATGTTTTTCTAGCATAGGGTGACCGTCTGGAAAGGAGGACAGGGCTCCTGTATCTTTAACAGTTGTGTAGAAAAGGGAATTTCAGCAGTTGTCATTTGAATGCATGCATCACCTTCATCGCAACAGTTAAAAGTTACAGGAGCCCTGCTGTCTTGACAAAATACAAAAGAGGACAGGACTCCTGTGGCTTTAACTGTTGTGATGAAGAGTGAATTTCACCAGGTGTTGCATGCATGCAAATGACACCTGCCAAAATTCCCTTTTCTGTACAATGGTTAAATACTCAGGAGCCCTCTCCGCCTATCCTAGGGTGATCATATGAAAAGGAGGACAATCCTATATCTTTAACAGTTAAATAGAAAAAGAAATTTCAGCAGGCAGCGGGGCGGGCAGCGAAAACTGAGCCGCCTAGATCGGCACTGGGAGCAGGGGCTGGGAGACGTGTTCCATGAAGTCCGGGAACATGTCTTCTAGCCCTTTTCCCCAGTGAATTGGGGTCCAGTTCCGGTTGCCCCGGAGACCTCTGTTTTCCAGAGGTCTCCAGGGTTTTCCAGTGCATCTGGTCTTCCTATTTACCAATCACACCATGATCTTTGTAGGCTCACATCTATTGTAGAGATGTATAGAGCTTTCAAGGGCTGTATGCAAGCCTTGGAACTACACAGCCTTTTGGGTTATGATCAGTATTTATATTTATGATCAGTATCAAGAGTAATGCAGGGCTGGTGACTCATCCACTCATTGCAAGCTTCCCATCTATGTGACAGCCACCCCAACAAGCCCGGATCAATTAACTTCCCTCAGCTTGTTTATACTTCGTGTTCTTACATATAAAAGCTATTGTTACAAAAAGGAGATGAAAAATGGATTACTAATAGACCTAGAAATGTTGCAACTCTCTCTCCAGATTAAAGCATGATTGGACTTGGCAAACTGAGATTCTCCCCCCAAATATCAGAAAATAGGTTGGCTTATTCCAAAGCAAAGCATGATTCAAAAGAAGCCTGTCTAGATCCTGATAATATCAACAGCAGCACCTTCACCCAATCCAATCTACCCAGTGACCCTGTTCAGATGGCACACTAATCCATGGTAGTTAAGCATTTTGAACTAAACAGTATGGCTTAGTGTGTCGTGTGAAGCATTCTTAACCGTGTTTATCTAAACCATAAACATGGTTTAAACTAGGGCTATGCTCCACTTCACTTTGGTTCAGAGAAGCGATAGCGGAGCGGCCTGATTCACCTCCGACAAAGGCGGAGATGGGTCGGGGGGGCTGTGGATTGAGGCGACGCAGTTCGCCTCTATCCAGAGCACCGGAGCACTGGATGCAGGTAAGTGGGGGGGAGGGGGACTCACCTGGCACTGGTGCCGCAGTCTGTGCGGCGACAGCAATGGAGCCAGGTAAGGGGGCAGGGGGGAGGGGGGCTTACCTGTGTCCGTCGTGGGCTTCAATTGAGGCCCCAGCTTCAAGCCGAAAGAGGCTGCGGCCGGCATGAAGCCAGGGCCTCAACTGAAGCCCACGACGGACCGCGATGGACACAGGTAAGGGGGCAGGAGGGAGTTGGGCTTACCTGGCTCCGCTGCTGCCACCGCTGTCCATACAGCCACGGCGGCAGAGCCCGGTAAGGGGGCACGGGGAGGGGGGCTTACCTGTCTCCGTCGCGGCCCATCGCAGGCTTCAACTGAGGGCCACGTGGTTCGGAGGGTTCGTGCACAGCCCTAGTTTAAACACATTGATGATTTGCTACAAAAAGGTTAGTAGCCTAATCATTGCTTAGCATTTTGTCTAAACAGGCCCAGTGTTTATCTTTTATGATGGAAATCTTAGCTAGAAAAGAACACCAGGATTGTAATGATCCTCCCCACACTGAAGATGAGTATTATGTAGTACCAGAGTTCATAATCTGAGCCTGGAAATTATGAACTTTGGTGGCATCTCTAGAGGGACCAGCCATGACAAATTGGGTAATTTGAAAACAATTTTAATAAGAGTTATTAATAAGTATGCATCATTGATATAAACACTGATAGGTGTTTGATCTTTGAAAGAGGCCTGGAAGATGTATATTGAAAGTCAGGTGGGAAATGTTGAATGAGTTTGAAATGCACTGAGAAAACCGTTGTGCAGCCATATTGTAAGGGTGTAAGCCATCCTGGGTTCTACCTGTGTTTAGTGGAAGCAATTCTTTTTTCACTTTTAGCCTCTAAAAATTAAATCAAGCAAAGCAAAACATGAAACTGTGTCCTAAATCTGTGCAGTAATGAGTGATTATAGTCACCAGCCAAATGGAATAAATATCTCCATCAGTTTTCCAACAGATTAAAATTGGAACCGGTCCAGTCAATCAACCTTATGCAAAATCTAGAATCTTTCACCCACATAGTTGATGGGCTATGTTGACATATAACACAGGTACAGACTTTGACAGAGCTAATAATACTATTTATATGTATAATTACTGAAATTACCCTGACCTGCTTGGTTTAATGGCATTCACTAAATTGACATGCATAATTTATGGCATCGTTGCTGTCAAGCATCAATCCAAATGACACAGTAAGGCATAAACTGAATTACCAAATAAAGTGTTTATGAGTTTTTCAGGACAAGTTCGCTATAAATGATGGCACAAGAAATGTTAATATCATTTCCTCAGGATCTGCAGTGCATTATTTTCAATGGACATTTGTGGTATCTCCAAAGAAACCTCTTCTATAAGCAGTTTATCAGCCGGTAACTGTATTACATTGCAAAGAGGCCTCGGGGGCAGAATTTGTAGCAGAAACCAGTAGAAGCTTCTTTCCCCTTACATTATGAGCTTACATTTTAGCCTTCCATTGGCATGTACTTCTCTTATGGAGGGGGGGGGAAGTGTCTTAAATGTTAACACATTCAGTGCGATTGAATGCAAATCCATTAAGAAATATTCGTAAAGTAATCAAATCCTAACAATTTTAATGTTGATGTAAAATACTAATTAAGGCATTCTAAACTGTAGATGTATAAAAAATGGATTTTTAAAATTTTTATTCCACTCATCTGAATAATGACCTGCATTCATTTTCATAGCCTAGAGGTATTTTAGAATTCACAGTATTAATCAAAATGGCAGAGAACATTATACAAGGATTTAACTGTCCCAAATCTCATTACTTAGGATTTGCTACACTGAGATAACTGTGCTATGTTTACATTTCTACATCCTGAATGCCGTAAACAACTAATAGATGGCAAAGTACTGTAAATTTCTTTTACAACGAGGTGCCATGCTATTGAAAGAGGGAAGATTAAAGCAAAATGATTCTATGAATGTAGAGGGGAAAGAAATGCCTGACCTATTTTTGCAATGTGTTGCCAAGCATAGAGATTTGAGCTGCAATCCTACATTTGTTCATCCACATTCAGCCCTCTCTGTGTACCAGGGAGAAGGGAAGTATTTGCCTCCTTTCTAGTTTAACCTTCCCCAACCTGGTGCCACCCAGATGTGTCAGACTACAACTTCCATCATTCCCAGTAGTCATGCTAACTGGGAGAGAAACTCCCAACTTGCTTTTGAATTTCTCTGTAGACAATATTGGCTGCTAATTAGTAATCAATATTGGCGGGGTGGGGATGATATAGCCAAACAGCATAAAAAACAGTTTGAAAACAATACTTAAGGACAAAAAAGCAAAGCTGACTAAACCTGCCTATATGTACCAAAACACAGGTCTTCAATAGGACATAGTCAAATGAAGACAACTGAAACCCAAGTCGCAGATTAAGATGAAGGACAGCTGTAGTCCCTCTGGTTATATCCCCAAGTAACCCCCAATCTGAATCAGAACCTCTTAGACTTGGTGCTATCCTTTCTGACTTGCAATATACATTCTAGCTGAGCTATTATTGGCTAGAATTGTGGTTTTTAGTAACCCCCAAGTATTCTGGGGAGATTTGAACCTCTTGACTTTCCCTTTCAACTTTCTTTTTACCACTCTCATTTTAGATCCTGCTAGTTAAGCATGGCCATGTGTTATTTCAACTGCTTTCACTTGGAGTGGTTTAAGGACTTGCTTATTTTTTTCAATTTAAAACAATGAACATTATACAAATTATTGTAGACCTTTTTAACTAGATAAAGAATTAAACAGCATTTTGAGGTAAAAGGCAGGCCCAAGTCTGAAGAAACAATCAATTAAGTTAATGGTTGTTTGACCTTTTAACAGAATGTTTTTATCTTTTAAGACAAGCCAGCTATGAAAAGGATTTGTAGTTTCCCCTAACCTTTGGGAATTAGAGACCATATTAACCAATACATTTAATGGATAGTGAGCAAGACTTAGGAAATATATATATATATTCTAATATAGAAAAGAGTCCAAAAAGATGAAAACCTGACATTATGGAAATGTTACTAAAAATATTAAAGTGAATTGGGCTGTCCAATACAGCCAGAAACAGATGGCTTTCTCTTTGAACACCTAAAAAGAAAGAAATTACCCTAAATTGAGCCTCTGTTAAAAATGTGAAGACAACTGAATTGCTAGCCTACTTGGTGAATGTTTAAAATGTTTTATTGTTTCTGTATTTTCTGAGGATTTTTTTTAATACATCTTGACCTTCCTTGTACACATTCCATTGTATTGGGCAAACACTGTAAATGAAATGTTTATTTTGTTTTTTAACAGATTTATATGCCACCTTTATGGCTAAAATCCTTTCAAGGCAGATCCCACACACACATACAAATTGAACAATAATCTTTGATACAACAAACAAATCTAAAACCTCCAGCCAAAAGATACTAACAACCAATAGAAACACAAAATGAATGAAATAAATTATACATTCCATGCTTTAGATAATCCATAAGAACATAAGAAAACCCATGCTGGATCTGATCAAGGGTCCATCTAGCCCAGCATTCTGTGCCCACAACGACCAACCAAACACCTTTGGAAACCCATAAGTGTGAGCTGAGTGCAACAGCACCATCCCACTTGTGTTCTCCAGCAATTGTTATATAGAGGCCTACTGTCTCTGATATTGGAGGTAATATACAGTCATTGTGACTAGTAGCCATTGATAGCCTTCTCCTCCATGAATTTGTCTAATCCACTTTTAAAGCCACTGGTCCAAGTAAGTTTGGGCAACACAATTAGGATAGTGTTTTCCATGAACTGCCATATTTGATTTATTTTATATTTTTATCCCACCGTTCTTTTAAAGAACTCAAAGGAGCATTCACTGTTCTTCACTTTGTCCTTTAGCCTCACAACAGCTCTGCAAGGTAAGTTAGGCTGAAAGACTAACTACAGTATATAGACTAACTGGCCCAAGTTAAGAACATAAATGAGGGTGTGTTATAACAGACCAAAGATTTATGTATTCCAGAATTCTGATTTCAGAGTAGCCAACTAGAATCCTATAGGAAGCCCACAAGCAGGACTTAAGCAAATTATAGCACCTTCCTACTTGTGTTCCCAGCAACTGGTATTCAGAGGCCTACTGTCTCTGATCCTAGATATCATTGATAGTCATTGATAGTCTTATCCTCCATGAATTTGTCTAATCCTCTTTTAAAGCCATCCAAGTTGGTAAACATCACAAGATCTTGTGCTAAGAATTCCATAGTAACTATGCACCATGTGAAGAAGTACTTCCTTTTATCAGCTTCGTTGGATGATCCTGGGTTTTAGTATTAGTATTATGAGCGAGGGATGAAAACTCCCTATCCACTTTCTCCTCATCATGCATAATTTTATACTCCCACTTACACTGACCGAAGCACATTTGCATTAATTCCAGTGAAAACATTGGTTCTTTTCTTAACCCTCCCATGGGATGGAATTTTGGAATGAAAATGTGAGGGGAAGCGCTTAAATCTCCCCCCTCCCAGACCACCATGGTCCCAATCTGAATCAGAACCTCTTGGTGCTATCCTTTCTGACTTGCAGTATACATTCTAGCTGAGCTTCTATTATTGGCTAGAATTGTGGTTTTAAGTAACCCCCAGGCATTCTGGGGAGATTTGAACCTCTTGACTTTCCCTTTCAACTTTCTTTTTACCACTCTCATTTTTTCATTTTTTTTTTAAATTTTTTAACATTATAAACATCAAATTAAACTAACACATAAACACAAGTAATAATAACAATACATAATTTTAATAATAAAATACTAATGAATAATAATAAGTGCTCCCCACCCCTGGGACCCTTATTCTCCTTTCCAAAATTGTAATGATTCTTGTAAAGGTTTACACCCTTTCCCCTTTATTAACACAAACTCTACAAATAATCTCCATATCTCTTCAAAATCGTTTTGGTTCAATAGTCCTTTTTTAACTTTAATACTACCCGTTAACTTATCATTAATAGCAATGATAACCACTCTCATTTTAGATGCATTTCCTCCGTTGAAGTCAAATGTGAGTGTGTTGTACTTTCTTTGTAATTCCCCATTTATGTATTAATTAAGTTCACACAGTGAGCCTTGTGGCTGACTGGGAATTGGAACCCAGGTACAACACTCTAACCACTACACCATAATGGCATAGCATTTTCAGGAGCCACTGGGAGGAGGTGAATGGTGGACAATCATGGCTTGCAATACCTGGGCCTAATTCCATTGCTAGCATCAACTATGAATAAAGATTGCAAAGAAAAAAAGACAAGGCTGCCTGTAGCCTTTCTTAAGCCAATCGATGCAGGGACACACACCCTAGCTATGTAGGTCAGTATTGTGATTCCTTGTAGGAGGGATTGAAAGGTCACCATAGCCATCAGCTGCCAGTTGAGTAGTTAAACAGGACCTGCTACCTAAAGTTGTTAGAAGGACCTGTGTTAGGCAGTTTAGTGAACCACGATGGTAAAATAGCTTTGTGTGTTAAAGAGAGGGGGGAGGAGAGAGAGCTGAACAAGAAGGGACAACCAAGCACAGGACCAGAAGCTCAGTCGTATATGGCATGCAGCAGGCACATGCCCTGAGAAGGGTGTATCTGTTGTAATTCCACAAGGTAATGTATGGTGTGATCACTGTAGAATTAGAGCTTTCCTTATAGCGCTGTCCTATTTTCTGGGCTTTATATGCATAGTCTGAGAAAAATGAAGTAAATCTGCATAGTGCAGGTCATTAACATGACAAGAATTATAAAATAACTTTTTTTTTTACTAAACGGTACTTCAGAAATTATAATAATGGTAATGATTCATTTTTACTCATTTCTCATGAGAGCATCAAAAGGAGAATATTTGAAAAAGTCAGCGGTTGGTATGAAAATCCACAATTTTCTCACCGTTTCTCCCAGCCCCATCATTTCCTCCATGCTGCTGGGCTTTTCTGTTAGCAGGGAAAGTGAGGACTGCGTCCTCACTAAACTTGGGTGATGGAACAAAATAATAAATAGTTCCAAGCACATCTGAAAGGTCAGAGTCCAGAGTTCAGTACAGAGTGTAACAGACCACATCATCTTAAATTGGCATAACTTCATTGGGCTAAATTGCCCCATAGTAATTTGCCCCATGTTTTGAAATACTGCATCAGCTCACTATTTGTCAAGATGCCATTATTTAGTAATCTTTGAGATAACACCCGAAAAGTGATCTCGTTAAGAGTAATTGCAGTGATTTCACTATAGTGTACAATGATTTAGTTGCCTGCCTACAGTTAATGTCAATAGGACCTGTGTGACTAAATCAATGTTGCCTAGCTTGAATAAAATACCCCTAATGAGTTTCCTTGTGCTCTGGGGTTTTTGGCATGGCTTTCTATTATACAAAGTTTTATCTGATGTCTTCTGTCTTCATTAATTATTCACCAATGAAGTGTGAAGCACTTTAAGTGTAAATAATCACAAGGAGATAAACATTTCCCTAATTTTAAGGACTTAAACAACATTCTTGAATAGCAATGAAGGAAGGCATATGTGCTTAATGCATTTTCATGAATCAGAGCTTGGCAAAAATGCAGCAAATGCTTGTGACAGGTAAAATCTTAGATCTGCCAGAATAATTAGGAATAGGCCATTTATATCTGTGAGTGCAGATTTACTGCTACACGGGGGTTCTCTTATTAAAGTGTAAATAGGAATTCTGAACCACTGATATATCTAATCCCGGTTCTGTTGGAATGACAGAGAATGCAAAGGCACTTTGCAGCAGCACCAGCCACAGGGATGGATAATCTGCCACCCTCTAGAGGTCAAAGTTGGTACTGTTGCTTACTTTAAATGTCCAGGAGGAAAGCTAACTTTTGGGAGAGGAGGAACTTTTTTCCCTAGGAAGTGGGGTGAATCACAGGAAGGTCTTTTCCAGAGAGTATGCACATTGAGGCCTAATACATATTAGACCTGGTGTAATTCAGCTCTCTCTGGCCATAGCTAGACCTAAGGTTTATCCCTGGATCGTCCAGGGGTCAAACCTGTTCATCTAGGTGACACACAGGGGATCCAGTGCTCAGGCAGGGGCGAACCCTGGATGATCCCAGGATAAACCTTAGGTCTAGCTGTGGCCTCTGTAAGGTTTTCACTAGAAGAAACTACACCACCCTCCAAAACCTAGAAATATAAGTTTGTTCCTTATGCTCTTAACTAACAATGCCACCAAATTACAAAATTAGTGGTTCATTAGTAGAATTTGTCATGCATAATGCCTGTCCATATATCAAGCTTGGAAAGCTATCTAATGAACTTGGTTATTCAAATCAAAATTGATTACAAGTGTCTGCATGACAGAAGCATCTATGTTTTATCTATTTTTTAACTTTGAAAATGCCACGTGGTGTGGGTCCTTCAGTCTTCACAGATAGCCTTTCGGTCTGGCAGCACTGGATTGAAAGGCTGTCTGAGACCTGTGCTACTAAAAGGCAGGAGCCACACCAATCAGGATACAGCACTATGAAAGTAGTATGAAAGCGGTATATGTCAATGGGCCCCAACAGTTGTCAGCGCAGTTCAATACTGCTATAAAGCAGTAGTGTGGCTCCTGTCTTTTATATACTGCTTTCATACCGCTTTCATAGTGCAATATCCTGCTTGGTGTAGATTAGGCCATACTTAGCCATTAAAAGCAATGGGATGTAACTTAGTAATGACTGCCTTAAGTCCTATTAATTTCAATAGGTCTACTGTATATATGACTATATCTGGATAGTTGGTTCTGAAATGACGTAAAGGACTCAGAAGTGACAAGACACCAATATTCAAACCAAATTCTGTATTTTGCAGATTTCAGCAACAACACTATTAATTTCTCCTTTATGTGCATTACAACTCTGCACAAGAATTTTGTTACAGATATATTTTAACTTAAGAGCAGGGTTTGGAAGGAATTTGATTTGTTTCATAACTAATGTTTGTTTTATCAACAGCTATGTGGTTTCATTTTATGTCTTACATAATGCATATGCAATAACAATGCCTAGTTTGATGGATAAATGCCTAGGGGGAAAACAAATTGACTAATAATACTAAATTTAAGGAGATCATTCTAAGCTATTAACTATACTCACTCATTTCTTGTTTATGTTGCTGCTTAAATAATTTAAAACCTTTTTTTTTAAAAAAAAAGTAACATTATGAATTACAGAGAATTTGAACCAATTATTCATAAAGAATATCAGAAATAAGTTCCATTGAAATCATTATGGTGATGATGATGATGATGATGTCTTTTATCATAAAAGATAACAAGGTAGTTTACAAAACAAAACCAATACAAAATATCCAAAATTCAATAATTCTAGTACTGGTCTTAGTACTAGAAATCAGTGTCCAGAAATGCCAGCACAAATAGATATGCTTTTAATAACTAGGTCATTCCACAATATGAGGAGCTACCATGGAGTAGGTCCTCCTTCAGGTTGCCATAACGTGTATCGCTGCTAAATGAAACATGACTAGGAGGGACTCCTACAATTTCCTCAGTTAACAGGCTGGTCTATACAGAAGGAGGTGTTCTCAATAGCCTGTCCTCAAGCTCTTCAAGGGGGTGTGCACGGACCCCCCGCTCCGCTTCACTTCCAGATCCATGATTTTCGGATCGGCCCACTTCGCTCCGCCCCCGCTCCGCCCATGTCCGCTCCGCTCCGCTCGGAGCTCCGGATCCGGATCGGAGCTCCGTTTCCCCCCCCCATAGGCTTGCATTAAGCTAAAAAAGTATACAACTTTTTTTCTGTGAAAGTTAGAAACCTCAAGTTTGGCACCATGACACCTCATGGAGGTATACACACGCACGCCAAGACTCAAGGCAATCCCATCATCCTCTGATTTTGGGGGAATTTATGAAAATCGGGCACCCCATTCACACCCCTTTCCATAGCTCCATCAATTTGCACGTTAGAAACCTCAAACTCACCACCATGACAGCTTATCCAGGGATACACACGCACGCCAAGACTCAAGGCAGTCCCATCATCTCCTGATTTTTGGGGAATTTATGAAAATTGGGCACCCCATTCACACCCCTTTCCATAGCTCCGTCAATTTGCACGTTAAAAAACTCAAACTCACCACCATGATAGCTTATTCAGGGATACACACGCATGCCAAGACTCAAGGCAGTCCCATCATCCCCTGATTTTTGGGGAATTTATGAAAATCGGGCACCCCATTCACACCCCTTTCCATAGCTCCGTCAATTTACAAGTTAGAAACCTCAAACTCACCACCATGACAGCTTATCCAGGGATACAAATGCATGCCCAGACTCAAGGCAGTCCCATCATCCCCTGATTTTGGGGGAATTTATGAAAATCGGGCACCTCATTCACACCCCTTTCCATAGCTCTGTCAATTTGCACGTTAGAAACCTCAAACTCGCCACCATGACAGCTTATCCAGGGATACACATGCACGCCAAGACTCAAGGCAGTCCCATCATCCCCTGATTTTTGGGGAATTTATGAAAACCGGGCACCCCATTCACACCCCTTTCCATAGCTCCGTCAATTTGCATGTTAGGAACCTCAAACTCGCCACCATGACAGCTTATCCAGGGATACAGATGCACCCCCAGACTCAAGGCAGTCCCATCATCCCCTGATTTTTGGGGAATTTATGAAAATCCAACACCCCATTCACACCCCTTTCGATAGCTCCGTCAATTTGAATGTTAGAAACCTCAAACTCACCACCATGATAGCTTATCCAGGGATACAGATGCACGCCCAGACTCAAGGCAGTCCCATAATCCCCTGTTTTTTGGCAGGGCTTAAACCTGCAGACATCTCAATGGGGCCATTTCAAAGGAAATCCCAACATGCCAT